>NC_084520.1:14379311-14696811 GCF_024500385.1 Phyllopteryx taeniolatus | reverse complement strand
TTCTTCATCGAGACCGAGGCCACCATCGGCTACGGCCACCGCTACATCACCGAGAAGTGCCCCGAGGGCATCATCCTCTTCCTCTTCCAGTCGCTGCTGGGCTCCATCGTGGACGCCTTCCTCATCGGCTGCATGTTCATCAAGATGTCGCAGCCCAAGAAGCGCGCCGAGACGCTCATGTTCAGCCAGGACGCCGTCGTCTCGCAGCGGGACGGCAAGCTGTGCCTCATGTTCAGGGTGGGCAACCTGAGGAACAGCCACATGGTCTCCGCGCAGATCAGGTGCAAGCTCATCAAGGTAAGGACGAGGAAAGCTGCCGCACTGCTGGCAAATCGAGACTTAGGGATCTGTACCTTTGACCCCCCCCCGCCCTACTTTTAGAAAACAGATATCGGTAATCTACTTTCAGATTTGTGTGTGTGTGTGTGTCTAGAGTTGGGAGTGAACATTTCGAGCGCTCGATGGTGACAGCGAACGTCACAACAAGCTGCAGTTTATCACATAGTGAACACTTCTTTAAAAAAAAGACAAATCTTTGCTTCAAGCTGTTTATTGTCACTCCCAGTTGAACTTGACTGTAAAACTAAACATAAAACAAAGAATTACGTGTTGCGTATCGAACCAAAACGCAGAACTTTGTCATACGAAAGGGCGGCAAAACATCTTAAATGGGCCAACAAAACTAGCATCAATAGCTGCGACTTTATAACCTTTTAATCAATAGATTGGAACACAAACGCTTCGGCAACACATGTCGACAGACAATATAACAATACTCACATGTATTCTTTGTCCTCCGTGAAAAATGACTAACATTACTGCAGCTTACCGAGCTTAGAAAAGGCCGTTTTGTTCGTGTATTTGTTTTATACTGAGCATGAAATCTGTTTTAATGAATTAAAGTTGAAACTGTTTAATTTTTAAAAATTCTCTATGTTATTACTGCATGTTTTCTTTTTTCATGAATAAAATACTGTGTTGTTTTGATGGAATAAAAGCCCGAGACAACACTGGCTCTCTAATTTTACTTAATACTATTTACATTAATAAAACAGTCTTTTGTCACTGTGCCAAATTATTAAAATTGGTATTGTATTACATATAATTGACAGTCAAAATGCAGTTTTACTTTTGTACTTAAGTACATTCCAGTCTTTACATAACCAGTTGACTCGGTACTTCTTCTCATGTATACTTGTACTTTGGTACAGCGTGTGAATACTTTGACCACCTCCAGAAATGACTCATTATGGTTCATGGGCACTTTCTGCAGGCCTGCGATGGATTTCCATTTGTCTCCAGAATTGAATTGCGACCCCTGAGGACCGCTGTGATTAACACAGCGCATCCTGTTATGGCACTGCGCAAGAGATTCAAAACCCCCGCACCTCAGGACTGCGAGGCGGAGTGCTTAACCACCAGTCACAGCGCGCTCGGGGTTTGGAAATTCAATTAGCCACTGAGCATTTTCACACGGCGCTTTCACGAAGACTGTGTGGATCTCGCGTCTTCGCGGCTCAGCTGCGTGAGGGTCGTCTCTGCACTCTGTCCTGCTTCAGTCAGCAGAAAAAGCTCACAGTGGGCTGTAATTCTCAGTTCAGCCTTGCTCTAAATGTCCTCAGCGCAGATGGATGCCCCCCAGGGGCCAATGTAGGTGGGGGGCTATATGTGCATTGATTAAAGCCGCAATTGTGCCAATTCGTGTACTTAGTGGACCTTGGGTATCTTCCTAGTCGCTCTTGCTCAAATCTGCAACCCAATTGGCTGATGTTATTTTGGCTCTTGTCACTGTTCAATTCACAGCCGCTAACTGCTGTTTGACATCTCCTACGAGGCAGCATTATAGATTGACTGTAGTCCGCTGTGTCTTTGGCCTCCGTGTGCTCAGAATAACGAGCTTTTCCCGTCAAACGGGCTTTTCCGGCAGCCCAAATATTTGCAGATAAGTGAGCGCCGACGCTGCTTTGTTGTGACTCAGAGAGTTAGTCGCGCTTTTGTCCCGGAGGAGCAGCGTGATGATCTCAAGTGACAGTTTCACCCTCTGGGGAAAGTCGCAAAGAAGTCAGTGAGGGTATCCTCACGCTGGCCACAACATTAGGTACAGCTGATTTTCAGTTCAGGAGCTGTGTACAAAAAACATAAGATGAAACCGGACGTCTTGTAGATTTACTGACAAGGCCAGATTATGATCGGATCTGATCTCTGTCAAAGCATCACAAGGAACCAGTTGCTAAAACCCACCGATCATGGATTTAAGAAAAGGTAGTGAAACATGTATCGCTGTGTCTTCTATGTGGAAGGTCTAGAGTTCATTGGAAAGGTGGAGGGTCAGGTGCACGAACCTGGTGGAAAACAACAACACGGCAGTTCGTTTCCAGTGTTTCAACAACACGGCTCAAGGTCGGAGTCGGGCGGGTGGCAATTGAAGCTGAGGGAGGGGGCAGGAAATGGAGCATGATGCAATAAATCTAAACTCCTAATAATGATGCGGAGATGCGCAAACTCGCCGTGATCAAGCGGTGTGGGTTTAGCAGGCATAGACACGGGTTGTAAATCGTTGCGCGGCCTGGATACTTTGGATTTCGCCAAAGAAAAATCCGTTGATTACATTGCCAGTGTGCTCATTATTTACAAATCCTTTCATGCGTGGTTGCAATTGACCCTAATTTCCACTTTGTGCTGATTGCTTGTTTTAGTAGTTGGTTCATGGTTTCATCCGTAAAAGACCAGAAACAACTGCTGATAACCATTTAGGCTTAACCCAGAATGGATTCAATACTAAACGTTTTCAAATGAAGAATATTTTCATATAAAGAATCAGCCATATTTGAGCTAAACTGAAGAAAGATGAGGAATGCGGATTCATTTCCAGTTGCGCAACTAATCAATACGTAGCGTATACTCAAATGATACAGAGTAAAATCAACCGTGAATGTCATTTATTCCAGCATCAATTTCCTGCAGATGTACTGTGACCCAAAGGCTTTCTATTTGTTTTATTTATGTAAGATATTCAGTCGCACATCCCAATGGCACTACTTAACATACAGTATGTACTATATTAAATTATCAGTTGACTAATTCCCTTCCCTGGGTCTACAGAATCCATAGTAACTTCAAACTTGCCATTAATGCCGCCTTTCATTCATAAATCAAAAATGGTACAATAGAGAAAAAATGTGATTTGCATACACACATACACGTACACGAGGGACATGGCCTGGTTCGACTCACTGCGGATCTCAGGTGGCTCTGAAAAAGCCACCTCCTCCAAACACCGCTAATTATGTCCCCCCGCGCCACCAACAAACGGATGCAGCGCACGAGCACACACACTGACGTTTAACCTTTTCAACACCTCAACAGACACAAGACACACCACAGCGCTAATCCTCAGCGCTCCGAAACTCCAGCAGAAAACAACAACAAGTCACTCCACTAAGTTGAATAGCTCGCTTCCCGGGAAATTGTTTCCCGGTCTCACTGACAATTTGAACACCTGCCGGCAGTTTCGCTGTGACAATTAGCATATGGAAATGAAAGACTGCAATATAAAAAAAAAAAAAAAAAATCAACAGCGTTCTACTTAGGAGGCCAATTAACATACAGAAATAAGAAGGAAGCAGTTGCATGC
Source organism: Phyllopteryx taeniolatus (assembly GCF_024500385.1). Taxonomy (NCBI): domain Eukaryota; kingdom Metazoa; phylum Chordata; class Actinopteri; order Syngnathiformes; family Syngnathidae; genus Phyllopteryx; species Phyllopteryx taeniolatus. The sequence goes on along the minus strand of NC_084520.1, from coordinate 14,693,177 downwards.
CATTTATGGATTTACATAACCATAACAATGAACACAATGTTAAATCAATACTACTCTGACAGGATCCATCAAAAGCGAGTATTACTATGTTCATTCTGTTAATTCCAATGGAAAGCAGGAGCATGCGAATGATCTCAAGGCAATTGGGACCTCAGTCCTCAAGAACGGTTGCCAAGACACTGTCTGAAATATAGGGCCAATGATTACGCTCATGCTAATCACACTGAATTATTTGTCATTTGTAGTGTATAGCTGGAGCTCAAGAAAAACCAAAACACGCAGATTTAATCCTTTGATACGAAGAGATCTCATGTATTATGGTGAACACATTTCAAACCGTTGAAATGTTTTGCATTTGTCAATTGGATAAGTGATGCAAGAAGTACGGTTGTCTTTTGGAGTAGTTAAAATGTTTTTTTTTTTTTTAATTTATTTTTTATTTTTTTTTTTTAAAATGGGGCTTCACCTCGAAAACAGGAGCTCACCATCGGCGTCGTGACTCTTCTCCTCGCAAGGCGAGCCAGCTATCTGTGGGCACAGACGTCTTCCTGCGAAATGTCACACCCTCCTGTCCTCCACATCACTGTGAATACAAATAACTGTCTGTTAGCCATCTGTGGCTGCCTATTTCAAAAAGAAAAAAAAACCAAAACAAAAACTGGAAGTGGAATTAAAAACACGTCTTTGAGTAGGGACTGTCTGCATTGCATTTTAGTTAGCATTTAGGATCATTCAGTTGACAAACGTTTAAGAACTGGTGTTAAGAGGGAAAGTTTACATCCAACAACTTTGTCAGTCAGTGTGTTGTTTTTTCCCCACACAAAAAAAGTTTGGAAAAACTAGCTGTATTGATAGGCGTCTATCGCAATTTCGTTTTGTGACTTACTCCGAGGTTGCCCTCGTCGTAGAGTGACAGTGCCAAATACTGGCCTCATGGCCTGGCTTGCATTTTGCAGTGTCCTCGGTTGTTTTTGCAGGTCCGTGTGAACAGGGATTGTTGAGAAAGTGCTGTTGTCTTTACGTGAGACTTGAAAAATACGAAGGCCAAAAACCCACAAGAATGTATGCTGTCTACCTATCAGGAACTTTTGTAGATTGTTTGTTTCCTGTATACATTGCTCTGAGATGGTTGCGCATTAAAAGGTTTAAAAAGGTTTTCGTTAAGAGCCGTTTCCATTTCTTCCCTCCAACTACAATTGTTGGTAAATTTGAAATTGGACGCTCAAAGACGACTTCACCCGCTTAGACTTTCCGCAGAGCAAGAAATTGCTTTGTCTTTACAGCCAAATGATGCTCATCAAGGACGGCTGTGGATGTATTTTTAGCAGTAGAGCTCACAGGCTGTTCCAAGAGGAGAAGCTCACCCCCTCCAGATTCCTTTATTGAATACAGAAGCAATGGGAGACATGACACTTTCTCACCTCACCTCACCTCCACCGGGCGCGTCGTGCAGATGCTCCTGTTACACCTCTGCTGTGCGAGGTGTGCGACATCCATTCACACACTGGTGCCGTGCTGAGTTTGCCGAGTTCTGTGCGAGGTGGGAAGGTGGAAAAAGGATTTGACTGAAAATGCTACATTTCCAAGCTGTGTTGAAGATATCAGCAGTGGTGGGAAGTAATGAAGTACAAAGGCTTAATTACTGTATTTTAGTAGATTACTCAGGTACCTGTACTTTTCCTTTTATTGCCATCTTTTGAAAACAGATATCAGTTCTTTCTACCCCTTACCTTGTCAAAAATAGGCACCTCAATTCCTCATGGTGTGTTTCCACAGTCTCGTCAGACCCCCGAAGGCGAGTTCCTGCCTCTGGATCAGTGCGAGCTGGACGTGGGCTTCGGCACGGGTGCGGACCAGCTCTTTCTGGTGTCGCCGCTCACCATCTGCCACGAGATCAACAGCAAGAGCCCGTTCTTCGACCTGTCCCAACGCTCGCTCATGAACGAGCAGTTCGAGATCGTCGTCATCCTTGAAGGCATCGTGGAAACAACTGGTTAGAGATCACTCGTCTTTTGGGGTTTCCTGAAAATGGATCAACTTCTATTTTGATCCATTTTTGGCGTGGATAATAAGACACAGACATAGGCGGTTATGGGTAACGATTTGATCTGTACTGAACTCAAGACTTTTTATACATATTCAAAAACATTTATTGGAAACCGTTCCCATTCTTGGTACAGTGTGGACAATAAAAACAATGAGAGGATTTGATTCCCTTAAAAGGAAGCTCACTGTGTAAACATTTACAAAACCGAGGTCAAAATGACCTCTCTCTTTCTGGGTTCATGTTAATTCATTCTATCATATATTCCCCCCCTTTTGGGGTCAATGAGCCCAAACAAAACTAGTGTTTCCTGGTTCCCCTCTGTCCCAATGTGAGAAAATGGTAGTCGTGCATCTGACTGAATTGAGAAACTCATGGCATATGCTCGTGTAGTGGGGTGCTGCCCAAAAATAGATCCTCTGAACCTCTTTACAACCTTGCCCAATAATGGACTGCTCATTGATTTTTACACCTGTGACTCTTAATTGTACTCTTCATATATGTTTAACTAAGTACATGATGTATATTTAGCAGCCAGAGAGTTATCAGAGTGAAATACTGTAATGCTATTGATCATTAATAAGGGGCACTATCTTGGCAAAAGCTTTTGGTTAATTTGTGTCACGTGTTCTTTATCATTATGTAAAGTTGCTCTGACGTCAAGGGTCATCACAGCAAGTCATTGGCGTGATTTGTTCGGCACAACGTTTGGGACGGGGCTCGGCACTGGCAATGGCTGGGTATGAAGGCACTGGCCGAGAATTGAACCCGGCACTGTCTGCATTAAATTGAATAAATCTGCGGTGACTCGTGAGAAGGAAGCACACTTCTAATCTCGGCCTTGAGCGGATAAAGTTCTGAAAATCTAGCATCTAACTAATAACGAAAGGCTTCCCTTAATAATTTGTGTGAATTAGCCTCAGCCATTTTTCACATAAAATGCAATATTTAACAGAGTGTTGAATGAATGGTGTTTAATAATGCAGTCGTTAATGCTCGTCTCCATTTCTGTCATGCATTTTTTTTTTCTTAATATCCGTCTTTCTTCCCTGAGGCCATTCTCCACTTTTCACGTCACTCCATGGCTGTCCATTTTTAATTAATGGTCCAATTTCCCTCCCAACATCCTCATAAAGGCTTTCCCCTCATTTCCACTTGAAATGTTCCACTCCATTTATTGTTCTTCTCCCTGCTGCAGGTATGACATGTCAGGCTCGGACGTCTTACACGGAAGATGAAGTCTTGTGGGGCCATCGGTTCCTGCCTGTCATGTCCCTGGAGGAGGGCTTCTTCAGGGTGGACTACTCTCAGTTTCACAACACCTTCGAGGTGCCCACACCTCCTTACAGCGTCAAAGAGCAGGAGGAGAAGTCATCGCTGACGTCGCCCAACCCTCTCCCGGTGGCCCTCATGCCCTCCTCCTCGCCGGTGGGTAACTGCGGCCGAGGGGGCCGCAGGGGAAGGCTCCTCTCGGCCGACAACGTGGAGCCCGCGGAGGACCAGGCCACCAGGCTGCCCAGCAAACTGCAGCGCATGAGCTCCACCAGAGAGGAGCAACTGTGGAGAGGGATGAAGACGGCAGTGCCCTTGCCCGGCGGGAAAGCCTCGAGCATGGGCGACCTGCCGCTAAGCGTCCAGAGGCTCAGGTCCGGCTCCATCCCCGCCGCTCGCCAAGGAGGGCGGCCGGAGGAGCAGGTCCAGCTCTTGTTCTTGGACGGGGACGCCGAGCAGGCCGAGCTGGAGAGGCACATAGCGCCGGCGGCCATTAACACCATCACGGCCGCCGGCGCGCGGCCGGAGGACAATTTGCCCCCCAAACTGCGCAGAATGAACGCAGACCGTTAATTCAGTAAATTACAAACTTTTTCAGAGCATCCAGAAAGTATTCACGTCGCTTCACTTTTTCCACATTTCATCATGTTACAGCCTTATTTTGAAATGGATTCATTTTACATTCATTTGTTCCTCACAAATCTACGCACACTTTTGAGATTTTTGTAAAACAACTAAGAAATCACATGTACGTACAGTAAGTAAACCTTTTCACCGTGGCGTCAGGCGCAGTTCTGGGTGGCAACTACTCCAGTGGCACCACCAGTATGCAAACCTTTACGTGTCATTTGACCAAGGAATTGAGAAAACAGGGTAAATGGCTTGAATGATAACTTTACCGCCGTAGGTTTGTATGTGTAACGTGCCAGTCGAAAAGATGTTTCGTCAGGTAAATTGCTTGGAAGGGAGACAGAACGCCAGCTGTAATTTACATTAAAGGGTAAGTTGATAAAAGAAATAAATATAATAAATAAATCGATGCGGTGGAAATTGAGACATAGTTAAGATGATCAATTGACTTTTCTGTTGCTTGGATTAATGGCACAGACGTGCTCTTTTGATGGTGAAATGGATTGATACGATGGAGGTTCGGTTTCCAGTCTGTCCCTATAACGTGTCTACTACGCCATTAGGCAGTCTTGCGATCTTCTCTGTCCGACATTTTATGACATTCACTCACATTCCCCGTCGGGAAAAAAAAAAAAAAAAAAAAAAAAAACGCTCAACCTTTTCGGGGTATAACTGGCCCAACACCAATTTTTTGTCATCGATTTCAGTTCAGGTCAGCGGTGGTAATTCGCTTTCTGCCGCCCAGAGGTACCCTGGCACCTATTATTTACTAAATATTATAAAAAGGTCGATTCACAGTCTTTATCCTGAAGCTCCAAATTGGACTCGTGCATCCTGCTTCCATTGGTGATGTTTCTAAAGCTTAAATGGAGGCAACCTGTGGTAAACGCAGTTAATTGGACTCAATTTGAAAAAGCACACAGTGTTTGCCAGAGTACAAACCGAGCATGAATTGTCTCGAAGCACAGATATGAGAAATTGTACAGAAAAAACAATTCAGCTGCTTTGAATGTCCCACGGTAACATAACAAGATGTGGAAAAAAAAGTGAAGCGTTGTGTACACTCTGCGGTTGCACTGCATGGGCATTGCAGACAATAAATAACTGTGATATTAGTTGTAAATTTACCTGCAGGTTTTATTTGCCATCTACCCTTAGAGAGACAATAAGCCATCCATCCGCTCCTACTGTGAGTCTCTTTTGATAGTTCACCATCTGTGCCCCTACCCTTCTGCCCTCGAGTTTCTTCCTCTCTCTCACAAACTTTCTTACGGGATGAAATACACTTTATCGATAAACAAAGCACCAAAGTGTCAGCCACCACGAGTCGCCGTCACCGTTTGCTAACCCTCCTTTCTTTGCCCGTGTTGTGTTCGGGGGTCAAATAATTCAGTGTTCGGATCAAGTACAAGACGTTTCATGCTAAAACCGCAAAGAAATTTTAAATCAGGCTAACCGGGGCTACTTTAGTGTACATCGTAGCTTTACGGACAGATCGGGAATCAGTGCCCTACTGTACCCTTGTTTCACATACTGTCTTAAATCATTATACAAATGCCAAACTATAACCCAAACTCAATATGTCAGAAAACAAAATTAGTTGGGATGGTTTGAAAGAATGTAATTGCTGTCGCTGATGATGCACAACCTGAAGGCCAACGTTAGCATCGCTTTATTGGCTGTAGGGAAAATATTTGGCAGTGTTATTCATCCACATTTGGGTTCTTTTGTGACACAATGAAGGTATAAAACCATGTCTACCTCTTTCTTCCAAATTCTATATCACGCTTAGCAGCCGAGCAAGCGCGATAGAGGGGTTAGCAAGCGGGCGGTTGACTGAAGAAAATCACCGACACACAAATCAGGTGGATACGATTTCTAATTTCGACATGGACTGTATGTGTGTTTATTGTTATATTTACTAAGGGGACATAGCCACTGTGATACCAGTGGACAGCTGAAATATGGACAGAAGTGTTCTGAAGAGTGACGGACTGACATTGATTGTTGTGGTAACTAACCTGTGAGCCTTTTTATTTATTCATTCATTGATGTTATTTATTTGGAGAACTCACTGTGAATTCGTCAAAGCCGCAAGACAAACGAAGCGCCTGGTTGCTTAAATGTGCAGTCTTTGATTTGTGTCCCATTCTTTTCGACAAACTTGCCAAAAGCATCTCGTACACAAAGGAAATCCTTTTACTGTATTTTACTAAAAATTGAGCCATAAAAAAAAAAAAAAATGCAGTAAAGCAGTAAAGTATTTGTCTTATGGTAATGCTGGGTGTTATTTGTTTCTCACTAAAGCTTGTATCCAGTTCTTTTATACACTTAGTTGCCGGGGAATTTGGGGCTGTCTTTACCTTTATGTTTTCATTGGTCGAACTACAATTTATTATTGCAAAAACAAGTCAACACTACAAATCCAATTTGAATAATTTCCTTCTATCCTGATTGATTCAGAAAAATGTCAAGCATCATGCAATGTTTTCAGGGGATCAATGTGTTATTGTTTAAAGAATAGAGGGGGGAAAAAGAAAACATTTCGTAAGTGCTAAATAAATAATTTTAAATCCCAGTCATGTGTGTTGGTATAATACTTTTGGCTGAAAAAGCCATTGTGGCTTTATGCGCCACCTGCTGTGGTCCTTAAATCAACAAGCATCTAATATTAAAAAGCCTCAAAGGCAAGTGCGACCTGTGAGGGATCAAATCCATCTTAAAACCCGCCTGGTGAATTCAAAATCTCGACTGCTTGTACATTATATGCTATACCGTACATGAAATGGCGGTCATGGTGCATGTGGCTATGGGGGAGGGAAGCGTTCAAAGACGAGGGGCTATTTATCACTTTGGCACCTGTACAGTTTAAGATAACATCAGATGACTGAGACTGAGGCATACAAATCACACACAAAGCTAATGCACTATGGTTTTAAGAGTCCATGAAGAAAATCTATCCCAATATTGGACTTGAGTAATTGATCACTGCAGTTTTCGCTTCAGTGGCACTTTTCATATCGTTACTGTTGTATGTAAAATGAAAAACGTGTCACCTATTTCCTCAAGTAGTGGCATTGTTCACACACAGACACAAACCCGTTCACTGCCAGCTATTTTTAAAGCTCGCCATATTGCCAGCCATTTGAGAGCATTTTGACTGATATTTCAAGACCCAGTGAATAATGTGTTCAGTGACAATTTAAGCACACAAGTTACCAAATTAAATAGTAGGCTCACTTCTTTCACAAGAAAAAAAAGTTAGTTTCTATATTTTTCCGTTCTTCTGTAAAAGTACTGTTTTCTGACCAAAAAGCAGAAAAACACGCTTTTTACATTTAAAGAAAAAAGTGAAAGCAGAGATTCACCTTTAATCTTTATCTTCTACTCACAAGCTGTGCTGATCTGAAATCCAAAGCGATGCAACCCTGCCTTCATCAGGAATCTCTTGGTCATTACAGTAGTTTACAAACCTAATTTTTGACACACAAGACCCGCTTCCATGTCCAACCATTAAAAATAACACACTTGACGCATATATACGTTGGTGGCAGTAAACGGTTGGATTCCAGTTGCCGAATATGAACGTCCACTCCAATCAGTTAACTGCTGAGCCCATTTGGGTCAATAAATGTCCTCGGCTACAGCGGTATTTGTAGAAACTATATTTATTTAGTTTATTTGTTATAGCTAATGTATTACAATTTATCAAGGGAAAAAAAATAAATTACACTCTGCTTTTGTGTTGCACAACACACAGAGAACCAGACCAAAAATGTATTTGTTATTGTAAATAATCTGAATCTATCAGCACGGTGATCAGGTGGTGTGCAAGTTTGCCTCACTTTTCAGAGGTTCATGGTTTGAATCTTAGCTGCAGGCTTCCTGTGCGGAGCTTGCATGTTCTCCCTGTGCTTGCGTTACATTCCAAAAGCATGCACGTTATGTGCATTGAAGACTCTAAATTGTCCATGGAGTTGACCATATATTGACAAATGACTATGTTTTTCCATTTCTCTCCATAATCCTCTCAGTCTCCTGTGGACAAAGTCAAGGTAGAGCTCTCAACAGTGTCTCGTGTTCTTCTTGTCACTGTCAAGTGTTCTCTAAGTGTTTTGTCAATTGGCCCCAGTGGACGGGCGCCATCACGAGAGTGGCTGCAGGAGGGGATTTGTCAGCTCAAATTCTTGTTTTGAACGCTTGTTCATGGTCGCCGGTGGCCAAGTCCACTGGGAAAGTTGCGTTTGCACAACCATTCTGACGTTGTACTCTGAAAGTTCTGAGTCAACCACCGACAAATAAATATTTGCGATATTCTGATTCAGTTTAATCATCATAATATAGAACTGGATTATTATAATTTTTCAAATGATCTACTGATCATGTACTAAACTAGCGAACGCCAGAACAGTCAAACGGTAGAGCAGTTAGTCCATTTCAGTCCCTCAATCTACATTGATTTTACATATATTAAAGTCCAGAATGACTGCTTGTACCTTTTGCAATTCCAAAACTTGGGAACAAAATCTACTAGTCATTGTTTCCCTTAAGTATTACGTTGAATATACTTTGCTTTGTTGAGAGCGTGGTCTTAAACTTACCCACACAATAGAGTCATCAACATAATGTCTGCGCAAGTTCAAACGTTCTTTGGACACTTTTCACAAGAGCGTGAGTCATTGTCATTGTGAGGAGCTTTGTGATGATGTGGGAGAGCAGCATGGACACGGGTGGGCACGTTGTTTATCCTCGTGCCTTGGTTTCGAAAACACGGTGAGACGCTCTCAGGAGCAGAGCAGCAATCTGACTGCACATCCGCAACTGACCAGATGCTCATCAATAGTCAATGAGCGCAAAGAGGCAGAAAGACGGTGGATGCTGGAAAACGCACCGTGTCATTAGCCCTATGGAAAAGCAGCATCATTTGAGCCCGACTTTGACCTGTGTGCCAAAGGTCCCCATGAATACACATGCAGCTATTACCTCCAAACATGTTGGGGACACAGCCTCGTGCTTGTACTATTTATTTTTTTGTGACGTGACGCTACAGAAGCATCCTGTGATGGCGAAGAGGAGACGTGTAATGAAAACCAAAAGGTCTGGCTGCTCGCTACAATAGCCATCCATTTTCTGTCCTATTATACTGTATATTATGTGGATAGAAATGTTTTTGAACTCTGCTTAACAATTCCTCTTTTTTTTTTAAGAATTGCATTATTGACTGGATCAGATGCTTGTTTGTTTGCCATCCATATATTAAATTGTGCATGTGTACCTAATAAAGTGTCCCAAAAATGATAATTTAGTTTTTTCATTTTTTAACATGTTCATATATACCGCGCCCGAAGAACGTTGAAAAACAATTTAAGCTCTTTTAAAGTATGAAAGATACGGTTATCAAAGTGTGAGCTAACGTTTATATTATACTTTAGTATTATTTGTTTATTTTTTTTTGTAGCGATAAATGTTTTGGGATCACAGTTTGGGGTAAATTGAGGGTTTAAACAATTAATATTGTCAATTTTAGGGTGTCCATTATACAGGAATTTTCACTTTTATATTTAGGACCAAGTCACAACACGAATAGAGAAAATTCTACTTGTTTTTCCGCCTTTGGGTTAAGAAAAAAAAAAAAAAAAAGCATGCAGTTTTGAAACGGTGAAGCTTGTCGCAGAATAAAAATAAACGCCTAACTCTGACACGTGCTTAAGAGCAGCCGATTTTTTTCTTGAGTGTGCGTCACAGACCGACTGCACTTGTGCCGACAGGTTGGCTCCCGGCAGTCGAGGTAAACAAAAACTCTTTCGAGAATCTCAATAGCTTTTCTTTTGACTCTGAATCCCCATTCATCTCTGGTTAGCAGGGAGCAGACATTATTCCACTCTCACACCGACTCCCTTTCCACCTCATCTTTGAATGTACGTCAAAATACAGTGTTTCTCTGAGTTCAATACATTTCTGCGTTGAGGCAGCGAGGTGGTTTTCTTGCTTCATGCTGACAAAAATGCTACAAAACATTGTGCTGGAGATGCTTGGAGCATGAGATAAAGAGATGACTACATTTACACGAACAGAGATATACAAATAGTGTGAAGGTTCAGCAATAATCTTGTTGCAACTTGCTCTAAGATAAAAATAACCCTCTCGGTAAGAGGACCACTGAAAAGTGACTTTTGTCCTTGTAGCAAACCGGGATGCGGCAGACAAATAAAACACTTAGTGAAGCCTTCATCTTAAATGACAATAAATCTGATGACTCATAGAATGTAATGCAGCGACGCTATCCCCGGCGTTCTTAATCCAAACTGATGTAACGCAGAGAAAAAGTAATTGAATTTTCATGCGTCAATGCAGCCCAAAATAAACGAGGCTGTGCTTAGGCCGTAAATAATCCAAAAACTATGACCTCGCTATTTATGATCACATGGCTCGCATCCAATAAATAGTGGATCGATCTTTTAATAAGTGAGCATATTCGTATCTTGGTGAGGGGCAAGGCAAAGAGGGCGTCATTATTATTTCAAATCAAATCTTTGACACGCACATGAGTGAATACAGTAAGTGGTGAAGGCTGCTTTTGATGACTTTCAGTCACACAAAAACCTGCATTACAGAGAGGAGATCTTCCTCCCCCACACTGCGCGGCTCTGCTACCAGATCTTCACTCACTGACAAAATAGTTTTTATTTTTTTCAAAACTGGCACCCCCCCAAAAAGAACAAAAAAGGAGTAAACATCAATATCCCTTAACCAGGACGACACCTTAACGACCCAAACGGCCTTGCAGTCTTGTCATGTCTTTTTTTTTTTGCACTGTCAATGTTTCATCCGTCTTCTCTTTCCCCATCACAAAGAAACGCGTTCAGTCAATACCATCTGGGATCGTTTGGAGGACCTTCCAAGGGCGGCTCTGGAATAAACATTTGTTTATTCTGCCCTGGAAAATATTCAAATTTCCCATTCTATTTACATATTTTGTAGGGCACCAACAAGCTTAAGCGCCTAGTCTTCATACTCATCATCCCCACAATTGTTAGAAAAGATTGAGGGGATACTGCGGGGAAATTATTATTATTTTTTTTTCTTATAATTTGAAACTGTACAGTCATGCAGACACAAATGAAGAAGAATATATTTGACTTTGCTTTCACTTTCAGCCTTGTTATACGGCTCTGAGCCCGCCCCCCCGAAAAAACCAAAATTTTAAATGCTGGGTTTTGTGCCAGTTTGTGTGAGAAAAAGAAAAGCTAGACAAACATTTGACTTCCAAATAAAAACGTGACCTCGGGCTGAGGAAAAACATAACTGCTGCCTCTCCAAACAATCCCAGCATCTACTCCCTCCTTAACTTGACAGCTATCCACTGCGGGTTTAATTGCAAATTCAGTCGGATGCACAAAGATATACCCAGCGTGTGCCGCTGCTGCGACGGCCCAGTGAGTGGTGTATTTTTAATGCACACTAAAGTTGATAAACAACATTTGTTTTATAGCAGCAGGCTCCTGAAGGACTGGGATGAGACAATGACAGCTGCACTGAGGAAAATAAAAGCTCAACCTGCACTTCCCTTGTTCTAGTCTATTCTATGGCAAGGGCAGACATGCATTAGAACATCATTAACTTTCAAGCAATTTCCCTCAGAGCAACACGGTGCACTCACTGGGCGCGCGCAATCAGAGATCCAAAAGAAGAATTGTACAACGTCAACAATTCTGCATTTACAAAGATACTAACCTTCACTTTTGATTGACACGGTCGGAGAAGTATTTCTTTTCAATGCGTCCATTATTGTAGTGGTTTAGGGTCAGTATTGCATCGTAGTGAGGTGTCTCATTCCATTGTACACCTGCACCTACAAATGAATACAAATAACTGTAATATAATATATATATATATATATATATATATAAATACATGTTTAATACATCTGTACTGGATCTTACCTAACTTTGTTGATAGCTTTGCGACACGACCTGGAGAAACATATTCGTGTCATCAATCCACTGTTCACAAACAAATGATTTCAGTAAACAAGCCGGCACATAATTCATGCTCGCATTGTTAATGAGTCGTGCTCGCAATCCATCTCGAAGCGGGCACGTCCTCCAAGACTTAATTAAAGGTACGCCTGTAATTAACTCGCAGAATGAAGCATTTGTCCACAGATATGGTTTCTCTTATCACTGCAGCTGACAGGTGACCAAAAGGGCGGTGGGTTAATATTTTTTATTTTTTTCCCCAGCACAGTAACATTTGTTAATTACACTTCAGTTTTATTTAACTTTTAAGTACAATACAGTGGCATTTAATCTTTCTCAACTGCTTTATTTAGTTACAATTCTCATGTGCAACACATTTTAATTGAATCATTATTGAAGTACTGGTTTTAATTTTCCTATACTTAAGTGAACTGCTAATATTGAAACTGAGCATACAGTGGTATACAATGAACACCGAGGCCTACTACGCTATTGTAATTTAATGTTGGGAGTGGTATTTTTTTTTTGAGAACCACTGACCTAGACCTACAGAATTACAGCATTTCAAAATTTGAAGATAGCCTTACTCAGAACAATAATGCCATCAAAATAAGAGTAAGAGTTTTAAGGAGATAAAACTGCTCGAAGCAAGTAAAACACTCCTGCACAAAAACTGTCAGATAAGAAGAAATATCTTGGCACTCAAAGGACAAGCATATTTTGCCATGAGATATTTAATCTTAGCTCAATTAGATTTATTATTATTATTTTGGGGTCTTTTTGGCTCTTCCTCTCCATCTCACAGTGGCCGCGACCTCGAAAGGTTCATTATACTGGTTGCAGTTAATTGACTGGAGTAGTTCCAATCAATTAGCTGGCCATTATTTACCCGGCGAGTCCCCGCAGAATTCGTTCAGACGGCAGCACGGCAATTACAGCACGGCTCATCCTCCTCGCTTCTGGAGGAGAACGGTGCTCATTGCTTGGCGCTCGCTGTTCACCACAAACAATAGAATTGTAGCATCTGTTGCAGCATTATACTGTACACAAACAGAATAGTCACAGTTCATAACAGCCAAAGTCTGAGTCACAGCCCAGGAGTGTTTATTTACCCAACTGCAGATGTTTACACAAGCGTTTGCGTCAAGGTGGCGCTGCACACGCTGCAGTCCGTTGATTGTTCGGTTCTTCTGTGTCACAATGGAAATAAAACAGGACTCACATTAGCGATTTCTTTAAATTGCTCCTTTTATTCTTAGTTCCTTTTAATAATGTAGAATGAATTGTGACAAATTAACAGTAGCCAGAAAAGACCAAATTTAGCTCCCTGATGAAGTTTTGTACTTGCCCATGGATATTTTTGTTTGTCATTTTGTTGAATGTTTCCCAACCTGTATTGAGTCATGGCACATATTTTACATTACATTTTTTTTTTTTACATATTTACATATTACATTCCCAAAAATATAACTTCAAATCAACCGCATTTGAAATAAATCACGCCACCAACATAACAACCATGGCTATTGTCTGCTTGTTTAGCAGGTGCTAATGCTAAGCTTAGTATTGCTGTGCCATTGAAACTAGATGCGCGTTCTCTGTGACTATTCATCACAACTACACACTTTCATAATCGCATGCCTTTATGAATGGCCATGTTTAAGAATCACACCACACTGAAGTGAGGCTGCAGTTTTTAACGGTGCAAAGTCGCCCTTTAAGTGAAAGTGGATCATTTGCGGTGCTCTCTCACGACACTAATGTGGTTTAAGAGTCATTGGTCTCAATAAATAAAGTACTATTTCTGCTTTGAAGTTACTGGGTAGATAAGATTGAAAGAAAACTGTACTCCTTGAGATAATGTGGTGGGAAGACATCAGGGAATTCTGAAGTCCCTTGACGCTCAGGAAAGTTTAGTCACCGTTGCCTAACAACACCAGCAGGGATTCGGTACGTTTGATCCCAAAGCAGCATGAAGCAGTGCAGTCCTCATAATACTGAGCAGGTGTACCTAATGTTACGGCCGGTGAGCACTGGTGACCTTCTGAGACAACATCCAATATCTTGTTGTTGTGAAGTGCTCCACTCACACCAGGCATATTTCTGCATTACAGCAGCACCGTGGAGGCAGTGGGACGAGGGGGAGAGGATTGCGCGTTCCACCGACCGGCAGGCTGGTGGTGTTTTCACATGCAGGTTTAATGACGCAACATTACGACAGCTGGCTTGTCCCGAGGATAAAACCTAGATATGTTGATTTTTCATGCTGCATGCATTTGCCAGGAAGGATTTTTCACCATCTGGTCGCATGGAACCGAGAGGTAATTGTCTTCGATATGTACCCTTGTGTGCTCGGAAGGCCCATTTTGCATGACTGAACTGACTTGGAATGCTTTGATTTACATTGATATGGAGACAGGGAAGTCGAGTCGAATGTCGTGCAATCCCTAAAATCAAATCCCAGAAACCTGTAATCCTAAATCAGACCCAACTCCAAAAAAAAAAAAACTAACCATAAAACAAGAACGCTCCTAAACTGCTTAACTCTAAAAAACAAAACGTTAAAACCCCCTAACTACCCTGGAGAAAACTAAACCCTTAACCTCATAGCCCTAAGACCCTAACCCTTGCATTCTGTGGCAGTCCACTATTATCAATAAACAGTAATAAATCATTAACTATGGTGTTTTCCATTATGCTTTAGCATTAAGCTAAGGGTTAGCGTTTGGTTAAACAGTGTGTAAATCTCAGTTTTATGTTTAGTTTGACAGTAAACTTCAACTAGAAGTGACGATAAAGAGCTCGAAGCCTGATTTTGTTTTTCAAGAATTCTAAACTATCTTTCAAACTTCTGCTGGTTGCTTGCTTGACTTTCGCTGCCACCATCGACCGCTTATATCTCAACATTTTGCTTGCAAATTCAAAGCAAAATCATCGTATCTTGAAAAACTCCTGCGTCGGGTCACTCGGAAATTCGAGGTATCACCATATTCTGTATTATTGCGGATGAGATTTTCCATTTTTAGTCAGAAACCTTGAAATAAAGCGCCACTGCATTTAATTGACTCATCTTCGTGTTCATCAGTATTCAGGGAAAGGCACTCGATAAAGCTCTCCACTCGCTAAATTAGTATGGCGGGGGAAACAGGCAGATGAAATTGGTGCTCAGAAATTGCATCCCCATGACAAATCAATATTCTGCTGCAAAGTCGCTCGTTCGGATTTTTCCCTTTCGAGGGGCGGCCTTCTGAACTCCTGCGTCGGTCGCGAGCGTTTAATGGACGAGGCATTCAGGGGCTGCTGAGTGTCGGGAAATGCACAACACATGGAAAAGAGCTTTGACTGCCTTCTGTGGTGGTTTTATTGATTTCAGACTGACATGAGCAAACATCTTTGTGCGGCGTTACTCGGGAGAGCTGTGACCTCAGCGTGCGGCCAGTTATACGCACCCGACCTGTCGGCAGGTTTTCCCTGATGTAACCTTTAAACAAGCCACGCGTGCAGTTGAGGGTCACACGGAAAAAGTAAAAAACAAAAGTCAACAAACGTCACCAGAATGATATTACGAGAATGTTGACTGTAATAGTACAATTTACTTCTTGCACAATTACGGATTCAGTTTTTCCTCAAAACTTTTTTCTTTGCAAATTAAAAGACTTTATTGTCATTATAGATTGACTTAATTCTTGAAAATTTCAGATTTTTTTTGTCCTGATATAAAAACTATATTGTTTAAAAACAGACTTTTTTCTTTCTTTTTTTAAATAAAAAAATATATATTCTCAGTACTAATTCTCAATAGTAACAGTTCAACTTCATTCTTTTACAATCAAAATTAAGTTTCATCTTTTTTTTTCTCGTAAAATTATGACATGCAATTATGTCATAATATAATTACTGAATTATTTTAAGATGAATTTTCATTCTATTTTTTCCTTATGAATTTATAACTCAATTCTCATAGTAGTCGACCATTAACATCATAGTACAACTGGTACTACTAATTTATTCTTATCCACCCCCAAAGCTACTGTACATATTTAGATATATTTTATGATTATATGAGCCTCAAACTAGGCCATACTGTACGATCATGAATAACAATAATAATAACTTTCGACTAATCACTGTGCAAGCTTTTTTTTCCCCTCCCTTGTCTATGTGTTGACTTGGCTTAAAATCCGTGTTTATAGGAAGGTCACAGCATGTGATGCATATTATTGATCGAGCCAGCCCTCAGGATCGAAGACAATAACATAAAGGAGATTGTCAACAGAACATGACAGGAAGAAGACAATCACATTCATTGACCGTTAACAATGAAGAAAAGACTCCGGGCAAGCATGCTACTGTATCTCATCCATCTCCGCGTGTGACGTACTGTATGTACACTACTGCACAAAACGAGAAAGCTAGAAAACAACAACAAAAATAACTCAACTCTGCATGTTTACCATTAAAAACATGATGGTGAGGTGGTTTCCATTCATTTTCATTAGCTGCAGACAAATTGCGTTCGGGCGGGACTTAATTGGATTGCGAAGGTTCCCCGACAAGCTGCTGCTGAAACCTGTACATTTGATTACCTGATTGATTCGATTACTTCATTCGATCGACGGCGAGCGCTAAGACGTCCCGGGAGTTGTGCAGCCGGTACGCTCGAATGTGCTTATCCTTTCTTGAAATCACCGACTTAACTATGATTCAAATTCAAATAGTTTGATCTAAATTCCTGGCAGGTGAATGAAAAATGACGAGCCTCTGAGGCTCGAGGGTGTTTTATGAGCAGTTTAATTGGATTTGTGCCCTCATGAGACTTTGCCTTGACAATCCTCATTATATTTGGAAGAGCTTTGTTTTCTTCTTTAAATGAAGACTTTTTGTCTCCTGATACGCGTTTCCGCTACCCTACCGCAACTTTTCTTTGTTATAGCGCCTGTGTCTTGAAATAAACATTGATGAGTTTTTACAAGCACTCCACTGTGTCCTTGCTGGATCACCAGTCCGAGGTAGGTTAACCGAGGTCGCCACTGCCAGAAATTATTCTCCTTATTAAAAGCAGAGTACCTTCAGTATGATTCAGAAGTGGTTATTTTAAAAGTTGCTTCAACCCACATTTTAGTTATGGTACGCCAAAAAAAAAAAACATGGTTCATGGTATGTACCTTGGTTTTAATTTTTTTTAAATTCATTATACACATAATCCTTCAAGGGGAAATACAACAGGTCACAGTTCAAAAGGGTACAGTAAGGAAGCAATGCAAAACAGGTTTTATTTTGTGCAAACAAACTTTTAAAGACAGTACAAATGAAATATCAACAGCTTAAATTTCTTTTTCAGGAAAGTGCAACATCGACTGTCTTGTCTTTTTACGAAATGAATAACAAAGACAAGAATATATTCCTTATCCTCGCAGAACGACTAATACTACTGCAGCTTACCGAGGAGTTTTGACCGGCTCCGTGTATATCCGTATGTCTGTCTTATACTGCCCCATGTGGATAAGGCATGCACACCAGAAGGAGCAGCACAATGTCTATTGAAATAAAGCAAAAAAATATGGCAAAAACTGTTCATTTCTTTCCAATCTATTTAATTATGTCATTAGTGTATGATACAAGTACAATATCATAGAGTGCTACTTTTCTCATCAAAAACACATTACAGACATTTTTTTTTTGGGTAGGGAGGTTGGAATGGATATCAGTTTATTTCAATAGGGAAAGATGATTTAAGATTGTTTTGAGCTATGAGCATGATCACGCAGTAAAATCTTATTTCAAGGCACCACTGTATCTTGCTATAAAAAACACAAATTTCCTATTGCTTCGGCTTCATCTGAAGAGCTCTGGAAAGGCCGTTTAAATGCCACTGAAAGTTAAGTTAAGCTAGTTTTGGAGTTTGACACCTGCGCTTTAACCAAGCGTGACTCTCAAATCTTCATGTTTGCTTCTACATTAGCGCAAGAACAGGATACATCCGTGGACAGCGCGTGACGAGGCAAGTACAGCAAACAGGTGGTAAACAACAATTATGTATGCCGAGATGAGGCAAGGAAAGGGGGTGGACAGTGGGGGTGGCCGACATGGTCATGTAAAGATCCACGCCATGACAAGAGAGACCAAAAGAAGATTAATGAGAAAACGACATCTTTATTTTGTGCTCATTAGCTGTATAATTTGGTTATTGTTCCCCAGTAGGGCAATTATGATGGACAATTCCAAGCTCTTTACTCCCTGATGAGCCATGAACTACAAAGTTGAGTTATGACTAACAATGTCGAGTTGTTGACGTCCGGACTTGGCTCGAACGTCTGCTTTAGGAGTTCGGTGTTTTCATCAGCGGTGGTTTGTCACGAACAGATCCTGTTCAGAGAAACTTGCCACGGGTGGCGTAAATTGTACTGCGTGTTTGAGCAGTGCGAGGGCCGTAGAAGCTCGAAAACTGGCGCTGAACTGCAGCCGGAGACTGAAAATCTTTTTGCCAGGTTGCAATTTTGCAACGGTGCTCCAATCTAAATTGGCCAGCCACGGGCAAAGGAAATGATACGCTTACGAAAACTGCAAAGCATAAGCTGTCATATGCTGATGGCTTCACGTCTGTCCGTTTGATACCGGAAGCGAAATGGAAAAGGGGAGGTGTGTAGTAACTTTTGGGACACCCTGTGTTTTAAAAAATGAAAAAGGCTGTAAGATTTGTTGTCAGGCCGGCACGCTGCATGACCGGTTAGCACATCTGCCTCACAGTTCTGAGGACCTGGGTTCAAATCTTCTCTCTGTGCCTGCGTGGGTTTTCTCTGTGCGTTTTCCTCCCACAACCCCTCCCAAAACATGCATGCGAGGTTGATTGAATACTCTAAACTGCCCATAGGTGTGAATGTGTGCACGACTGTTTGTTTATATGTGCCCTGCGGTTGGCCGGCGACCAGTTCAGGGTGTACCCCGCCTCTCGCCCAAAGTTAGCTGGGATAGGCTCCAGCGCGGCCGCGACCCTAGTGAGAATAAGCGCTACAGAAAATGGATGGATGGTTGGATTTGTTTTCAGGGCTTATCACCGTTGTCAGACATGATGTATTTGTGGAATGTTTTGTAAATATACAAATGTGACTTTCTACCACCTCTGTTGAGAGGTTAACGTGCACCAAATAGCATGTTTGGGAATTACATAATCATCTTAACGAAAAGCAATCATGTGATACTTTCAAGATTAGAACAACTAGAGTGGCGTAATTAAAGTCCAGCCGCTTTGGTTGTTAACATTGATCTATCGGGCTACTTAACTGGAGCGCTGTACTTTACCGAAGGCCCTGAAGTGTAAAAAGTCAACGACAACCCAGAGAGCAACAATAGGAAGAATCCGCGTAGCCTCTCCACAAAGCACAACGTGCACCATCACATGAATAGTAAACATCGCTGCTTCCACATTCTCCACATCGCGTCAAATGGACAGTGGTACAATTCCGCAGCTCGGGGCGCCGCCTGTACAAGGGGAGCTTAAAAATGTATGAACCATTAAAGTAAAGCAGCCTCTCTCTGCTTCTCCGTCAGTGTTATATTTAAATGAAAAAACGGCCACCTTGATGCTTTCTTGGGCGAATGCAAGGTAAGCAGAACAGGAACATTTCCATTCATGTGATATCGGCTGCACGACAACATTGAAGTCATCAATGCCCAATAAGATGATGACATTCAGTCCATTGTTAGCCCTCCTTTTCTATATATTTTTATTGTGCTTCAGCAAAAGTTGCATCCACGTTGTTAAGACCTGGAGAAACAACATTTTCACAGACATGAAAAAAACAATAAAAAATACAAAAATCAGCATTCTGCTAGCGTGCAACTGTCGGAGCTGGGAAGAAGAACCATTTATCAACAGTCCAAACTGTCAATCTCTCAGGAAGCATTTTTGCTTTTTTTTTTTTTTTTTTTTTTTTTTTCAGCCCAGGCAAGGAAGTTAGTCTTTTGCAAAAGTGCTTTGAACCAGAACCAGGGCAGAAAAAAAGTCTAATATTCCCCCAAAAAATGGTGATTAAATTAATAATAAACATGAAAAAAAAAATTAAATACCCCTTTACAACGCAGTGGACATTTGTTTTTACAGAGATTTGGTGGAGATAAAATGAAAAGTAAAGGGGTAAATAGTATAAAATAGAAAGTAAATATAATAGTATAGTACATTGCAATTAAGTAAATATTTTTTGCATTGTAAATAAAAATAAAGATGGCAAAAAATAAAACATGACATTGCAAAACAAAAAGGAAAGAAAAACTCATTTGTAATGCCGTGCACAATTTCGCTCCTGACATTTAAAAAGAAAAAACACAATAAAGTGCAGAGTTGAGTTAAGTTTACTGCCACCATACAGCGGTCCCATCTCAATTTTCTTGCTGGTCTAAGCCAAGAAAAAAAAAAACCAAACAAACAAGAAAAAAATGGATGAACAACAGCTCGTAAGTCTCAAAGCACCGCTGCACTTGTCCAACCTTTCAGAATATAAGGTCCACTTTTTCCAGTAAACAGGCGAGGTTTGTTTGATATAATCAAGGTAAACATGAGGAGCATATGTGCTTGTGAATAGAATTTGTATATGTAGAACATAGACAGACACACACACAAAAGCGCATTCACGCTAAGCACACGCCGACAGTGCTCTCTTTCGGGGGTTACTGCCTGTCATGCACCGCTCAGCCATGCAAACATGAAACACAATTCCCTCCGAGGGACTCTGCACAAAAGTGGAACACACACACACGCGCACACACACACACACAAACACACACCTGATCTCGTACTCTGTGTTTGCTCGTGTCGTGAATCAAACATGGACTCTGGTGGCGTACCGGCTTGCCGTTAATTGCTCTGACGGACCCGTCAGCGACCGCCACCGTCGTGTTGCGGCGATTGACAGCCACTTTGGGCCCGCAAAGTGAGCGGCTAAGTAGAGGTGATGCCGAGGCTGGGCTATGCGTGGCCTCATTAGTGAAGTAGCGCAAAGGGGATGTTTGCTGGGAGAGAAAAAAAACAAAAAACAAGACGTGACCATGAAAGGTTGTGGGGATGCACAAAGGTCAAGGTTCAAGGTTTCTTTTTATTCGTCTCCCCAAGGAGAAATTTGTCTTGGCGCAAGCGACAGCTGCATACATGAATACAAACAATCACACATTAACATCACACTAACACCACATACGCATTATATTAGTGCATTCACAGTCCACACCTTATTCTACTGGTTGTTCATGTTAATTAACTTGATTGACTGAGAAACAAGTTCTTTTTATATATATTTGCATAGTGGTGACTTGTACTTCAGCAAGGTGAAGACTAATCTTTCTGGGGTCCAAATATAAAAATAAAACACTGACATTTACATACATATCATTTACATTTTAAATACAGTCCTGAGTTTAATTCCATATGTGACCATGCTCACAAATCATGCCCCCATTAAAATTAATAAAAATGTCTTTACCTTCTCCCAGCCCCCCCCCCAAAAAAGCAATGTGTAATGTTTTTTAAGAAAAATAGCACTCTATAATATTTGAATTAAAAAAACAGAGTAATGACATAATCAAATAGAAAGTAATGCAATTAAACAGTTTCCCCCCCATATTTTTTGCTTCTATTCAATGGAGATTGTATTGCTCTTGTTTGTGTGCCCGGCTTATCCACCTGGGGGCAGCATAATACAGACATTTGGACATACATGAAAGAGAAAGTCAGAATTGCTCAGTAAACTGCAGTAATATTGATGAAGATTATATGCCTGTGGGTATTGTTATATTATCTGTCTGCGTTTTGCTCCATCTTTTGTGTTTAAGTAACCATTGCTTAAAGCAGGGGTGTCAAACAAAATGTTTGTTATGGGCCACATTGTAGTTATGTTTTCCCCCAGAGGGCCGTTGCAACAGGTAAACCATCCACTCACTATATTATTATGTACAGTAGATGCAAAAAATTGATGGATAATTGATTTTGAAATCAAAAGTCAAGGAAACTCGTTTGTTCAACTGCTGTTGAAACACATTCACTGCCATTGACAGTTTTCAAAGTCAAATATCCATGTTAACTGGGAAGGCTGGCAGTGAATGAGCTATTAAAAGTTATTTTTTTTGTTTTTTTTTTTTTTTTTAAATCCTCCTCCATGTTATTAAAAGTGAGGCCAATTTTCAGTATCAGTACAGATTTGAGCAAGAAACAAAGTACATGATTTCCTTAAGCATGCCACAAAATGATGTGAGGGGCCAGATCTGGCCCCTGGACCTTGTGTTTGACAGATGTGGCTTAAGGGGTTAAACCACCACCATGTAGATGCTATTCAATAGCACGCCTACAGCGTTAGCATGAAGCAAGCGGAAATTAAGGCAATGTTACGTGGTCGTTTTCTCAACCACATCTTAGCATATTGCTGAGGGCGAACCCAAGACTGCAAGGTGAAAATATGGAGAAAAATGCAGCTAAATCAAATATCTCTCCTAAAACTGTGCTACACTAGCTGAAAAATGTTAGCTAATGAGGCATGCGTACAAGAAGCCGATGCATTATTGATCAGTGGCTAAACACTGTATAATTAGAAAAAAAAAGCCTATAAAATATTGATCAGCGGCTCTTTACTGTATAAGTAATAAACACTGGTTTTGTTCACTTTAGGTATGCAAGTTCAGTAAGCTTACTGAAACACTGCAGCTGCATAATCAGGATAAGGATCACGAAAAACTCTTGGCCCCTCGGGAAAAGCAGCTGCAAGCACTACTGCACTTTATCTTCCACACACAATCACTACATACGTCTCATAGTATTATATACATCTATACGCACACTTAAATAAAAAGTAGTAGTTTGACTACTTTATTTTAAAAATAAATAAATAAATTAATTAATTTTAAAAAACTATCCGCCATGTGGACATGCAATTAGATAGGAGAGTGTTTGACGACGCCCACGCGCCTCCATTTCAGAGCGGGTGTTCATAACTGGAGTGCTCAACTCCAGCGGCGCTACTTTGGACCCGACTCCATCACATCACCCCTCTCCAAGGGAGTGAGTCACATCACACACCTCCACAAGACATGCTCAACTAAACAGCAACCCCCACCCCAACAACATTGTCTCTAACTGTACTGTATTAATTATAAAATACACTTAAAACTAGATGCATTCACAGGTTAATGCTAAATCTTGGAAACGAAAGTTGAGGTTAAGGTGCTTTTTTTACATTTTTGATCCGCGGTCGTGGTTGACCGCCCAACAAGGTCGCCTTGAAGGTCGGCGGCGGGACTGCCAGGAGTACAGTCGTTTGTCAAGAAGTGAAGGGAGGCTGTTAATTTCACTGCACATGCCGTTTTATCTGCACGTTTTGAACTACACACACCCACACTAAACTATACAAAGACACACGACCTTCCCCTGCAGCGTGGGGATCCGGATCTGATGGAATTAGAGTGGGCTCGAGAGCTCGACAGCGACTTGATTCGATTAGTGAAGGCAGACAGGAAGAGGGCCGAGTGAGTGACATCACTGCAATGTCGCCTGCCGTCTCCTCCTCCTCAAACGCTGTCAAAGGCTCCATCTGCTCCCATTCTGTATACGATTCACACACATAAACAACATACACGCACTGTAATACAGTAAAAGGAACTCAGTATAATAAAGTCATAAATAAAAAATCTAATCAAAAAAATAATCCTAGCCAGAATGTCCCCACAAAGAAAAATAGGAAAATAACCTCACACCTTTCTACACTTGCTTAAAATTAAACACACGTTATGTGCAAGTTTATGTTAGTATTTTATTTTGGTGACTAACAAGCTAACCCTTCAGGCAGAAGAGAAATTTCAAGCCTTCGAGAATTTTCAATTTGTTCGAGATCCTCTCGATCGTCCACCAACTTTTTGGAGGAACAACAACGCCACGCTTCATTGTTCCTGATAGTTTTCAACACGCAGGACCAAAGGAAAATGTTTTAAGAAGCAACCTGGAGATTTCATTCTACCAGCTGTCTATGAACCCTTTTGATTTTGAGCATTGCGGGACTGCACCAAAAAAAACGTCTCACACTGACCAAAAAAACCTTCCGCACTTAAAAAACAAATCTCACATGAAGCCAAAAAAATTCACATCAACCAAAAAAAAAAAAAAAACCTCTCACACTTAACAGCAACTTTCCACATGCACCAAAATAAATCTCTCTAATTCACCCCAAAAAAAAAAAACTCACTTTCACCCAGAAAAACCTCAACCAAAAAACCCTTCACACTTGCCCAAAAATCAACTCACCCCAAATCTTCCACATTAACCAAAACTTCTGTCACTCACACCCAAAAAAACTCACTCTACTTGCACAAAAAATAACCCCCCCACATTCACCAAACAACGTCTTAAACCCCAAAAACTCTCACTCACATAAAAAAAAAACTCTCACTCAGATTTGAGATGGCTTCCATTTTTAGTTTCCTTTTAGACAGAACTTTTTTGACTCTCACATAGACAAAAAAGGTCTCACCTTGACATACACCATAAAAACCCTCTCACATTCGCCAAAAACCCTTTTACACTCACCCAAAAAAAGTCTCCCCTTCACCCACAGCCAGAGGTGGAACCAAGTCATTGCTATGCAAGTCACAAGTCAGTCTCAAGTCTTGCCTCTCGACTAGACTTTGTAACAGGACTTGCGACTTAATTCGGGACTTGAGACTGACTCGTGACTTGCAAAGCAATGACTTGGTCCCACCTTTGCCAAAAGCTCTTTTTCGCTGTATGTATGTGAGAGGTAAATGTTATTTTTGGCCGATGCGGCGCCCTACAGGACTGCGTTCAAAGTTACTCGATTTCCTTTTCATGTTGCGTCAGTTCAGTGCATGCGAAAACACTCATGTGCACGACGTAGCTGCACACCGAGGCCCCGAGGAGCCCAGCCAACATGCGTCCATTTTTTTTAAAAGAAAATCTTTGATGTTGCATGACAGAGAGGCTGTCTGAGGTTTAGAGAGGTACATGTACTGCGTGTTGGTTCTTTATTTGCTGCACGCATAGCTACGCTATGTATTTCTATCCTGTGCGGCAATACGGTGTGTCTAATTTGATGCGTATCAGAGTGTGCATCTAAGCAAGGGGGAAGGCTCAAAGAAGCAACGAAGCAGTGGGACTGGCGTCAGGAGGCGATGTGTGCACTCAAGTGGATTGTGTGTGTGTGTGCACGCGCGCGCGTGTGCGTGCGTGTGTGTCAGGGCGGGGCCTCTTGTGGATGGCTCAGTCGCTAACCAACCGTGAGGGCTGTCAATTTGATTTTGGAAGTCCGACAAATACTCCAATGAATACATACAGTACAACATTACATGCAATTAAAAAATAATGAAAAAAATAAATAATTTTACAATTCACTATCACTAAAATGTATTTTTTTTTAACTTGTCAATTTTTTTGGGATAGTTTTGTAAAAAATATTTACTGTTGGAAACAGGCTTCCAAATAATATACCCCTTTCTCCGTTTCCCAGAATAGAAAAGTAATCTAAAGGTTATCTGTTATATTTCATCTAAAAAAGTTTCATCACATTCACATTATTCAGAATCCCCCCCCCCAAAAAAATTTTTTTTAAAAATAAAACACACCATACAAGCCCAGGCATGTATTAGAGACCTCCATTATTTTTTCTATTGATCGTTCTCAGCAATGAAGGACATGCGAGTGAATGCATTTCTACAAGCACTTCAGTCTATTCTGCAACAAGACTTTTTGTTTGATGAGCCATTAGTTTTCCCAGAAGAGACACCTGACAAAAGTCAAGGTTTTCTACGGAGAATGTATCTTTGACTCATCATCATCTAAATCCAGCCGATATCCAGGTTTGGTCACATTCGCTGCCTAATCTTAAAAAAAAACACACAAATGAGGTATTTTTTTTTTGAGCTGGTATCATTACTTAATTTTGCATTTAGTTGTTAGTCAGTTTACAAAGTTGGCAAAGCTATAGGAGACTGTTGTTTTGATAGCATAAAAAACTTAGCCAATGCTAGCTAACTTTTCTATTTTTCTCAGTACGAGCACCATTTAAGTTACTAAAAGAGGGAAACTGTGTTATTTTCATCCTGCTAAGTTATTAAAACATTTGTACTTATGTACATGGGCATGTAGTTGTACTTATTTCAGTCTGTACTTTTTAACTTTGACTTACTGAAATTAAAGGTTTAGGTAAAGTTTGTACACAATGACAAGTCGGAAGTTAGCATTGACGCTACTGCTAACAACTCAAGGTGATTGATGCTAAACAACAACAAAAAAATTGGACGGCTGTTGTATGGTTAAAGTTATTGGTGCGAATATAAAAATAAAGCAGGGAAAAACTAATAATTTTAGTATGGCTGCCAAGATTTCTGTAAGCACTCGATACAACGCTAAACAGAATTAAGTGTTAGCACAGATGCTAACTCACCACAACAGCACTAAAATAGGTGATTTCGGTTCACCATGGCAATAACACAGATTATAATTTTTTACAAGACAATGTGACAATATACTGTAATAATAATAAAATGGCTTTAATTTGACTCGAGTTAGAGGCTTTAATAACATGCAAGCTATCAATGTAGCGTCACAGTCAGCCTACTTACACGCTGACACATTCATCAGGATTAATCGCAAGCCATCAGTTTTAATTGCTCATCAATGAAAATTTTCTTGTTTATAAACAGTGACAGCGCAAATATATTTACAACTGCCTGTCAGAGAAGGGGAGGTGGTGGGGAGTCGGGGGGACACACCAGAGAAAGATAGCCAGTTGTTTTAGGTTTACATTAGATGGATCAATCTTGTCGGAAGGAAGTGGCAGGAAATAATTGACAAAAGTTTACAGCTAGTTTGAGGTCCGAAATGTCATACTTCCCAGTTTTATGAAATGCTGCGCAAGACATTCGGACCAGTCTGATAGTTCCATATTTTTGCTCTGTCGTGGACTGAACCATTCACATTATGGCGACTAAAATGCCAAAAAGGTGAAAAGAATTTCCACAGTGTGCCACTTAATACAGAGCTAAACCATCATTTTATGTACGTCACCACCTCTCTACAAAGTTATGCAGTTAAAGTTGACGTGAAGCCAATCGATAACGCGCTCGCACCCGTCCAAAGTAAGTAAGCGTGTGGTTAATGTGGCCCAGGTGGGAGGGAGGTTCAGGGCCACTGACAAAATGAACACCCGTTTATCCAGGAATGCTAAACCACTGACTCACTTTGTTTGTGTCCGCGAGGACGGCGTGTGGGTGTTTCTATTGTAACATAGCGTCCATCTCGATGTGTGTGCGTGCCGATCAATACAGCTGTGCTGTGCACTCCATGCTTTTGCCGGCACGCGTTAAACGTTGAAAAGCACCACGATGACGTGAAACTCACTCCGTCTTGTAAAAGATGAATGACCCTATCACGTGAAAACAAATATGTAAATATGTCAACAAATATCCAGCACACCATAATGAAGAGTGTCGTTAACAACTGTGCCAAAATTAAGTGATCAAAAAATTACTGTATACAAAATGAGGCTCCGAAATAGTGGAGAGAAAAAAAAATTAAAAAACATTTTTTTTTAAATCAAGCCTTTCTCTACGCTCTCAAATGCTGTGGGTGTGTCTGCTCAACTGTCAATCAAATACCACGACGTCTTGCATCTTTCTTATGCTTACACATCCGTACAGGGTTTAGCAGAGCAATTGCAATAAAACAAACCTGGTAAAAAAAATACATACTAGAAAAGATTGATTTAAAAAATTATTCATAATTTTATCGAGAAAACATGATTGTTTACAGTCAGTTGAATTTGCATTGTTTTAAATGAATATTTAAAAAACTGCAGTGGCGCGGCGAGCGATGAGTTTTCGACCTAGGCCTTCAGTGACCTAATCCGCTTCTTAATAACACCATCAAATCGCACAATAATGTACAAAAACGCTATATAACCATGTTTGGCATTAAAGAAGAGACGGGGGCATTTCGCATATTTCCGGATGAATACCATAAAGCAAAAAACACTTACCTTTATCTTCCGATCCATCACCTTCAAACCTCTACAGAGGTTGTAGTGTAAACACTAAAATATAGCAAGTCACAATCAATATTTATCTAATAATTGCACAAAAACATAAAATATTTAAATAAAATACATCGTACTCAGCGGCGATGCTAACAGACATAGGAGACTTCCTTGTCTGTGCAAGCTAGCTGTCTTGCTCGTACATGTTACTCTGAAAGTGCGGCAAAAAAATACTTTTCCGGGTTGAAACAGGCCAGAAAGCAACTATTTTGCAAGTCGAGTTCTTCTTTGAAAAAGCACGCCCGGAAAATGAATTTGTAATCATGCTTGACCGTAAACCTCCACAGTAAGTCAATCTCTTGCGCATATTCAGCGCAACCAATCAGAGGACTATTTCGCTGCACCAATCAGAGGACGGCAAAAATGCAGACACGACTAACGTCCCCTGCGTGGTAGAGCTAAAATCTGATTGGTTAGTGTGCGTGTTTCAGCTATTCGACGCTGCCACTCAGGATTTTGAAGTCCTTGGGCAGATTACATTGACATGACAACACATAGAAGCAAAAATTTGATTGGACAAAAAAAAAAAAAAAAAAAAAAAAAAAAAAAAATATATATATATATATATATATATATATATATATATATAATAAACTTTAAACCGGACTGTACATGATTGGAAGCTGGGCAGCCAAGCCTGTTGGAAATGAATTTATATATTTTATTATGTTTTACTATATTCTAAGAAACATCATAAATAATAGATAATTTAAGTTGTAATTATAAATAAATATTGATAATAAATGTATTCTTTGAGTTGAAGATTTGCAAAACCCTACTTTTTCTTTCACTCTTTTTTTATTTTAAGATATACCTGACACAATGACCCGCCCATAACTTCCTAGTTTGGGGGCAAAGTTCTATCAATCACTAAAGTTGACCAAAATACACCAAAACAAATTGTGAGCGTAGACTTGTGACCACTTTTCACGCAACCTGCACGTACTTGTCCGACCTGAAACGTCATGATCTTGCAGCAACAGTGCAAATGAGATGATCACACATCACCCCTTGGTGGGCAAAGGTGGACACTGCAGTAATCTACCAAAAGACAAGTATTGCAGCTTTTACATACTGTGTTGGACATTTAAAACTGACAACTAAAAACACAATTTGTAATTTAAAAAAACAAACAAAAAAAAAAAAAAAAACCCACAAGGTTTAAAAAAAAAAAAGAAAAAACTTTTTATCTATTATGGACTTACTTGAACGCTTGATTTTGAATGCCAAAATGGAAGCCAGAACTCAACATATTATTAAGGTTTAAATATGAATCACCATGCATGCAAACACCAACCTTGCTTCTTGCTGGCTGGACTCAAACGCATGTTAATAATATTAATAAGCTGGCACCCACACCCTACACTTAAACAGATTGCATTTACCAATGCTCCCCCCCCCCCCCCCCCCCAATGTCAAATCTAAACCATGATTGTGAAATATTGTAGCATCTTTTTTTTTTTGTAAACAAACATTTTATTGAAGTTTGTTTTCATGTGCCGCCAAAATAAAAACTGCAAACAATCTTATTTTTTTTATACAAACAAAAGGATCATATTTCACAAAAATGAACAAGGCAGTTGTTAGAAAAGTCATGTAACATGTTTAAAGAGCTTTCAGGCTGTATGACGAGTAAACACAGAACACACACATTTAATACATTTTCACACAAACACTGTTGGTAAGGCTAAAAATAAAAAAAAAGTCTCATTTGGTCTCAAACAAGCAGTTCAGTGCTCGTGATTATTCACAAAAATTCAACTATTCGCCAACTGAAACATTTAAAAAAAGGTTTTAAAAAAAAAAGTGTATCGTGTCTTTTTTTGACAAGGGCAACAATATCCGCTATTTGCAAGGCCTCAGGTGACAAAAATAAAGGACATGTATATGCACATGTATATCAGAAGCAACAATAATTGGATTAAAACAATACATTGATATTATATTACATATTATTGCATGACACAAACAAAATTAGTTTAGCACAAGGAACACAAAGGTTAATTAAAAATTGCACATCATAATTGGCTAAAAATGAACATTAGAAATTACTATACAAAATTGTACACTTGTTTTACAAAATGAGGTGATTTTTTTTTCAGAATTAAAAAACTAAACAAAAAAAGATTTAAAATTTTTTGTTTTTAAAAAAGACCCTTGCTTTTCTTCAGGTTCTTCTGCTTCCAGTTGGGCAGGGCATTGAACTCAACCCGACTCATCTCCAGAAGTTTCTGGAGATAAAAAAACGAGACAAATGTTACAAGCTTGTTGCATTCAAATTATTATAATTTTTTCCCCCCTCCAGGATTTTACCTTGAAGTCCTGATCAGAGAGATAATCCTCCAGGCGGAGCGGGTCCACTCCGTCGGGCAGGGGCGACCCGGTGAGCTCCTCGATGGAGTATTGTAGCTTTCGGAGCTTGGACAGCACCTCCTTCACTAAGGTCACTTTGTTCTTGGAACCCTCAGTCTGGAAGAAGAAGAGGAGAAATAAATAAATAAATTAAAAACAAAAGAAAAAAAAAAGTTGCATGTGTCACAACTGGAATTAATGAATATCAAGAATATTTGTCACCTTGGAGGCAATGCCGGGATCCTTGTTCCAGTACGGGAAGATGTTGGTAAAGGTGAGTGGCTCACAGCCTGCCATGACTAGATAAGCCTGAGGGGGGCGTCGAGAGCTCTTTTCTGCAAGTACAATAGATTATATTACATGCATAGATTTTCAAAAGCAGTTTCAAATGAGTCTGATGTACAAATGTGCAAATATTTAAGTATACCTATTATGTACATAAATATAGGACCTGTTGTTCAACATATGAAAAAAAAAATGCTTGTACTATCTGTAAAAAGCAAAACTTGGTCCAATCCAAATCTTGCGTGCAAGCTGTGAGCTCAGTTGACCTTTACAGTACTGCAGCGCAGTTTCCATGGCGCACTTCCTCTCGTTGTCCCAGCGCATCTTCGCCGAGCCCGTACACTGCTCCTCTCCGGGCTGCCAGCCCTGCCACAGATACACCTCCATGCGGTTGTCCAGCAGGAACAGGGCTGGCATGGGAACAGGCGCCATTAGTGAACATGAGGAAGATCCTTCACGTGCAAAGACATCCGGTGGGCGTTAGGTATTACCGGGCTGCTGTGCTAAGTAGAGGTTCTCCTGGAGGAAGGGCATGGCCATGACTCCCTCCGTCACCCTGGCAGGATAAAGGTGCTCTTCCCCTTCGAACACGCCCGAACTGGCACTCAGCCGGAACAGCCGGGGGGTGTAATTGTACTTCCCGGGGTCTGAAAGCAGCGTACACGCCTTGTAATTTAAATGCGACAGTGAGAGTCTCCTTTGCCATTAGAGTTTGCTTGTATTTCATAACATTTATTATTGTGTATAAATGCAAAAAAAGTGAGTTTTATGACTTAATGTCATTCATGTAAAGTCTTAGTACGCATATTTGTTTACTGGTGTGTGTGATATTTCAGTTTCTGTTGAATAATTTAAAAAGCAAGCAATCATTCATGTAACATGGGTTCATGACTGTGTACATGTTAGATGCATAGTGTTGATGCTTTGCTGATTACTCATAGTCTGTGTTGTTAGAGACCACAGTAAATAAATCAATTCAAATGGAATGCTTTATTTTAAGTGTTTTGCCCCCATCTTTTGGCATTTCTAAGCAATTACAACCACATTTTAGGCAGGTCGTCAATTACTAGCAGATTTTGGCTTTTTGCGGAATTGTGTTGAATAAGTTTAAATGTGTTTGCATCATGTGGGAGGGTTTAAACTATTAAAGAAAAAAAATATGGTCTCACTATATCGAACATTTTCACCTAGGTCTAGAACATATCCGGCGCAATACCTGGGGGTTCACTGTATATACTTATTGTGACATTTTTGCTTGATGGCGTGCTATGAGATTTTTGGGAGGCAAAATATGCGCTTTGGCTCAATGAAGATGGGGAAAAATTTTAGAGGAAGTACAAAACCTTGAAGCATGCAGTCGTAGGACTTCCTGTCATGCACGCCAAGAACCTTCTTGAATTCCGCGGGCTCACTCCCTTCCTCTACCTCCTCAACTTTCACAGGGCTGCTGCTGCTGCTCAATTCCAACTCGGAAGGACACCTTGAAGAGAGAGGAAATTTTCAGTTCGCCATCTTGGAACGGGTCCATCTGCACACGTCCTACCCTTGGCTCAGTCTTTCCACAGCCCTTTTGGCCACCTGCCTGGCACCGACATGAGCTTTACAGCCGTGCCACACGAAGAGACGACCTTCCCGAGCGTGGAGCAGCACAAGTACGCCTCGCGAGCGCAGGCTGGCGCCGTGGCACTCCACCTCCACCAGCATGGCCTCCAACTCTGCTTCGCCTCGAATGCAGAACAACCTCCAACCGCCTGAGGGAAGCAACGAAGGGTACCCAAAACATTTTTGTACTTTTTTGCTATTCAGAAAAAAAACTTTTTTTTTTTTTTTTAAACCCCCCAAAAAATCTTGAATAAGTTGGGACAAATATGCAATAAGCGTTTTTGGGATTGGTTCCCCTAAAAAAGAAAAAAAAACCCAACAAAAACAAATAAGGGAAAACACACACACACACACACACATACATACAAAATTGGAAAATAAAATAAAAATCCATAAATGTGTGAATTCGCGGTGCAGAACTGCGAATATGCGGGGGTCCACTTTACATGGGCTCGCTCTTGTGGTTTGTGAAGAATCACTAAATTAAGTGTTTAAACCATGCATAATGTTACGTTGGCTTAAACCTTTAAAATTCAGTACAGTAAATTTGTTAAGTAAAGTTGTGTTTAACTAAGGCAAAACACATTTGCATTGACTCATTTATAACCGTTTTCCCAAAATTATGCAGCGACATTTGTTTTGATTGAACTTATTTTAATTGCATCATTATTTAAATTCTTTATTGGCCCTTCTACCTGAATTTTTGACTGCGTCATCTCGACTGCCCTTATGGATGATCAAACCGCCTCGGAACAGCTGGAGGAAGCAGGGAGGCTCTTTCCCCTGACTCACCAGCACCTGGAATCAAGCACGGTTAATACATTCATCAAATTTCTCTTCCACTTATCCTCCTTCGGGTTGCGGGTGAGCTGGATTCCATCAGTGTGTGTGGCAGTCGAGACCTACTTGTGAGCCCCTGAAGCTGCCCAGCTCCACCGTCTTGAGCGCCGAGGTTCCCTTCTCGCTGACGCTGGAGTGGAGGCCCTGCCAGAAAAAGCAAGCGCTCCTCTCCCTGCCCGGAACGCCGGCACTCAGCTCTCCGGGCTTCTGTCGCTTCCCCACTAGAGAGAGAAAATACGTTGTTTTTATGATACAGTGAACCCCCGCGTATTCGCAGTTTGCTATTGACAAATTTCACTGATTTGCTTTTTTCTTTCTGTGGAACCTACTAGCTGAAATTGGTCACCTATTTGTGGTTTCGTGCTCTTTCTGAAACACCATAAGATGCCGCTGAAGACCTGGCAAATTATGAAAGCAATGCAGAAGTGATACATCTCGACTGAGAGAAGTTCTATATAGTTGGGAGGAGACAAGTTTAGCCTGGGTTGTTAGTGTAAGTTACAAGTCTTAGTGGGATGTCAATTCCTCATGGTTTTTCGCTATTCACAGCGGGGCTGAGTTCTGAATTGTTGTACATCTTTCGATAGATAGGCAAAAAGCAGACATGCCGAATAAGGATAGGAAAATGATCAAGATTATAGATATTAAACATAAAAAAGGTCTTAAAGATGGGGAAAATAAACATTGTATCTCACCAAGCGTGGTGATGGAGTACTTCCAGCGGATGATGTAAGCATCTCTTTCGTGGAGCTGTCCAAGGCTCTCCTTGGGCACCTCCTCCTCGCCGTACTCCTTAATATGCCAGGCATCCACAGCAACCGTCGACAACTCCGCCTGCCTGCCGTCCTCCGTCCTCACCACGCCGTGGCCCCGCTGGACGTCCACGCCCTCCAGAACGGTCCTGACCGGCGGCGGCTCGTTGTCCAGCAGCGTGTTGGCGTCGCACGGCTGCAGGTCCAGCTCGGGCGAGGAGCGGACACTGCAGTGGACCGGGCTCTGAGCAGACAAATACAAGCAATGTAAGCACATACGAGCTTGCTCAGTGGTAATTTTCATGTCATTCTAATTGTGACTTAGGAAAGCTATTTTTCTTTTTTTTTTTATATCCAAAATAAAAACTTTATACCTATTTTACACCCATCTTTATACTGAAATAATGCTGCTTGTCTCAATTTATATATATATATATATATATATATATATATATATATATATATATATATAATATAATTAATGTGACATATACAGATATACTCACAGGAATTGGAGAATTATATGTAAAAAGATTTTTCAGACCAATTAAGATAAATTGGCTCTTCTCTCACAGCACACTAATGTGCTGGAGACCGGTTGTTGGGATTGCAATCATTGTTTTATGTTATTATTTGAATGCTTCTTCTGCACCTTGACTTCCTCGGTTACGTCTGCCTCCTCCTTCCTCCTCTCAGCCCAGTCCAGGAACTTCTCTCTGAACAGGGACGTCTCATTGTGTTCCGACAGGCGGCCAAACAGAGTCCAACTTGGGCGGCCCTCGCCTTGCCTGAACACCAAGCGGACAATTAGCCACGTTTATGTTGCCGTGAACCCTTGTTGCAATAACACAATAGCACCACTAGGCGCTGCAGTTCCAAAACAAATACTCTTCGACACCAGCGCTTCTCAAACCGGGGTCCCCTTCACTCACTGCGGCACGTCGCTAGTCGTGCAGGAAGCATCTAAAGGGTTGACCCGGCAGTTGCTGTAGTCGTAGCTGCCACTGTAAAGCTGTTTGCCCAGTTTGACTGCGACCTTTCTGTCTCCCAAAGGCACGTCCTTGCCGGTCCACACATACACCTCGCCGCCAAAGTCGAACACCAAAACCTGAGGAACATTAGAGAAGAAATAGCAAGGAGTATGAAACGGAAACGAAAATGATCTATCTTCACGTACCTCTTTAGAATCAAGCAAGGTGACACTCGGGATGGAGGCCCATGCGTCTTCGTGAGGCACCAGTTTGTCTCCCTGGAGTCTGTAGACCCCGTTGGAGTCCAACACGCCGCTCTCGTACAGCTCGTCCTCCTCTGGCTCCCCTGCCCCTGCAACACGCGCACATGCACACGCCAGAGGAAGCACGGTGAGCATATGTGCAGAGCAGCAGGGGGCTACTAGACAAACCTCCAGGTCAGGAGGTAACCAGGAAGCTAAAACGCTCATGCTGAGAACCAGTAATACTTACAAGCCTCATTAATCAGCAGAGGTGGGAGTAAGTCACATACAGTATGTCATAAGTAAAGCACTTCACTCTAAAGTCTTAACCTTCAAACAATTACCCAGTTCGTCTGGCAAAAATGAAGCAAGTCAAGTCCCCACTAAATTTCAAGCAAATCGAGTCAAGTCATTACTTGTGATAAGCAAGTCAACATTCAGGTCAGACCATTTGGTGACTATACACTTCCTTTTCAGGTACCATTTGGACGGATGCGGGGACATCAACATTTGACACTTGGCAATTTCTTTACCATATTTATTCTGGCCGGCACGTTGGAAGACTGATGAGCACATCTGCCTCACAGTTCTGAGGACCGGGGTTCAAATCCCGGTCTCGCCTGTGTCAAGTTTGCATGTCCTCCCCGTGCCTGGGTGGGTTTTGTCCGGGCACTCCGGTTTCCTCCCACAACCCAAAAACATGATTGGAGACTCTAAATTGCCCGTAGGTGTGAATGTGAGTGAGAATGGTTGTTTGTTTCTACGTGCCCTGCGATTGGCTGGCGACTGGTTCAGGGTGTACCCCGCCTCTCGCCCGAAGATAGCTGCGATAGGCTCCAGCAGCCCGCGACCCTAGTGTGGATAAGCGGTAATGCAAATGGATCGATATTTATTCTCTTACATTTCCACCTTGCAATTTTTTTCCTAGTGTAGTTCAGCGCCAGTTGGAAAAGCTTTCCTGCCGTCACAGTGCTCCAAAGTGTAACACAATTTAAACTATGCATGGCAGGTTTCTCAAACCAGGCCGTAGCAGGAAGGACTGCTACCACCACCACCGCCGAAAAGACTAGAAACTCCTAGAGCAGGCGTGCCAGGGAAAGTCTATCTGGAGGGCTGCACTGGAACTCAGCATCCATAAAAGCTCAGCTGAGCAGATGTTCACCAACTTCAGGTTTCACAAAAGCTTCAAGCGGAAGATTATGATGGTCAATAACCTCTGTTGTACTAACATATTCAAGTTTTTTTTTGTTTTTTTTGTGGTGCCACATTGTGTATTACTTAACTGTGTTCTCAATCAAACGCACGACCAACATGAAGCGGAGTTAATTTTGTTTTGGTCAGCTAAACTGTGAAGAACATAGCTTACCTGTTTTTGTGGGTTTTTCAGGGATGGATGAGGTTAGATGTCATAGTAGTTGCGTCTCTTATATTTCTTTGACTTGCAAACTTTGCTTGTTGCAGTTTCCTTTCCCCCAATTTTCTCAAAAATGTAATCCTTGAATCCAAATGTAATAATCTTCGGAGCACCCGCCATGATTCTTGCTTAATGGGGTGACTAATGGCGCACTATATAAAAAAATGTAGAATTTCAAAACGTAACAGGCCAGACAGTTCAAGTCGAAGTCATGTCGAGTATTTCAATATTTTTAGCCAAGCCAAGTCCCAAAATTGGCGACCAAAGTCTGGCACGAGTCAAGTCATGTGACTCGAGTCCCCCACCTCTGTAAAATCAGGTACAAACCTCGATATTGGCTCTTTCCTCCCAGGAGAGTCCAGAACTCCTTGGCCCATTTGCTCTCAGTGTTGATCCCCTCCTCCAGCACCGTCACCTGGCAGGCTTTGCAGCCGAGGTCCCGCTTGGCCTGGACGAAGGACGCCATCTCTGCCGCCTGCCGCCGCCGACAGAGTAGATTTAACGCGGCGCGAGTCTCCCAAATCCTGTTAGCGCTCCCGGTGAGGTGAAACTGAGCCGTTACCTTACCTTTGCTTTCTCAATGACGTTGGCGAACTCGCCGCTCCACATGAAACAATGCTTCGGCGTGATTAGAAGGAAGCAGTCCCCGCTGTTCAGGGACTTGGACGTGGGCTCCACTAGGCGCACCTGCACATGCCTCCGACCTGCAGATAACCCACACAAGATTGCACAATTTCCTATGGGAATAAACCAGCAATTAACAAAATTGAAGGCTGGCTTTTAATAGGGAATTTAATCTATTTTAGCCTATTCAAGCCCAAAACAACTTAATTTCATGCAATTTACAGTGGAAAAATTTATTTGACAAAACTTTCTGTGCTTTCTCTGACCTTTGATGCGGATGAGCATAAGCTTGTTGTAGGGCAACGCGCTGTTGTTGGTCACCACATCGGTCGACTTGACGCTGCGTAAGTTGACTTTACGGAAGTTCTCCTTGCTGGCCAGGCCCGCCAAGGCCACGTCGGCCAGGTTGGAGTGTTTGGCCACTGGGTGGAAAGCAAGCGGGGATACACAAAATCAACAGTCCTAAATATGGGATGCTATAGCTACAAATGGCTAAAAGTGTTACATACACTTAACAGTAGACATCATTTTACGTCTTCCTCATCTTTTTGGGACTGGCAGTACACGATGTATCCGTATAGGATTAAAATTTATATTGTAAGTTTTCATTTCCTTGATTCTGTCTCTCTCTTTTCTTTCTGCATGCTAGAAAAAAACAAACAAACAAAAAAAAAAAGACGCGCCTCTTCAATTAATTATTCCAGAAGACCGCTTGTTTTTCTAGACCGGCAGCTGGCAGTTTAAAAAGCATTTAAAATGAGCTGATTATGAATTCAACATGCAGAAGTGTCACTCCTGCCAACAGACATCTCACTCATGGCTGCAACATACTATGAACACTACTATAAATAAAAACAGCGCGTCTTTCTCCCATGATGCACCGTAGCAGCCTCTATCTCATGGGACGATGTCAAATAATTCTGAGTGCTCGACAATATTACCTTTTATTATTGTGGTGTGTTGAGTGCAGTTGTGTCAACTGAATTGAATAATACCAAGATCTGTTCCTAATACTTTGACCTCATGGACCTGAATGAGCTAACTAAGATATTCAAATTAGCTGGATTCACAAAGGTATATTAGACCGTTTTGTTGCAAGCACGTGTACATGTTCACCCATTTTCCCTTCCTTTGGGTGTCAATATGGTGCTCGTGTAATGCAGTGATTGGCGATATATTGATGTAACGTATATCAAAAGGACCTCAAGAGGTCCATCTCTTACTGCGCTCCACTTGGATCCTCTTGGTCTCCACTTTGGCGATGTTGAGCCTCTGTTCAGTGTAAACCTGCCGGATGTCATTGCGTGCCGCCAGCGCTCTCAGAGGGTTCCTGGAGCCCTGGTTCCTCCGGTTTGGTCGCACTGCACGCTTATGCTTGGCTACGGCCGAGGTGAGCCTGAGGATGAATGTTATTAGTGAACATCCGTTTCCCATGATTGTTGAATTTCCGTTACATTTGAATTATACTGACTTGGGTGTGTTGGCATGGATCTGGCTCAGGTCCTCCTCGGTCACGATCACGTCCTGGAGGGCTGAGGGCGAGATGGATTTGTAGAAGTTGCCGAAAGTCTCGTCATCGTCCAAGGTCATCACTTCTTTCTCGGCCTCCGCCGTCACTTCGATGGTGGACGTCTTGCTCTTGCTCACGCCTGCGGGGGACGGGGGGGGGGGGGGGGGGGGGGGGGGGGGGGTTGAGGGGGAAGAACATCAATTTCACTCTTGGAATCGATTTGTGCTCTAAACTCAAAAGGAAGATTGTACCTTTACTGTGAAGTTTGTCCAGGAAAGACTCAAGTTTGTCAAGCCTTTTGTCTCCTTCCACCTTCACATCAGTTCTACTGGAGATTTCTTTGGAGCAGAGGAACAAAATGTTCTCAATATTTTAACGACACCGGAGTATTTGTGAATGAAGTCGTTTGCTACCTTCGAGAGGCTTCACGGGCGTGGCGTTGGACTTCTTCATGGGGGTAAGGCGGGACTCTCCCTTCCCTGCGTCTGACACTAGACCTGGCGAAACATGGTAGACAAAGAAAAACTCAGCTACTTCCTGGTGGGCGTCAATGATGGATTTTTGTCACACGGCATTTCTATAATGGTGGCTGCCATTTCAAGCCGCAACTTTTGCAATGTTACCTTTCTTGGCCATGCGTCCGGCTACGGTGAACTGAACGGAATCGTTGGCTGCTCCTTTGCCTTTACTCTTCCACTGCTCCTCCTTGTCCTTGAGGATCTTCATCCTGTCAGCCAGCGACATCTTCGGCGACGCATCCACACTCGACATCTGTACAAATAGTTTTGGGGGGGGGGGGCGGAAAATAAAATAAATAAATGAATCAATCAATTATTCAGTACAACTGTGAGTTAACCATTGCATTAGTAGTCTGCACAGGTGGGGATAGTGGATAAACATTTCTCGAAGGAACTATTATGCAACAATGCGTTGTCTGATGACCTTACCCCAACACAACAGAAATATATTATTTCACATTTTTTAACATTGTTCGTCTCCACGTGTTGCGCCACTATTTGTGTTCAAATAGCCGTTGCTTAAGGGGTTATAACACCACAGCAACAATCCTACTCATTATCCCATCTGTGGCATTTTGCATTGTTTGTTAGCATTTAGCCAAGTGGAGTTTCCCAAGGCAAAAGCTATGTAGTTATTTTAAATGCACACAATTCTCTATGACAAAAACCAAAGAGTATTAAGTATACAGGTATGTGTATATACTGTACTAATATCAAACACACAGCAGTAATAATACCCCCAGTAGACACCTCGTACTCCCCTGCAGTTGCGGAAAAATGTCCCCTGGCCACCGTATGGGGAAATTCAAAGTGTGATAATTCCTTTCACCATGAGCAAGATCCTTTGAGTCAAATATGGTCATATTTGACTCAACCACTTAGCCAATGCTATTCAGTGAAATATTACAACTATTGATTTATGAGAGTTGCCTGTGGATAACGAGGCTACTGGCGTCAGAAATCTCTCCCTCCCACACAACTCGGTAATTAGTTCTGTACAGTGAAATTGTATCCTCGCCCGTTTCTTAATGTGGTCCAAAAACAACTAATCCGGTTTAAAACCAGCTCTTTCAAAAACCACATGAGAAATGTTGCGGAACGGTAAAATCCCCGCCGGCCGTTCATCACCAAATATTACCACTGATAAATTTACGGTGTCATATTTGCACCTGAATGCCTCTATTTAAAAAGAAAGTAACAGCCATTTATCACTCCCCCCACTGCCAATGGACCCTTGAAGCCATGTTATACTAACAAATGATACAGTTCTTCACCTCTGAAGCATTTTATCACCCTGAATGTCTTTTTACGGGCTATCACCTCTTCATCAGTTCCTACTAAAAAGTAATTGCAACAACCAGGGATGACCTTTTTTGCTATCAGCTCCCACATACTGTACTTGCAAAAGTTGCACATGTGCCAAATCTGAACATGTTAGTTACTATAACTGGATTTAGTAGAAACTTAACTTACTTATAGTACACTGCAGTACGCGGGCACACGTGTGTTGATGTATGCAAGTGACTGACAGTCGTGAAAGACGTTTGTTGGCGTCCGACTTGTAAACGATCCTTAGCGTTAAGGCCAGACAAGCCAAGTTAAACATCTACAGATGTCTGCAGATCTTTAAAGGGGGGGGGTGGGGAAAAAAAAAATAAAAAATGGTGTAGCTCCAGCAGTAAATGGCAGCCAAGCCGATGTCAATGTGGCATCAGATTAGGGCACATTCCCCCCTAAAAAATTTGTTTAACTTGTCAATCTGACATTAAATGGATATTACAATATAAGCACGTCTGTGTTACTTATGAAAAAAGGTTGTCAGCTGCATCTGCGTGTGTGCGCACACGTGCTCAATACAAACAAAACAAATGTTTGAATGTGACTTGCATTCGCTTGCTTTACTACCGAAATTAAAACATATGTGAGGGCGACAGAAAACAAAAAAAATGTGGAACAGTGATTCTTAAAGTGTGGTAATTAAACCACCAGCTGTAGGTGGGCTCCCTCATGTGGTACGCAAAAGAATCACTGCCGAATACATCCATCCATCCATTTTCTGAGCCGCTTATCCTCACAGGGGTCGCGGGACTGCTGGAGCCTATCCCAGGAGGCGGGGTACACCCTGAACTGGTTGCCAGCCAATCGCAGGGCACATACAAACAAACAATCATTCGCACTCACATTCACACCTACGGGCAATTTGGAGTCTTCAATTAACCTACCACGCATGTTTTGGGGATGTGGGAGGAAACCGGAGTGCCCGGAGAAAACCCACGCAGGCACGGGGAGAACATGCAAACTCCACACAGGCGAGGCCGGGGATTGAACCCCGGTCCTCAGAACTGTGAGGCAGATGCTCTAACCAGTCGTCCACTGTGCCGCTCTGCCTAATACAGTTCAGTTGTATTTAGCATAGCATAATTGTCAATGTCATTTTAATCTTACTGTCACAATATCGATACAAAATACCAACGAGCTTGCTAAAAATTTTTTTTTTTTTTTCTTTCTGTCAGCATAGATTCTGAGTCATTCAAGTCATGTCAATTCGCAAAGGTTGAATCGATGCAACTGGACTCTTCTTGTTTGTTGAATTTGGTGTGTTTTTTTTCCCTCATTTTGAATTAAATCTTCAAACTTTTTTTTTTTTTTTTTTTTAAATCCACTGTAGTAAATTTGTTAAATGCAATTCAGTTGTATTTAACTATTAAGTACAGTACATATGCATTTTTCACTCTGTGAATGGGAGATACTCTTTGCAGCTGGAAGGTCAAAAGTTTAATCTTGCCAGCAGTCAGGGAGTCACAAAATATATTTACTGTTGCTGTGAGTAAGCCTCCTGTTCCCACCAATTTTCCAAGAACCTGGCACTAGAGAAGTTTGGGTTAAGCCCAATGGTTGACGCACAGGTCAGAAAATAAACCAGCTTTAGGAACGCAGGGAAAAATGTCCCAGTGTGTTTTGAATTTATACAAAAAAAAAAAAAAAAAAAAAAAAAAAAAACGCTGCTTTGTCTCAAACACAATTGCCAGCAAAAAGGTAAAAGTGGAAACAGATTTTCTGAACCTGCGCCAAACATGTTGCATTGCGGTTCAAAGAATTACACTTGGTCAGAATGACACACACACACACACACACACACAGTTACCACACACTTGACCTTCACATCAAAGTGAGTCATTTTTCTACTTGCAAGCACATTTTATAAATCCTGGGGTTTATCATTTATTTATTTATTTTTTTAGTTTTCATAATTCAACAAAATGTGCTTTTATTCAGCTAGTTTTTATTTTTTTCACCTTCGCATTTAATGCTTAAAAAACAATAGAAAGTCGCTTGAGGCTACTCAGCACATTACAGCCGCATGGTAATAATGGTTCTCACACACTTACAGAGTGGCAAAGCACATCTCTGGAGCCAATCAAAGCGGAGGAAATACTAAATAATCCTAACTGGACCCCAGAGAGGTGGGGAGAATATGAAAAGGCCTCGGACTCCCACAGGAAGCCGCCTTTCTCCGTCCTTCCTAATAGCACTGTGAAGCCTGAACCTTCTGCTTGGCAAAATTAAAGCGTGTGTGCAATTGACAGCTCATTAATAATGCTTAATAATAAGCGGTCTCAAGAGAAGCGAGACATTTTGATTGCACTCCACCACTTTTCGTGCACAAAAACACGTGTTGCTGTACACTCACCTCAAGACACTGGGAAAGGTTGACAGGCAGGAGTCAAAGTCAGGCAAAAGGGCTAGAAGTCTACTGGAGGTAGGGAACTACAAATGTGAGGGGTAAAGAGGGAGGAAAGGTGGGAAGAGGAAAAGTAGGAATTAACAGAGGAAAACAGAATGAAACAAGTGCATGACCAAGGACCAGAGGAAGTCAAGAGAAAACGGATGTGTGGTTATACAAAGAATGATTTCTAACTGTCCACGTTCACATCAAGGAGAGAGAAAAAAAAAAAAAAAAGGGGGGGGGGGGGGGGGGTGTTGTTTTTTTTTTGAACAAGGTTGTGTTAAATTTCTACAGGCACAGTGTTGTACCGTTATGTACCGACAGATAATCAAGGCATCTTTATTCCATTATAATATCCGCCACAGTATCCAGCCAGGGCATTGGT
This sequence comes from Phyllopteryx taeniolatus, assembly GCF_024500385.1. NCBI lineage: Eukaryota > Metazoa > Chordata > Actinopteri > Syngnathiformes > Syngnathidae > Phyllopteryx > Phyllopteryx taeniolatus. The sequence continues at coordinate 14,649,951 of NC_084520.1, read as the reverse complement.
CTTATACGGCACTGCTATCTGTGAGCGGCGGTGAGGATGCACACCGCACACAGTGTTTCGACAGGCCGCTCACAGAGTCACAGCTGCACTCCAAAACCAAGAGATTAGTGTACTGCACGTGTTTGATATTCGCTTCGAAATTAATTTCTGTCCCGACTTTAAAGAAAGCCGGAAGAATTGACCTCTTCATGCTACGCCAAACTCTCACGTTGATTAGTTAAACACAAAGTAATGAATGATGAACTTGTGGGCATTGTGTAAGATTTATTATGATAAATCCAGAGTTCTAATGAAAATTCTTCATCGTTTTACGGCACAACGGCGGCAGCGGTGACAGGAAACATCTGGAGCTGGTTGGGGATGACCATGATGTGTAGCACGCATGTTACATTTCCCCGCTTGCCCACATATCAACCAAAGAGCAACAAAACGTCCACTCCCGGTCAACAAAATGACCCGCAGACGAGGCAGGAAAAACATTGCGGTTTGTACTTTTTCAAAAGGGAAACTAAAATGCATCAATGATTATATGTCACAAATCAAAATGTACATACGCCATAGTTTAGGTCATTTATGTTCTCTTTTCTGCATGATGTCGAAGTTATATTCGCTATTGTCAATTAGAACCACATGTAATCTTTTGTTTAAGTGACCTTGTTCGTCTTTCTCTTTCTCTGTATTGTATTTTCACTTTGCAGTGAGACAAAGCAAGATGTCTGTGGTCGGGGGCAGTTGATAACTGCTCGTTGACGTGTGTGTATATACAGTTTGACCGCAACTAAGGAAAAACAGGAGATGCTTCTTAGAGCTGTCAGGTGTATTTGAACGGTTTCGAACATATATTCAGGGAGGAAGACCGTTAACGCTGTGCTATTTTTTAGATTCTTCAATCATGTAACACAGAAGTTTTTGAGTTGGAACAGATTAATGGCATTTCCATTCATTTCAATGCAAAAAAAGTTGGCTTGCAATATGAGTGATTGAAGTTACGAGCATGGTCACAGAATGAATTAAATCAAGGCACCGCTGGAATAATAAAATAAAAATGACATAATCCCTCTGCTGCTGGACCTTTAAAATCCACTTCTTATAAAGTGAATGTTTGCATGTTTGCGTGCAAATTAAGTGTACAGTAGAGTCTTTTTCCACCACCACGGCAGAAAGCTATGTTTGGACAAAGCATGACATAATGACTATGTAGTGTTATATATTTTTTTTATTTGACCACTGAGGACTTGTGTGCATGGAAACCAGCACGATTGTGAAGAAGAGCGTGTCCCGTAGAAACGTGCACACAAGAAGTTTGCTGTTCAAGCAAACTGACAAGTCTATATTCCAAAGAAGCTTTGTTTTCAGATGGAATTCTTCGACGTTGAGGTGGAGGGGACAAGCAAGCGTGACTTTCAAACGCTCGCAGGTGTTTGGTCACGGTGTAGGGTTTTTATTTGTACAATGTGAGGCTAGCTAAGACCATCACTACTCCCAAATGTGCTACACCCCCGCAAAAGCCCAATGAATCGCTCACCCTCCTGGAAGCAGCTCAAGAACAAAGCCGATTCAGAGAGGGAAACAATGTGTCATTACTTTTCCACACAAAGGTAAGCGAATCCACTCCTTGACAAAGCCCCAAAAAGCTGACACAGCAAAGCCCTTTGACACATACTTTAGCCCCCCCCCCCCCTCCATTTTCAAATCGGTTTACCTGATAAAGAAACCCAACCTTGCAGCACATGTAATACGTGCCCCAAGAATAAAATCAAAACCTCACCTTTTTCTTCCAGGCGTTCTCGGCATCGTGGAGCTGGTTGAAGCGATTGGCCAACGATGTCGGAATTACTTCCGACGGTTTGGGCTTCTTCGTCCATTCTCTCTTCTCGCTGTCACTACTGCTGAACTCTGAAAGTCTAAAAATAGAACACAAAAAGTACACAATGAAGTGTTTCATTTACGATTGCGATGCAATTTATCATTATCAATTCATTTATAACAATGACGTACCGTTACCATAGCAATATAATACAAATAAACAATACATTTACATTGTTATTTAGAAGAGTCTCCTAATTAAATGTAAGACTCAAGGCCGCTGCGTAGTTGTTTGCTTAGTGCTCAATTCCGCTCATCCATTAACAACACAATTGATTAATTACTTCGTCAAATATAACCAACCGACAACGATGCCATTCAACGAGCCGTTTGGCCATACTCTTCCCTCCTGCGGACTTTAGTTTGTAGTATCTTTCGACTTGCCCCGACTGTCGGCCGTGCAAGTAGAAATGGATCATCGGCTCACTCCGCGCCTCTTTTAACTTTGCGAGCTGCGGACGAGCGCGAAAGCGTTTGGCAATTTTGAACACAAGCTTTGGCCGATAAAAGCGCCGGCCGCTACAAAGCATGTGCGGCTGCAGCTGAGATGCACCGAGTGCTGCATGAAGCCAGCGCTGTTAGAAAATAATCCGTAGCTACCGAACGGCCAATATGCGGGGATGAACTGTACAGTATATACACACTCACACAAATATTTTCCAGACCCTCAAGGGACCCTAGATTGAGAACCACTGCCATAATGTGTTATTGTATTGATCCTACTGGGTGAGTGACTCACTAGGTTTCAATATTGAGTGTTCTGTCTAGAAAATCCCATTCCGGCTAGTGTGAAGCGTAATTGTTGTTAAACTGTAAAATTCCAAGACCTCTGTTTGATGGAGGAACCCTGGCTTCCGTCCAAGCTGTCCATCTCCTCGGTGTCCTCGGACACAGAGGAGGTCATGTCCAGGCTCTCGTCCGGCGAGGCGCTGCGCATCTCCTCAAAGCTGCTACCGCTGCTGCGCTGGCTCCGCCTCCTCTGGACGCCGAACTCGCCTCCGTCTGTGAAGTCGTCCAGAAACGACTCGTCGTCTCCGTCGTTTTCCTCGTCGACATCTTCCTCTAGGTCCTCGGCGTCTTCGCTCTCGGGGTGACTGAGCGTGACGCTGCTTTGTCGGAGCGGCGTGCACTCGTGCGTCGAGCCATCGCTTTGGTCCGACTCCACGCTGGTGGAGCGGCTCTTTTTCAGGATTCCCTTGATGCCTCTTGGCCCAGAGTCTTGGCGCTGCAGCGAAGGAGTCTGCGCAAAAGAAGACCGTTTTTACAACCGGCCGGTTCAAAGAATAGAAAACGAAAGAGGGAACAATGGGTTTCTGGGTTAGCGGGTTACATCAGCGAGGTGCCGGGATGGGGTGGAAGGGGGAGGGAGGTTGTTTTGACACAAAAAGGGGGAATATTTGAGCAAATGCCTGCAGCTTAACAGTAACGTGAGAATACAGTCAACCCCCGCTATATTGCACATTAAGCGATTTTTTTTATTTTTATTTTTTTTATAAAAGTAGTCAGGCAAGTCCAAATTCAATTCAAATTTGTCTCTGTCTCAAGGCTGTGAGCAATGTTGTATGCTGTGTTTGCATGTGTTGCTGCTCTGTGTGTGTTAAGGTTTATGATGACCGTAACGTCTATGCTCATTTACGTTAGCCCGCCTTTGGCATTTCGCATTATATGTTAGCATTAAGCTAGTGGACTTTTTTTTGTTATACAGGTACATCTCAATGAATTAGAATATCATGGAAAACTCAATTCACTTTAGTACTTTAATTCAAAAAGCAAAATTCATAGATTCACTACACCATCAAATATTTAATTATTTTTAAAAAATAATTCTGATGATTTGTTCCAACTATTCAAACCCCAGATTCAAGAAAATTTAATATTACATAAACAACCAAAATTAAATTAATCTTGAACTGGCCTTCTGAAAGGTATGTTGCTATGTTTTAATGAATAGGATGTAGTATAAAAGATGTTTCACTTTTTGAATTGAACTACTGAAATAAATGAACTTTGTACCTGTATAATTTGGTTGAATATTTTAGTGTTTAAATATAAGGGACAATGTTTAATTATCTGTCTTTTTGTTTTATGTGTTTTTTGTTTTACATGAAATCTCAACAACGACTGACCAAAAGCTTGAAGCAAGCACGCTTTGCCTCTTATTTGAAGAACTATGTGAGCGAGTCTTCTTTTCATTTTCCCCAAAGTGATGTTATAGAATAGTCCCCAATTTCTTGACAGCAAGAAAGTGAGAACAGGTTAATAAGTTTAAAAATGTTTATAGTGTGTTGGAGGGGTAAAACAAACATATAAAGAAATCAATAAAACTGTTTTATTTGGTCTCTATATTGCAGATATTAGCCTATCGTGTGTTTGTCTGGAAGGTTCACTCTAGTTGTTATTTGTCAGTCCATCTGCAAGATCTCCACGCGCCTTTTTGGACACACTAACCACAAACACATGCTCTGCCAAGTCAACAGAAGCCTGTTGCAGACAAACGCGCCATTAATTCTGCGTGTGCAGTTTAAAGCATTCAGATGCATAGTATAGTTCGTGTAACCCCCCCCCCCCCCCCCCCCAAAAAAAACCCCACAAGCTTTAAAAAAATTTTCCCAATATGCTATAGATTATATGCCATGACAGCAAATGGAACCGCAGCAGGCACCCTACTGGAGTTCAAAGGTCACATGAGAATTAAGAGTTGAAGGATGACCGACACCGAGCCAAGGCCGAGTGTGAAAGTACAAAGCTGAGCGGGTGGTCTTGCTGTATGAAAAACATGAGCGCACGTGCGTCGCATAGTGTGCGAGCAAAGTCCATGTTTGAAACGCGAGAGTAATGTTCGCTATATGATGAAGTAAGCGACGCTGCGCCATTGGAAGAATGCACGCCTCCTCCAAATTACATATCTGCGCAATAAATTACGCTGTATACATCAAATCAAGTCAGCCAATTAAAAACGGAATGTGCAGAGCTCTTCTCAATGAAAACCATGTGACACTTAAGGGGCCTCGTGCGTAAACGAGCTCTTTCTGTACGGTGAAGAGAAAATGCTGGAGATTTTACCCTTATTTCCTCTCGTGCGTCACATTGCTGCCTCAATGTTTCTTCTATTGTGTCTCTCTCTTCCATTTCTTTGCTGTTGAGAGAAGTAAAATATAGACAAGCTCAATTTTAATGGAAACAATGCTGCCTAAACATGATGACACCATGGGAAAACTCTGCAAAGGTGGGAGGGTGGGGACTTGGGACTTAAGCCCCCTTTTGCTATCACAGCATCTGTTATCTGTTATTAAGGGTTCCTCCAGGCTTACAGAAATTCTCCATCTTCCCTAATGAATCGCTCAGTGCACTGCATGAACAGTAATGGGCACTCGTCAATGTCAGCGCAAGACCAGTACGACTGTAAAGAGTCTTAATGAGGACGAGAACATCAGAGCAAATCCTGGCATGTGGCCCAGACCATAAACATCTCATTGGAGTATTTGGGAACTCTGGCATTTCTTGTTAGAAAAAGAAATATATCGTGAAAACATAAGGAAATTGTATTACGAATTATTGAAGGTCATTCAGTGGGACAATACAATAAACTACTACAGTTGAACCGTAGTCAAACTGCCCAAAATTCCTAAAGAGGCCCTGACCTAATCACTAAGAAAAAAAGATGCATGGACTGAGATGAGTTATTTATTTTAGTTTTATTATACTGCGGTTAACTTGTCTTATTACTTGTATGATGTAAAACACATTTCTTAAAAGATACCCTGTATAGATAATAAAAGGTTTGATAATGGCAACAATTAGATTCTTTTCCATAGGAGAAATCATTATTGAATTGTGTTTGAGGATTACGCCGTGGTGACTAACAGAAAAATGTTTTAGTTCAAACCGAACCAAAACTGGACAGACACACATACACACGGTAAAGGTTACAGCACTAAAAGCTATGCCTGCCATTCTGATTGGGATCACCATGGCGAGTGTGTAAAGATCAAGTGAGAAGAAGAAGAAGCGCTCCAGGTTGGTCTGGTTACTTCCGTAAAAGATATCGTTCCCTTTGGCAACAATATGCAAATATGATTTTCATGAATACAGGTGGAAGGGAGGGGCCCCCGTATATCAGCCTGAACCAATTCAGTTTTTCATTTTACCCCTCTATTTTTTTCCCTTTCGGGTAGGCCTACAGCAAACCCCATTTTCCAGCTTTATTGACCGCAACTATGAACTGAAAACAAAGCTTGATAAGAAACATAATTTGTGGGCCCCTGAGCTTGGCACACGTCCAGGGGCTCTGGTGATTCGCTCGAGACGGAACGTTTGATGCCCTGGAATGACCTCCGTTATCTGTTTACCCTGCTGGGTTTATGTGGCATTTAGTTTCAGAGTGAGCTGTTTTATTCTGATTGTACAACACAGTCTACAGTGCAAAAACAAAGCTTTAAAAAAGTAGAGGAATGTAGAATATATGACTTAATTTAAACAAAACTTGCCAATAGGACAGGAACATTTGATTGGAATACTTCTTAAAACAAGAAACTCGTATATCTAGACTACCTACACCCAGCAAATGGGTGACGTGAAATTCTCTTACACAAAAACTGCTAGTTAAGAAGAAATATCTTGGCAGACAAAAAAAAAAAGCAAGCATATTTTCAAATTTTTCCCCCCAATGAAAAATACTACTGAATTCAAGCTTTTTTTTAGTACTTGACAAATAAATCAAGCCTTCCCAACAGATGATAAATGTGTTAAATTACATTTTTACACAAATATACTCTACCACACTAAAATAGATATCGGTAGGTATAGCAGTGACGTGCGGTGAGGTTTATAGCTGGTGAAGCACTGACACGAGAGTCCGATTTACAAAATTATGAGTTAAACATTATGAGTATTTGCCAATAAATTAGTGGCCTGGCATTAAAAACAATTGTAAATCTCTAATCTCCATCTTGGTTTCTCTTTATTAAATTAGATTCAGTTTCGATTGGTTGTCCACTTTTGAGAAATCTTCAAGGTTAGAATCTGCACATGCGCAGTAAAAAGATGGGCTAGTTCATTGATCAGAAGGGAGCTGGGAGGAGTCAATACAATCATGACTGATTAAGCATTTGCATGTGTTTTTAGGCATGTGAAGTAAGACTAAAACAATAACTGCTTTAAGTCTAAGCAGACTTTGTTAAGTTTTTATGAGATGTTTGGGGCCCCGGATAATTGTTAGGCCTGTGTTTGTTTAATGGTAAGTCCTCGTTTATGAGGCAGAGTAGTGTCTGCCTCACCTCGTGCTTTTAGCTGCGTTTTTATGGGATCAGCAAAACTTAATATGCTTAATATTTAGTATGATGAAAATAGACTAGTCTGCCTCCCTTGACTGCATATCCCTGGTTTTGGGAGTACATCGGTATTATGCCAAGAACAAAGAAAACAAATACTGTATGTTTTATGTACAGGTTTATGTCTATATTTTGTATTTCTCATTAAGCACACTAATCAAGTCAGTTGTCAGATAGTAACATTTCAAGCCAAACAACAAAATATGTCCCATTTTTAGGAATTAAGCACCCTTTTGAACTCTTCCAGAAGCTAAACAGACTTATTGAACTTACCGGCTAGGAGTTTCCTCGTTATCACTGTTGACCGGCTGACATTTTACTCTGCTGTTGGCGCCAAGATCACCGCTGCCATCCTCCTGATCCTTCAGGACGAGACAAAGGAGGAGAAAAACCCCACAGTCAGTGCAATGTTCGGTGTGTGAATAAGTGCGATTGTTCGACACCAGCTGTGAAAATAGAACCCCAAAAAAAATAAAAAATAAATAAAAAAATCTTGATCAAGGACCTGAATGAGCGAGGCCACGCCTCTTCACTTGAGCCAGGTTAGCGGGTCGTCCAGTTGATCAGAGTTCAAAGCGTGTGGTCGGAAAGACATTGTGATTTATGACCAAGTCAAAAAGCACCTCCCTCAGTACATATTGTAAAACTAGTACAAGGAGAGATAAGCCATACAAGTGCAGTATTTTCCACACTGAAGTAAATATAGTACGCTTTTTTATTTGTATTTTTATTTCCATTTACACGGTTGGATATTGCTCCCACCGGACGCTTGGACGTGAAGCGTGAGCGTCAGAGAGGAATTAGACCTTGTAAACAGTCTACTGAGGCCCTGGGTTGATGTGGCGCAGAGGTGTGGATCTCCAGATGTTAGTGGCATAAAACAAAGTACGTAGTGCGAAGGGGCTCTTCCGAACGAACTGATTAGGGAATCCAAATTCCAAATGAGCTTCATCGGTCACCATGTACACATTTTATGATCTCCATCTATTCTGAAAAGCAGACATACATTTGTCACAGGCTGTTTCAGCTGTCGGAGACACTGACTCACCAGCTTTCAACAGGGACTTTGCAGTAGACGAGTGACAAGAAGAAGAAGCGTTTTTTCTTTTGCATCTGATGACTTCCAGGTGAAAGATGGGAATAGCAGAGATATCGGTCGCAATAAAGGATAGGAGAGTATTACGACAGCCTTCAGTTTTCTTTTAAACTGCCATCTGGCTTCACTTGGCTAAGCTTGGCACCGCTCCTGGTCGGTGAAGGGCAAGCTAGAACAGCTATTTACATACAACATCACTTTTGAAACCTAAGCAGCCTGGGAAAACCCCAAATCTCCAAAACGAACGTTTTTGTTTTTTTTATAAGCACTTTTCTGGTGCAGGGTTTTGTCCCCAAATGTACCGGTGCTCCAGAAATTCATTTCCCCCATCTCAGCGCCCTGACCTCCACAGACCGCGTACAGTCATGACTTTGGCCAAGTGTGCAACCAGGTGCAGGACAGCTTGGTGTCATTTGGAATTGCGTGATTTGTTTCTAAATGGAGCAATCTCAGGTTGCAGTGGAAAAAGACCCTCAGGAAATCACCTTGGCAGTTGTGAATAATTCATCAGCAACTGTTGAAAATCAGTTCATCAAAATTATTCACTCATTTTCATTGTTTTAATGCCATGTTCTGAAGTTCGTTTATTGTGAGCGAACTTTCAGGCTTTCTGAGATACTGGGTTTTAATTAAGGGTCTCTTGAGTAAAATATGCTCTTTGGCTCAAAATGACAACAACAAAAAAACTGACATACAGATGTGAATTTGTTACAACCCATCTGTCAAAAAGTCAAAATAAAAAACGCAGCTGAAACAAAGTGCTCTACACATATTCAAATTAAAACATAAAATGCATATTATTGTGTTCACAATCCCATGCTACAAAAAAAAATAAAAATAAATAAATACAAATCTAATCAATCAGGAATATGTTACCTTAAGAGACATCTTGGCGGTATAACTCAGTTTGTCCCAAGTCTTCTGGTCAACTGAAACAAACAAGAACAAGTGGGCATTTATTGTTTTAAAGGGAGGTTCTTAAAGTCACACGTGTTCAGACGAGGTACACAGACTCCGGGGTCTAAGATGGACATTTGGCATCCACGCAGCAATGCACTTGGGAGATGCACAGGCCAAACATGGTCAGGCAAGCCCAAGTATTTTGTAAATACAGAATGCTACTGCCAAAAGCGGCCTCAATGGTTAATTAATAGGGATGCTTACAAGGTATTAAATGGGTCCCTGGGCTGAATGACACAAGGCAGCTGTGTGCATGCATACGCTCCAAATGTTGCTCTGATTCAACTCATTTTTTGGGGGGCTTTATTACTTTCGTAAATCAGCAGGTTTAAATCCGAGTATTTTGTGCGTCTGCTATTTGAGAGGAGATGGGTCGCTCTCTGCTGTGCTCTAAATTTCAGTGTCAACGAAGCGCTGAAATGTCTGCCTCTGCTTCAGAGGAGACGCTGACACTGCTTGTTCTCACAAGTAGGACAAGTCTCTCGGCGCCGCGACAAGACAACGCGTCGACGCTTTGAAATCGCACGGGCGGAGTAATGCATAGCTCTTGAAACACGGCCAAAAATGCTATGATTTGTACGTTAGCAGACGGGAACGCACTCTTGCTTTGAATTCTAAGCCGTCCAAAGGCATTTACAAAACTGCACAAGAGTCATTTAGCAAATCTTGTTTTGAAGGCACTCACTAAGTGAATAAAGCAGGGTATTCTCGAGATTGATGAAGTCTATATAGATTACAGCAGTGATTCTCAAAGTGTGATACGAGTACCTCGAATGGTACTCGAAAGAACTATTGAATTAAATGCTCAAACTGTGCTTAGTGTTACAGTGGCTTAAACATTTTTTTTTGGGTGGTACTTGGTGTAAAACCTTTGAAAACCAGTGGTCCACAGTAATCCCCTCCCATAGTTGCCATTCACTAGTCACGAATTTACCTAGTCGCAGTTTTTTTGTGCACTTTCTGAAATGCCCTTAAGTGCCACAAAATGTCACCAAAACCAGGTCTAAATAAGAATTGGTGTCACGCAAGTATGTTGAAGTGAGACATCGAGACCGAGAGACAAGCTTTGTATGTCGGGGAGGAGCTAAGTTTAGACTGGGTTGGTAGTGGAAGTTACAGATAGTCTTCAATGTGTATGTAGATGCACACTTTCAGCGCTTTTTTTTTTTTCACCAAATCAATTCATCTGTAAGCCATTTATTTTTAATGGTAACGTAAGATGAGTTTGAAATGATAAACGGTTTTGGCATCATAGTTTGTAAGTATACGGTATCTACGGTCGAAACTATTAATATAGGCACTTATTAAAACGAATTGGTGGGGGCATCAATTACTCCTGGCAAGGCTTGCAAATAGCAGGAGATTACAGTTTTGGTTACAGAGGGAAGAAAAATACTTTCTCATGTGATATGTCTAATCAAAAACACCTATATAAGAATAATACAGGATTGTGTGTGTGGTGGGGGCGGGGGGAGCAACAATTTTCTTAGGTCAGCGCTCTAAATGTTGTTCTCTCACTGTGAATTGTTTTTTATTGCTCGACACTCTGACATTTCATTGGCGTGGCCCCTTTACAAAGAAAGCCCTCGACTAAACGAGCCCAAGTGGGGGAAGGAATCCCAAAAAAAAAAAAAAAAAAAAAAAGGCAAATTCCACTTGACGCCGAGGTCCAACACTTTTAAATGATGCTTTCAATCATTCCTGCAGTCCAGGAGTGGGTTGTGATTTAGTGGCGGTGACTGAACACAAAGCATTGCCGAGTGGTGATTCCACTCCGGCTTCTCTCTTTCGCTTCTGATGTCATCTTTAATCTTTCGTACAGCAACGCCCAGCCAAAAAGAAGACTTCACTGTTTCCTTCCTTAGCCATCAATCTACTTACTACTGCTTGACCTACTTCAATTTACCACGATATTGGTGGATAGCGGAACTTTTTATCATACTATAGCGAGTGACAAAGTGTCGTTTGACGAGTTTCTCGATTAACCATGGGGAAAAGCAACGCTCTATTAATTCTTTGTTATTTTTGTGAAATAATACTCATAATTTTAAAAAGGGATGGGAGAATCCCTCTCTGAATGTTGTGAACTCCAAGTAGCGCACGCCACTTTGTCTCAGTTACTTTAATAAGTCAATCTAACAAAATCAAAATCGATTAGCATGACCATTCCTAGCAAATAAATTTCTGTCGTCCTCCATGAAAGCAGACTGATTGTGTTTAATTCAAATAAAACATTTTCATATATCTGCTTTTAGTTTAAAACCAAAAAAAAAACAAAAGTTTTTGCCTATTTTCTGACGTGACGGAGCAAGCCAGTAACTCAATACGCAATTACAAACCTTTTCGGTGGGCGTCCAATACTTTATTTATCATTATGGATTTCTGTCCCATGAAAATGAGCAAGTGAATAGGGGAAAAAAAATACAATCAGCATCTCGTGTAAACTTTGCGACGCTCTTGTTTCAAGCTTCCAATTTGGTTTACAACCCCAGCTGGCCGAGACAACTCCCTGTATAACAAAATACGATCCAACATTGGAGTGAACCGGTGCCAAAACACCTCTCGCCCGATCTTTTTAATTGAAAACAACTGTGTGAACGTATACAGCGCGTTTGACGGGGCCAAAAGTCGAGCTGTTCAGTGGGGAGAACGCAAACGAGCCGGGCTTAAAAACAGCCACCGCAGAGGACCTGGGTGAGGTGAAAGTGGAGAGGTCGTCTTACCCTTTGACTCATCTCCATCATCAGCTGCCAGATGCCTAGGAAAGAAAGAAAAAGAGAGAAAAGACACACGAGGTCACTCCAACATACTGAAGTGATGAAAGATATTAGGCAGCTCGTGCAATCACTGCATACAAACTGCCCCCCCCCCCCCCCCCCCCCAAAAAAAAAGCAGGGCATCCTACAAAAAAAAATACAAATAAAAAAAGACTGCTGTGCCGAGTGAAGCGAGCGTTCATCTTTAAGTGACCGGCGTTAAATATGAATGGAGAGAGCAGCTGCCTGTGGGGTAGCGGCAGTGACATAACAGGAGGAGGGGGCAGACGCGCACTGCTTTGAATACAAGCAAGCATCATGGCGGTGGTGGGCAGCTGGGCGAGGTCAAAGGTGGCTGAAGAATGACAAGCCAGAGTTGGCGGGTGGACAAAAGGCAGAGAAGAAGATATACCTTCTAAAAATAATGTCATTTTGGTTGTATGTATGTACGGAGACAGAGGAAGAAAAAAAAAAAAAAAAAAAAAAAAAAAACACACAAAGCTTTTTCGTAATATCATGACGAAGGATTTTAGCGCCGGGTTGGCTGCAGCCACTGGCCACATGCCGACATAAAAAAAAATAAAATCGAGCGAGAAAAGCTAAACACTCATTATACTCACGGTAAGCGAGTCATCCATCAAGCACTTCTATTTAAGGTCTCCCTCTTGTCCGATTTCAAATTATGTCACAGAGGGCGCAAAGTGACGCGAGGAAGTGGGCCAATAGTTGATGAAATAAGTGCAGGAGAGGCTTATAATCAGGACTTTGGAGGGCTCGCTTCTCTTCTGTCTTTTGCCTGTCATTTTGGGAGAAACCTCGAGGCCAAACTGCAAAATGAGCGCCAGGTTTGTGTGAAGTGATGCACAAAAAAAGCATTGTCAAGGAAATGTCTCCAGTAACAATTGAAAAGAATATTTCCTTTTGTAGCGGTAAGGTGTTATTAGTTGTAAGGCGTTCATGAAGGAGGCCTTTATTTATATACTGCATTGTATAAAGGCTTTTGTCACTGACTGAAAGGGTTCACCATTTACGAAGTTACACATTCCAGCGTGTAGTGCAAATTCCCCTTTAGACACCTTCCCAATTTTAGAGACAAGAATCAGTCCACCAATGACTGTAACTCTTCCGGTGTTGCTGTACATAGAAGGATTCCTGTTTGGGTTAGATAAACCTGTTAACTGACACTTTTAATTATCACTGGGGCAACTGAGCTCTCGTTTCCTTTGTGCTATTTCTGTAGCACAGGCCTGCAAACATCTCACCATACAAGGTCCAGTAATTATGTGCATGACTGTCATATCACAATGAACACACGAGTCAACCAGGGGACATTGTTACACACGACATGGGGACTAGATTAGTTGATAACAATTTGTGGAGCTCCAAACCTGTTTTGTTGCATATGGAAGAGGTAAAGGAATAAGTAGCATATAAGCGAAAATCACACTGAGACCTTTACTGTAACGCATCCTTTTGCTTCATGTTAGAACCCATCTTTGTCATATTAATAATAATTTTTAAAAAAACAGTCCATGGCTCATGAATCACACGTTCTCCTAATATCTTGCCTGATTAACCATGAGGCATGACGACTTGGCAGAGTTTTGATACCACTATCCCCGCAAGCCCCAAACTATGTCTCAACACTTCTGCCTTTCTCGCTTCTTTCTCCAGGCTGATTTTTATTTTATTTTTTATTTTTTGTGGGTCGAGAACAGACACGTCGGGCTCTGTGCACATCGCAGGATCCCTGGCTTGATTACAGCTCAAACAGCCACAGGGCCACGACTGAACACGTTTCACTGCACCCGCCAGCGTACGGCTGCTGAAAACACAAACATTTAAGTCAAATGAAACAAGCTTCTTGCATGCCCATACAGGAGAACACACCGAAGCAAAACAAATTAAGCTGCCATCACATGGCCACTTTAGGAAACGCTAGCAGATGCGTTTACGTCAATGCTTCATACTTCCCTCTTCATTTAGTTCAACATAACAGTTTCACTAAGTCACATTTTGCTGGAAGCAATGTAGCTTTTCACACTCAATTTGGAGGCAGTTAGACACATTAGCCATTGAGCAAAAATCTTAAATAACCACCGCAGATGGCAGATGTGTGTTCAAAACACATTTATAGAAGGTTTACAATTGCCAATCAACAGACGCAATTGATGTAATATTGGCTTTTTATCCCCAACTTTACTTCACATTAATTGCAAACGACTGTTATTATTGGGAACATTTGTTTAATCTCCTGTCCGAATTGGACTTCTGGGAACTGTAATCCAAAACATTATTATTATTTTTTTTTTTTTAAATGCAGAATTTACTTGATTGGGGAAAATCAGACTTGTTTGTTTATTGCTGACTCACTGCAGTGGACGTTAATATTCGTCACCTGGCATCCAAACATTTACTGCCACCGATGTATACATGCGGCAAGTGCGGGTCCGACGTGGAAGCGGGTCACGCCCAGCTTGTCTGTGAAATTCAGGTTTGTAAACTACTTGCGATCAGCACAGCTTTTGAGTAGAGGATAAAGGTTAGGCAGGTGACGCTCGGCAGGTAGTAGCAAGTATGTGTTGACATCGGGAGAAAAGATGACACACTGACGTTCAACTCAAGCCATGCATCGATAGTTTGAGGTGTCACAAAAGCAAATGATATTAGTGTCAAAGTCACTGTTCTGCTCGACATGTTATCACTAAAAGCTTTTTGTCTCTGCTTTTTGGTCAGAAACTGGCGTTTCTGGTGAAACCAACCCATGTTCTACTGCTGATTACTAAAACACGGAAAACGCGAGAAAGGTTTCTAGTTTTTCATTTGGTAGGATCGGTGCTTATATTGTCACAGAAGACGATTTGGTGGGTCTTGGAACTCTGCTTTTAAAACAGCTGGTATGAGTAAGCTAATGGTGTTGCGTGTCTGCAAGTTCTGAACTCCTGTTTCCATGCCAAGCATTCACACTCACATTTAACACCTATGGGCAAAATGACAGTCTTCAATGAATCTAACATGGGTGTTGTTTTTTTTTGGGGGGGGAGAATAAATAAAAATAAATAAATAAATAAAATTACAAAAATGTATAAAATCTCTCTAATTGTAACAAACTCACCTAATATTGGATGACACGTTGAAGGCCGGCTTGACTTCTGTTTCAGAAGTCAAACGAGTGTCGCGTTTAACGAGAGTGCTTTTCTCTAGTCCATAATCTGCTTTGATATCAGTGTCGATATCAACTTTACTCTTCAGGCCTCTCCTGGTGTACGTTTGCTCTGACCCATTATCCTCGCATTGTTCCTTCTCCTCGGTCATCGTTTCAAACGAATCCACAATTTTCCTGTCCCGACCACGGACATACTTGGAGGTGAATTCGTCAGGGGCGCCATAGCGCTCCGCCAGCTCCCGCCTCCGCTCGGCTTTGTAGCGGGCGATCCGGTCGGCCTTGGTCTCCGGGGCGGAGCTCTGTAAGGTGTCGATGGCATCCATTTTGCACTTTGACGACGATGACGATCGGCCAGCGGATGCAACAAAGCAGAATGCTGAATCACTCAGTTGCGTAAACCAAATAAAGCCAAGCCACGTCTCACTCCATCAAAATGACAGCACTGCAAAAAAGAAAAAGAAAAAAATGGAAAGGAAGACAACATTAATGTAACATAATTGCATGAGTGGGTTTGTAAAATCTGTCTCTCAAAGACTGAAGTCAAAGTCGATTTAAAATGACACACAGCGCATCTGCAGCGTTCAGAGGGAAGTGGCCGCAGTTTGCTCAGCTGCGGCGCTCCAGGCCCAACCCTTTGACTCAGCTAACACTCCCCTGCGAGAATGACGTCAGCGAGCGCTGCTGGGAGACTCTCATAAGACATCGATTCCATCAACTGTTGCGGCCAATTGGAAAGGGCGAAAAAAGAAATCATTAAAAGGCTTTATCCCCATTTTACCCCGCACCGAACTGGGGTCTTTAATCGCCCCTTTAACGTGATCCAAACCTCATGGTGACGCCGTATTTACTACAAACACGTATGTATGAGAAACTCTACATTTCCCCCAAAATGGGGGAATGAGCGTGGCTGCGTCTGTGTGTGTCTGCATATCTTAACCACCTGGCCAACCTGTCGAGGGTGTCCGTGGCATGTCAACCAACTAACGGTGATGCAAAGCTGTGAAAATAATCATCTCATTTTGGCATTTTGCGGAATATTCAATAACTTTTTGACAACCTCACAAAAAAAAAGCGGTTAAATGAGTTAGAACGCTGTGATGAGCTCATTTTTGTTCCACTGAATATTCGAAGAACAGAAAACCGCACATCAGACAACGGCACTGAAAACCTTGTGTGTGCATTTTCTGTTTGTTCCATATTGAGGGGGGGGGGGGGGGCTTTTCCACTGATGCTTCTCCTTCTAGCACAAGTTAAGCTCAAGACGCTTTGGGGCATCGTGAGGTAAGACGTAGTAGATGAGGTGTGTTTATGGTGGGGGGGGGGGGGGGGGGGGGAGCGGATTTTGAGGGAAAGCATATCAATGGGGGCGCTGTACCTGGACAGTGCTAGCAAATGAGAGTGGAAGAAAGGGGGCAAGTGAATGAGGGGTCAGCACACAGGGGGCTAAGGAGAGGTGAGCGTGCTCATGAAGTGGAATCAATTAGCTTACTCCAAGAACATTTTCTGTTGTGACACAAGCCGAGCTTGAAGAAATCTCAGAGGCCCCCGCTCTGACTCATGACCACCTGCTGGGCAGTGAAACCAAGCCAGACTCAGGTTTCTCTCCCTCCTAAGAGTAATAAGGCCATGAAATATTGCAGTGTTCACTCTGACCCCTTGTAATCCTCACCGACTTGACAAAACACAGCAAGGATCAACTGGAGGCCCTCTCACACGGACTTTCAGCAAAATTGGCATATCAGAGAAACAGTACCACAGTAGAGTTGCCATTAAAACAGCGGCAAGCAGATATGTAATTGGATGTTGAAGCAATTTATAGAACTAGCATCCAATAGGATTTTTACTTGTCGGATAGGTTAGTAGTCTTGTGTGTTAAACACCCCGGTCCTGGCTTCCCACAATTCCCACAACCACCGTCCAACCCCTGTTAGACCTCTGACACCACCTTGACTTCAACCCCACCCCATCCTGTTTTGGTCACCTCCACACAGACAAACGACAAAGAAAAAGTCGTCGTCTGTTTGAGAGGGGACCCATTGACACCGTGTGTGTAAAAGATGACATTTTCCACCTTTTCCGTGTCATTTAGGGCTGCACACTCGAATAGTTTTAGAACAAAGTATTCTACTGGATAAATGTTGATTTTGCATTATTAAACAACAATATCAACATAAAAAGTGCACATGAGGTTTAGGTATTACTGTATTTTGTCCACTTGGGCTCTCCTTCTTCAAATTCGACATTGTAGTACCTGTGACTTTGAGTGTGTATGACTTTAAGAGGCGGGGCCCAGTCTGGTGGTTACGTGTGCGTCAGTGAATGAGAGTGTATTTGGCTCAGGTTAGCGGCTAGCTATCAACAGTATGCAAGTTGAGTGGGCCATAGAAGCTGGTTTGCAAATATACTTATTACGAGTTTAAGTAATTGAAAGTGCACTGGCCGCCGTGTCTCTACTTAACTACTTGTGGGGACATAACATTACATTCTAATTAGCGGTAGTAGGCTATATTAAATTAGCCAATAATGTCTACATTGCCTTGTGTCAGCAATCATTGATGCGCTATTGTGTAAGCCAATTCTACTTTGCAGTATACACATTTTACTTTGTCTTTTTTTATGTGTGAAACAATCCCAAGCTTCGGACATTGTCTTTTAAAAACGGTTTCCTTCTTGCTCACTGCCATCGCACCACTTTATTTCTACGCGGCGTAGTGTGTGCGTCCGTACTGCGGTAACATTAGTCCAGACGGAAAAATTATCCTTAAGAGGCTTTGAGGCAGAGATTTTGCCTCAAACTTTTTTTTTTTTTTTTTTTTTGGTAATTGAATTAGTCAAGTTATTCGATCGTTTTACCCCTCGTCGTTTATACAGAGCAGAGAACCAGAAAAAGGTGGGATGAAATGTACCTGGAAATAGTTTTCCTTTGGAGGTAGTATCAGTGCCGTAACTGAACCGGGACGGCACATGTGAATTTAGGAATGCCAGGACAGGGGTGCCAACTTTAACACTTCTCGTACTGTATAGTGTTGAAAACAACCGTCACTGTCACTAGCTCTCTCTCTCTGTCATAGCAGACACTGGCGCTGACAGGAAATTATCTCATCGTGGGATACAGTGTCTTTGCGTTGAAAGCGCACACAGTTGTGGCAAAACCCACTTTGCTGGATTCTGTGTTAAAAGCAAATGCAGATAAATACAGGGTCTTCTATTACAGGACTGGTACAGACATTTTGCAGGATCTCCATGCTTGTGTATGCAACACATACAGTAACATGTTATCTGGTTCTTGAAAGGCGTTTACAGGGGGTTATTGCTAAAATCGCTGACCACCAATATTTTCATGCAAAACTAAACTGACATTTTTTTAAGTCACTGTTTCCCCACCAAATATGGATTTATTATTTGTTTTTTTTTTTAAGGCGAGGTAATCTCATTGCAAAACGACAAAACAAATCTAAAATAAAGCAGACTTTTTTGGAACACCTTCCTTACATGTCACTCCAATCCCTGTGAATTGCCTTAAGAAGGCAAAAGGATCCCGAGGCTGAATGTTGATTTCAGGAGTAGGCACAAGCTTACATAAGTCACCTAGATTACTTCCTAAAAAAGGAGTGCGAAACGGCACACGAAGGCTTGAGCATGGACAACCAGAACATTGGGGCTACTTTGTTTGGAAGGTGGCACTGTTATTTCAAGGAACAGACATTAAAACGTGAGTCATATATTTGGCGAAATTCAAAAACAGGACCAATGTTGACAACTGCGTCAGTTGCTCTACTTTTGTTTCACTACCTCATCCACCTTGGGAGGTATGTAGCTATACCAGTTTCCCCAGCAAATTCAGAAGGGCTGCTTTATTTCTGCTCCTCTAGGGCATACAAACAAATGGAATCCTCAGTTTCCAGGCACAGGGGCGCACTTTTAACCTTTTGTTGCCCATTGGGACTTGTTACTGGCTAGGGGAGGAAGATCCGTTTCAACAAAAGTCAAGCGTGTTGTTTCCTGACTGCGCCGTGTACTCTTTTTAATGCAACTGCTAAATTTCATCAGGAAACGTCATACTCATGAAAGTTGGGAGATGGCCAGAGGCCTCTTACAAAAGGGGGATTGATAAGGGCAGTTTGAAATGTTTGCATGGGTTCAACAGACAAACGTCCACTTGGAAGTTCAAGTGCTCCGTCACGAGTAAGTAGTTTATGTTAAACGATTCTACTTTCAGGCCAAGAAACGGGAGGTTGAGCATGGATCATAAATGACTAGGCGGCAACGCAACAAGATACAACAGGTTTACAAGAATTGATGACAGAAAAGATGAGATGATAAGCGGAATTATTCTGGTGTGTGCCGCTGTAAGGTTTTGTTCTGTCTGTGTGCATCAAACAGGCGGACGCCACTACTTGAGGAGTTCCACTTGCAAGTGAACTGTGGTGCGGCTTGGTTCACGTCAGGTCAAGTGTCAACGTCGGTCAAAGAAAAGACCACCGACCAGTGTTAAAAATTATATGATCCAATCAGGTTTTGGCACGCAATGGAGCTGCTTCTCTCATTTTGTCGACAAGGAACCCGATTGACATTATTGGGGGTACTTGGCAAAGCATAGAGTTGGTCCCCCCTGGGTGCTTAAGGGTGTTGTAGTTGCAATTACAATAGCACAGACATCTGTCTAAGATGTTAAAGTTGACCTGAAACACATTTGTCCACATATTTTTTTTCCCCGCCCCTCCACAATACACATGTCCACACAGGACAGAAGGAATGCTGGTTACGCCCAACTCATAAACTGTGCTTTTGTACGAGAAAAGGGGATCTTGGCTATGGAAAAATATATACAGTATATACCAGGTGTTTTTCGTCTAATGAGCAATGCTAGTTGTTGTACATCGAATTTGTAACAATAAAAGCTAAAATGTACCACATACATTACCTTTTGAATATTCACATTGGAAAGGACGTATACGATCAACAATATTTCTTTTGAGTCCATATTTCCCAACAAAAACCTCAGGGCATCCACAGGACGCTTCTGCAAACTACGCAGAGACTTCGGGACTGTCGGTGCAAAAAGAAAGGATGCCGTTGAATGTAGTCAGGTCCTGACACATTCTTCCTGGAGGGAACACATGGAGAATGGAAACTTCCCTTTGCTGAGAAAAACCAAAGGCGGTGCAGAGAAAATAAGCAAAATAAGAGCAACGATGTTTGACTCTGACATTATTATTTTATCTGAAGCAAAATGTAAACATGCAATCAATTACTAAAAGAAGAACAAGTACTTGGGCAATGTCACACCAATTTGATGAACACTCAATGCAAAAACGCCTTCCATACACTGACAAATCACCCTAGATTTGTACAGTTACATTAAGGAGGGCTTTGATTGACAGCACCGGGATCGTGTGACCAACCAATGAGAGCAGTTACAAGCCCCTGATCATATAACTCCATCTTCGACATAGTTAATTAATGAAACACTGGCATCCAGCCAACCATTTCAACCAATCGAATGGATCACAAGGCAACAGGGGAGGAGTCGGCGGTGTCACAGTTTTTAAGCCACCCTCAAACAACAATCAGCCTCACGCTGAGGGTCCAATGTGTTTCGCATTAAAAAGCAATCACTGAGCACGTTTAAGTATCCGACCTGCTAGCTTTTAATCACGATTGCAGGGTGGAACACTTCATCCTGTTGAAATGTGACCACGCAAATAGAATGCTTGAAACGGGTGTTTGTTAAAATTCCCCACAAACACATGACTCACCTCTTCCCGGGCTTTGAGTGAGAGGAAAAAGAGGGAGACCAGGTTACAGTGACAGAGGAAGGAAGGAAGAAAGCACTCAGGGTGAAGGATATAAAAAAAAAAAAAAAAAAAGGGAAGGAGGATGAAAGGGTGTGTATACTGTAGTGTAGAATGGAGAGGTTCGCGAAGGGAAAGGAGATAGAAAGTAGACTGAAAAGAACGGGCCTTTGTGGGGGTGGATGGGATGGCTTTGTGGGGCATATGTCTCCAGGGTGCCATGGGGGGCCTAGCGTGGTGTCGGAGGGGCTGAGCGAATCTGCTGCCTGAGAAGACAGGAAGAGGAGGAGGAAGGGGGTAAAATGAGGCCTAAAAGACTAATCCATCGCTCCGTACTCGCACCCAGACATAAACTCCCTCAAATCCACTTGACCAGAACTCCCGCGGACTGAAGCCAGTCACCCGTAAGCCAGTTGACACAACGAGGCCCCAGTTACTCATGCCTGTGCTCAGCTTTGTTTTAGTATCCGACACTGTAAAAAACGCTGCTGACCTGTTTTTTTTTTTGTGCGGGGCCGCCATTGTTGCCAATGCAAAAGAAAGGGTGCTACGTCCTCTCCTTCGGGTAGGTTTCACGGAGTGGTCAACTGCAGAGCACTAGGCGTAAAAATGTGTTAAATAAAGGCCATTATATGCCTACACCGCAAAAATGCAACTTCACTTCGGATAGTCTGCTGGCCTGGGCGCTTTAGAGTGCCTCGTTGTCCACCGTGAGTGCACGCACATTACGCAGAGAAGGCGGACTAGCGAGCAAGAGGGATTTTTCCCCCCCCCCCCCCCCAAAGTGTCCGACATGACAGCCAGCGTGTGCACAGGGGCTTCACACTGGCGTGGCCGCCTTAGAGCGCCTCGTTGACTATGAGGCTTTAAGTGGATATATTTTCATGACTCAAAAATCCTCTTTTTCCAGGTCAATAGTTGTATTAGATTGACAGTTGAGCGGGGTGTTGTTTCAGCGCACTGAGCAGACATGCCCGCAGCGTTTGAGAGCAGACACAAGAACTTGATTTTTCACATTTTTGAAGCCTCATTTTATGTACTTTGTGTTTGTTTTTAATCATTACTTTGGAAGGGGTGTTAACAACACCCTTCTCTTTCCTATTTTTTTCACGTTACATTAATATATGTTACAATATAATCTGCATGATAATTAATTATGTAATATATCACAACAACATGGGGGGGGGGGCACCTGTTATTTTCCTATCTGAGAGGCGGGCAAGCAGTGTTTGTTTGAGGTGTGGTGTTTACTTTATCAAGTGGCCGACAATTGATGCACAGCATCTATTGGACAAAATGCAGTAATTCAAAGTCAATCGAGCTGGGAGGGTTTGCACAGAGGAGAGTGTGTGCGTGTATGTTTTGCTCCATTTTTTTTTTTTTTTTTTTTTAAACACAGACTAGCTTCTTTGTTCCCGGTTTCCGGCCTTCTGTCTACTGCATTCAAAGGAGCCATTAAAATGTGCCGTATGGGAAAGCAAGCGCGCGCACGCACACAAACACACACGAACGACACACTGACACACAAGTGAAGAGCCACGAAAAGCCTGCGGAAATACACACCGTGTCTCTAAAACAAGGCAAAAAGCATGGGGACTGGTGTGTATGTGTGTTTGTGAGTGGGAAGGGCAGAGTTGATGGGGCTTTATATCACCAGGGGATCATATGTGAGCACACACACACACACACACACACACACACACACACACTATGCTTCACTAGACTTTTCATGACAGTCATGGCTTTTACTGGACAGATGGAGTGGCCACAGCTACAAACATATCAGCTTCCAACTCGTTGCTACCAAACATTGCTTTGCTCCAGCAACACTTCAAATAAATTCGCTCTAGCAATGATGGAGACTGTAAAAACACATTGGTCAGTATGAACTGAGCAGCGCTGACTTACTTGGCGGGGAAAACTAAAGCTTAAGAGGCTTTGTGTAATCCGTTCCTCCTCGGTGTATACCTTTATGATTTATTTTGATAGTTCTTCAACCCCCTTGGCTGCCGTGGGTTGACAAATAGTTGACTATTTCAAAAATTTCGCTTGTAGTGTTGTGCCAATGTCTTCAAATATGATTGAAATTGAATTGGGTGGACTCAAAATGTATGGCATTGCAAACTAAGCACTGACACAAGCGATTTCTAATGGACTGCTTACTTGGTGGGGGCTGGGAGTGGTGGTCTCATCTAGAAAAATCCTGCTTGTGGGGTTTCCCTCAGCTGTCTGGTGTCCAGCGAGCAGAGCAGATACCATCTGGCTGGACGGAATGCTACCGAGTAGGGGATGGAGCGGTTAAGGGGTCCTCCATCTTGCAGGGGCTTAGCGATGGGAGTATTAAGTGTAGTGGTATTAACCACTTAATGCTAGACGAAACTAAACTATTCAAGGAGGCCTTTAAATACACACTACACATTTAAACAGCGCTGGCCAAACATAAATCTTTCCGCTTCATTATCAGCATGCGTTTTATGGCAAAATCTGCGATGCACGTGAACGCAATAAAACTATGGCAGCCATGCGTGGACGACATTGCCTATAAATTTGCCGGCTTTCAACTAAAGATTGAAAACACTCAAATATTAAAGGCTTTATGTTACGTCGACTCTTGTTTTTAAGGCGATACATATGGGAATGATTATATGCGCTAATGATATGAGCATCATGTAAGGCTTTGTTTAAAAACACCAAATTAAGATGGCCTTGGCTGTGAGGCAGTGATCGAGTACAGTTTTATCCTGTGTTGAAAATGGAAGCGGCCCACTTTTAACAGCTAGCTAAAGTTTATAAACATGCCTTAGTAGAGGTCACTAGCTGGCACTCTTCTTTGCAAAGTCTCCATATTGCTAATGTTGTCACATTCCCTCTTCATTGTCTAAATATTTATGCTTCTTGGCCGTGCAGTCCGACATCCAACTTGCCCGACAGGCGACAATTCCGAACTAGACGTTTGCAGAATGTTGAGAAACCGTTAAATAACACTGACAGTTAAGGAAGACGCGGCATTAAGAGGTTGACACTTCAGTTTTACAGCCTATTAACATGCATGTATCATTTTGGACCTGGACCGTGTACAAACAGTTACCCTGGAGACCAATAAATTACCCTGTGGGTGATATGAATGACCTTTTTCCAGTTAAATATTAATTACCCACATACACGACTCACTAAACATTAGGGATATTTGGCTTTTTGGGTGAAATATCAGGATTAACCTCCAATGCACTATAACAGGGGGGCAGCAACCTTTTTGGAACTGAGAGCTACTTCTTGGGTACTGATTAATGCGAAGGGCGACCAGTTTAATACACACTTCTGAACTAACACGATTTGCTTAAAATCCCTTTAATTGTATGCAATTCATTCATCTATGCGAAGACACTGATCATGTTAATGAGTCATTTTAATTGAATCAGCTCCTTGGTAGAGAACAGCCAGTTGTGCAAAAAGTACTGAAACATTACATTTTCATTCAAAAGTTTAGATGTCAAATGAATTGTAGTGCTTTTTAGATCTATCCTGAAATTTCACCCGAAAGTTGTATATCCATAACTTTATGCGAGTACAGGAGTAGTGTATACAGCATGTCCTTTAAACTTAACATGCCCGCAATTTTCACATCTGCGGGGAGCTTCACGTTCTCCGAAAACTAAACTATTAATCTACCGAAGGCCTTCACCTTTAGTAGTAGGAAGTTGGACATAAAAACAAGACGGGTTGCAACAGAAGCCTCATCCATAGCGTGTTTCTTCAGTTATTGAGCAAGCGGGATCCCCGCAGGGTCAACGCAGCACTCGCCCCAGCCTGATGCGATAGATTCACATGGATGATGACACTTAACTGCAACGACAACACTCACTTCTGCTCGACAACAAGGTTTCTTTGTTCGGGGTCTTAATATGGGCTGAATAAAAAAATAAAAAAATAAATAAGTACACCAGTAGCGTGTCAGTGAATGAGAGACCGAGCCACTCCCAGCTTGTATGCTTTCTTTCCGCGCTGCTCTGCACGCGACTGAGCATTGTGCGTCGACTACCTGCTAACGATCACACAGAACCAAGACCACAACATGCGTACGTACTGTGCCGCTTGGTACAAGAAAAGGCTCAACTAAACAATAATAACCAACAAATAGTGCATAATGAACGCAAAAGACACGAAAGCATGATACCTCCATCGCCGACTCACAGTCAAAAGGATCAAGGTTTGAATCTCGCCTATGTGGAGTTACAGAACACGTTATTCCTGTTCTGCCTGTGAGTATTATCGCATGCTCTTCCTACATGCGTTGCTGCACCGTTTGTGTTCTAATATCCGTTGCTCAAAGGGTTATAACGACGTGACATCCATCTTTGTTTCTTTAGCCCATCTATGGCTTTTGACATTGTGTGTTTGCATTAAGATAAAGCACTGTATGCGTTTGTTTGAAATACTTGACAGGTAATTCTCTTTGTATAAGGTTTAGTTTGTCAGTAAACAAACTATAATTAAGCAGAAAGTGTCCTCCTATCAAGGGTAATATGTATGCATACAGTCCTAGCATTTTTTTTTTTTTTAGATAAAGATGGTTTGGATTTATAACTGTTGTGCTGCCAAATTACTTCTGCAGTCTGTTTCTCACACATACTAGTATTTGTTTGTACAGGTGTTTTCCCCCCTCCCTCACAGGACTGCATTCTCACAGTGTTTGTGGAAGGATTACCCAGGGGCTGCAGAAAGAGATACAAACTCCACTCAGCAACATCTTTCTCAATAAGCTCTTCTTGCAACAACAACAACAACAAAAAAAAAAAAAAAAAAAAAAGCAGACTTCACTCGATCAAAGCACAAATTCGGTATGGCGTTTTAAACAGGGACATTACGGTAAGAGGCACGTTGTTGTGCGAACTACCGTAACGCGTGGAGAATGTTGATTAAGGAAGGAAACTCATGCAACTGGTTGAGTCAGTGTAACGCAGCGTTTCGACACAAAATCGTACGCCATAAGGCAACGCACACATCCAACAACATACAGTATGTGGTTACATGATCACTATTTGAAGACATTACAAGTGATAAAGTAACATACCTGCAATGAAGGTCGTCGTAAGTGCGAGAGCTGTCAGACACAACATATCGGCTGACACATCATTTGGGAGATGGTGCAGAGTTCAAAATTGAACTTTAATGGCAAATTAGTTTTAAAAAAAAACAAAACTGCCAACGTTGACCAGAGAGCCGGTGTTTAAAAGTCACTTTGAACACCACACGACTGACTTCTGGAAACGAGACAATTCAGAAAAAAACGATTTTGTTATGACTTGGGGAAAAAAAATAACAACAAACGTTTCGCCTCCGGTGATGTGTCAGCCACCGGAGAGGAGTTACGACCTTGTTTGTCCGGTGTGGTGACGTCAAAGGCAGAAAGAAGCGACAAACGGCGAGAAGTGTCCGAGTGACTGTCGGCGGTTTTGCAGTCGTCGTCCGACTTAAATCGCCTTCTCGCTCCTGATTGGCTCACACTGCTGGGGGCCCCGCGTTGCATTCAGGGACGTCCGGTAAAGCTCTAAATTACAGACGATTTCGGGAAGCAAACATAATGGCTCTGCGAATTCGGGGAAAACGATCAAATGCGCACAGCAAACGCAAACATGCAAAGCATAATTGTATTTATTGAAATGCTGAATATCAACAGAATTTGATATGAAGGGACATAATTCAGAATTACCTTCGACACACACACACATACTTACACAGTGCTGAAACGTTGTCATACAAACGATTGAAATTTCTTTCACTCATATACTCATATATATATATTCTCATACACAGTACAGAATTTTCTCCCACTCATATGCATTCATGAAACACTCAAACACTAATGAAATATCCTCATACACTACTGAAACGCTGTAATACACATTACTGAAGCTCACCAAAATATGAGCTTCATCTACAATTTGCAACAACAACAATAAACCTCTCAGTTTACCACTGAATAGTGAGTTCATATTCTATCTTTTGCAAAGAAATATTTACATTATTTATTCTTTTTTTTTTTTTTAGCCTAATGGCGTGACATACTTGACATTTGTCTGCGTCTGCTGCTCTGAACAAACAAAACAATACAGACATGCAAAGCAGGTCATGTGGCTAATGCGGCTCAGCATCAGTCTGCCTGTGTGTGTGGGGGGGAGGGGGGGGGCGTGGAATAAAATATGAGGTCACAGCGACCACAGCTGTTTTATTTGAGGAAGTGCATGATGCACACTGCATAAAGCAAGGTTAGGGAACCTGCAGCCTTCGGGCCACATTGGGCCCACGAGAGCTTTTAATCCGGCCCGCCATGCAAAAAATAAAACGTAAAAATAAAATAAATAAATGAATAAAACAGCCCCAAAACATTTGAATCACAAATGCTTACCAAGTCTTATCTTGGATTGATAAAAACAGAAAAGGCCCCACCCCTGGTAAAACAAAACATTTGTAATTTCCAAATAGGGAACAATTTTGAACTGTACATCTTGTATCTCCATAAACAACGTTTTACTTGATTGCAATATGTGTGACATCATTTCTTGGCTACATACCCCCCCCCCCCCCTCCCCCCCCCACCATTCCTGAAATGAGATTTATTTGCTTTGGGCACCATCATTCAACCCTGTGTGAAATGCGAGAATGATTAATGATCGTGTCCTCTTATCAAATGTGTGCATTGCTTGCTCTAATATTAAGTGACATGTCATCAGATTACGGGAATTGAATTGAAGCGTGCGCACGCACACACACACACACACACACACACACACACACAAAACTGATTGTGTGCTTATTCAATTTGCTGGCACACCAAAAGCAATCGTTTGCTCTCCCAGTAATGCAGAACCCAACAAATAAATAAACAGTATTACGTGATTGATGATAAACTCACTAATGGAATTGTATGTTTTTTTTTTTTAATTTATTGATTCCGTGTGTTTGCAGACTAGCAGATTACTCGACCACACGCATTCTTGGCTTTTCGGCATTACAATGCTCACTCGTGATCCTCCATTTAGGCAGTTTAGTTGGGTAACACCATGCCCACCTGAAAAAAAAACAAAAAACAGTGCATCATTACAAGGTCCCCATTGTACGCCAAGCCAAAAATCGAACAAGTCAACTGATCGGGAGCATCTTCAATCAATAGACAGCACATTGTTCCCATGCTTTTGTAGTTCGTCTTCCATGGTACATAATTCGATCCAAGTCGATGAGTCTGATATGATCTCTTTTCTTGTTTTTTTTTGTGTGCAAGAAACAAGAAAATGGCACGCAGACATTTCTTGTGACAAGTTGAGTCGACCTTTTCTTTTTCAGTGTCACCACCCTTCCATACCTTGTCTGGACTCAATCTGGGGCACCTCCAGTTGTACAAGTAGTAATGAAGCCTCTTGCCACTGAAGCTGAACTTGAGCCTCTCCAGGAAACTCTTGGTATCCATCACGTCGGCGGCAATGACGATGTCAAAGCCTTTCTGTCAGGGAAGGGGAAAATGCCTGTTTAACACTTACAGTATATGGATCCGAATAGATTTTGTAAGAAAAACAATAGCAGATATTTTGTCTTTTGAACCGTTTTTTTCTCAAGTCAAGGGCAATTCATTTTCCCGCTTGCTCGTAACTTCCTCAACAAGTCCGTGTGTGCAAGTTAATAAAGTGACCCACTCACAGATTTGACCAGGACCAGCGTGTCCTCCACGAGCTGGACGAGGTCGCCACCGGCAGCTGACGCCGCGTAGAAGAGGTGAGCTGCTCTCAGGCTGCCGTGGAACTGGTGGTTGAGCACCTTGGAGGAGATTCCATAGAAGCTCACCACATCTGTCAGTACGCCATCATCAGCCTGCGTTTGCAAGGAAGTACTCACTATGTTAGAACAAAATCCGAAGCCACCATTTGATTTGCAGTGGTAAAATGTGTACTTTATGACTTCCTACCACTGACCTCCACCACATAGGTGTCAATCACATACTCCCTGGGCAAAAGCCAGTGCTCGACTTCTTCTAGGGACCAGCTGGCCTTGAGGTGGAACTTGCTGAGGTTCGCTTGGAGAAGCTTATGCGTCCTCTCAATGTCGTCTTTGGTCATCGGGCGCAAACCTGGCGTCTTTGTGTCCTTGAAGACAGCAAGGGGACAGGAAATCATTCACAGGCCAATGCAAAAAAACTAAACAAAACTTTAAAGGCCCTTGAACGTGTCTGCCTCTTGGTGGCAGCATGCACCCACTTCAGGGAGGCGGTAGAATTTATGCGCTCTCCGCAGGGGCATGTCTCCCTGGATCCCTGGATATTGGACCTCCATCAGTTTACGCAGGTTCAAAGGTCGATGCCACAATCTAAGGTAATGATCAGAATCAGAATCAAATCTTCTTTACTGGCCAAGTATGTTAAAACACACAAGAAATGTGTCTCCAGTTGGAGTCACTCTAGTACTGCGTGTCCAAACTGTATACAAAATATAAAAAAAATAATAAAAATAAAAATAAAATATATATTTATACAATATAGAAGGATGCCAGGGGCACTTTGACATTCCTCAACTTTAGTTAACTAAACAGCTAAAACCTATCTAAGTAATTGTATATTGTTTTCCATTTCCATTTCATCTCCGCATTCAGAACAAAACAAGGGCAATCTGTGGTAAGTGGACAACCTTAGAAGTTGTGTTTACTTCAGGATAATTAGTGATATGTTCACAAATCGGACCTTGACACAGAGCAGAAAGTGGCGCAAACTATATTTGCTTTTTGAAACGGAAGAATCCTTAATCACTGGGGTGTGATGACGACAAAGTACTTTAGTTCTAAGTACTTCCTTTCCACAGGTAAAAAAAAAGTGCAATATAAAACCAATTTATTATTGATATTACTAATAGTCGTAGTAGTTATAAGGGGTTTTGCGCTCATTGGGGATGTGGGTGTTTTTGGATTATAGATGGCGAACTAGTAGTTTTCACTTCTGCCCCACAGTTCGGAGTTTCTGGATTTGAATCCTGCCTCGCATTTGCATGTTCTCCCACATTCCAAAAGTATACATAATAAAATATATTTTCTGGGTTTCGAAATGGCATGGCCAGCCGGATCAAATGGTCCCAAGGGACGCACATGGCCCGTAGGCCTTTGGTTCATGTACGGCAACTTCAGCTTGACCAGCTGGTGGAGGCACATAACACGACAGGGACTCGTTCTAATGAATCATAAATGTCTCGCGGTCTGGTCGTCTCACTGGAGCGGAGGTGCCTTTAAATCAAAGGCCAACCAATTGTTTGGAGCTGGATACCTGCAGGAGCTGAGCGGCGTCGGCAGCACTACGGGCGCCGTGTACACCGCCTGGCAGACACCCCGCTGCTGGACCCGTCTGGCGAGCTCTCGGATCAGAACCGGGGTCATTCGCTTGAGGCGCAGCTTCTTATGAACGCACAGAAATTTGATCTGCGCCATCTGCTTCTCCCTGCAGAACAACATTTTCTGACAAAGTGGTACTATTTTATTGGCATCACAAAAGTTCTGACTGCTAAAACTGTAAATCAGAATGCACTATAGCTCCTCAAAAAGTTGGAGCACGGAAGTTTATTAACTCACCTGTACTTTGCGTACGGTAGATGTCATAGTTTCAAACTTTCTGTCGTGCAAAAGTACTAAAGTAGTTATAGCCAATCACTGCCATTGACGGCTTTACAAGTCAAATATCTATGTTAACTGGGAAGGCTAGCAGTGAATGAGTTCATGACCATTAATTATGGTCATGAATGTTTTTTCTGTTTTTAGAAACTAATTGTAGGTTACATTTTTGGGGTGCACCTTTTATTAACAGTTCCTTGTGTTTTATTTGTTTTTAAGAATTGTGCTGCTTGCCAGATCAAATGCTCTCGCAAGCCATACATGGCCCGCAGGTCGTAGGATATAGTTGGACTACCTGTACTGTATACTGTATAATTACTTACACTTAGAGTTACTCACGTGTCATATATATGCACATCTGCAGGGACAGCGGCAATGAAGCCCACCAGCTTCTTGTTGGAATCCACTCTGATGCCGCAGTACCAGTAGGCCAGCCAATTTGGGGGCTGCAAGACCCTGAAGAGGGAAAAGAAGAACACGGGGTGCAATATGAATGAGAATAAACGGTAAGGGCGGCTTAACAGCTCAACGCGTTTGAGGTGGAATGAATTCACACTCTTGCCTCGACCTCGGGCAGAGGAGAACGCAACTTCCAGGAATGTTAATTATTCATTTCAAAGTAAGTGATATTATGTTTGGATGTAAGTGTTCCCTGAAGGTATAGATAGCATTTATGTAGATTATAGAAGGGGGTGAAAAAAAAGGAGTCAACGAGGAGATTAAAGAAGCAGGCTTTTTACTGATATAGCGACATGGAGGGCCCCGATTGTCAGAAGTTGAACGGAGACGTTCAGCCCCTGACGAGACGGAATGAAAAATGCAGCGAGTGGAACGGTGCCGCTGCTGGACGCTGTGAATGTAAAGCGTTACGGACATTATGAAAGCGGGACCTGCACCGAGAAAACTTCAAATGGGGGGAAAAAAAATAATCGAGCAAACAAAAAGGAACACCATGCTTTTTTGGTCTTACCACTGCAGATACTCCACAGAGAAGTCGTACGTGAC
This sequence comes from Phyllopteryx taeniolatus, assembly GCF_024500385.1. Lineage (NCBI taxonomy): Eukaryota > Metazoa > Chordata > Actinopteri > Syngnathiformes > Syngnathidae > Phyllopteryx > Phyllopteryx taeniolatus. The sequence goes on along the minus strand of NC_084520.1, from coordinate 14,618,338 downwards.
GGTGTTGTCATCATCTTCTGTGTAGTTTCCATTGAGTAGTGTGCAAAGTTCTTGCCGCTGAAAAAGATGCGGGGGGAAAAGCGGTGAGATTCCAGCAAGCAATTCTCCTTTACTGTAGCTTGCAGTGGAACCAAAGCTTACTTTGGGTGAAACTTTTTCCCACTTTCCCAATGTGAATAAAACATCTTTAACAGAGAGATTGCGTACCACCGAGGGGCTGCTCGGGTCCGGAGTGTCCCATGAGAAGCCTGGAGGCAGGGAGTAGGGGTCCTCTCGAGCACTCGCTTCACCCTCCCTTATTTGGCCGTGGCTTATGACCAGTTCACCTGGTTTCCACAATAGAAACATTTATAAGATTAGCAATGAATCTGGTACACAAGCAAGATCATTGTTAAAAAAAAAAAAGAGTCTGTACTTTGCTTCCTTTGTATCACACTGAAAGGTGACCCTAATAGTTCTGTAGTACATGGAAAATATACATATATACAATATACTGTATTTTTTCCAAAATGTTTCAATGATTGCCTGGAAAAGGCTTCATTAATACCTCTCTAATAGTATGAAAACTGTACATTATTATTTTTATACTTTTATTAAATCACTTTATTGGAGGTGCAGCTCAGAGGATATCTGCTATCTTTGGCCAACATTTATCTACACTATACTATTATATACATTTTTTTAAATTTTTTACCAAGTTTTGGTACTGGCTGGGTGTGCCAGAACTTGTAGGTGCGTCTCATGGCCTGCTGCAGCGTTCTTGGCATAGTTTGTCCAAAAGAGAAAAGATGGAGGGCCCTTTGGATCTCCTGCTGCTTGCTTTCAGGTAAAGAATCCAGCTGAGATAGAGAAAAGGCAAAAAAAAAATAAATAAAAAAAAATCCCTTAGTTTACAATCAAAAAAAGGACAAAAAAAAACAGGCATCTGATTTCACAAGCTATACAGACTTTTTCAAAAAGATCTCTGGGTCTCTCTGCTCTCCATTTATCTTGCTTCTTTTGACTTTTCTTTGGACTGCAGGCATCGCCGTCCTCCATATTTGTACCCCTACAAGACAAAAAATAAAAAATAAAATAAAATAAAGATATTGTCATTCACAATGAACACCATCTAACTCTGTTCAACTCGCGCTGCTGGTATACTTACATTGAATTCAAACCAGTCATTTTGAAGCTGCCCCAGCTAAGACTGAGCTGTTTTTCTGACAACATGGCTCTTATCAGGGCGAGCACGCGACGGGAGGAGTAACCGCCGTATTAAGTCAACTTGCACTCGGCGCGCAGATAAGTGAGGACGAGACCGACCACTCAAGTGTACCTTCTCACGCTCTTCGCATGTCAGGCGGCTGCTGAATAAAGCTTACGGCGGCCTGATCCAACATCGCTTAATTGGCTGCCTAACGCCCACATTTCCTTTCGGCGCATCGTGATACCCGCTGGTCCAAATGAGTCTGCAGTTCACTCTTTTCCCATCATGGTTGCTAATTATCCGAGGTGGCAAAAGTACTCACACCGTAATTAGGTAGAAGTATAGAAGAAAAATAAATAGACAGTACTGATTCAAATCCTTAAAGACCGTGCAAAGTGAATTCAGAGATTTGTGTCAAAATAAATTATACATGTTTGAAGATAATTGCTGAAAAGGCATCTTCCCTTCGGATAGTACGCTGGCATGGCCGCTTTAGAGCGCCTCGTTGTCGGCTGTGAGTGTGCGGGCGTCACGCAGAGAAAGGTGCAAGAGTGAAAAGGGTGGAAGATTAAAAAAACAAAAAAGTCAGATTGACAGCAAGCGTGTGGACTGGGGCTTCGGGTTGGCATAAATGCTTTTAGAGTGCCTTGTTGTCGGTCGTGAGTGCACGCCTGTCACACAGAGAAAGACGGAGGAGTAAGGATTTTTTTTTTCCAACTAGATGGCCAAAGTGTGGACTGGAGATTTGAGCTGGCGTGGCCGCTTTAGAGCGCCTCGTTGTCGCAGCATGGAAAAGTGTACATATCTTTTTGCAGCTCAAACATGTAGTTATGTGTATGCATAAGTGCGATGCTAGCTGGAGCAGCAGCCATTTTCCCAGTTCCTAGTAATGGTTGGTTTCATCACATTCACCAGACACGCCCAGAGCATTTGAGAGCGGAGAGAACGGCTTGATTTTCCATGATATTAAAGTGCAATTTTAAATTTTAATCATTCATATTTGACAGGGCTGTTATCAACACTCTTCCCTGTGGTATGTCAAATTTACAAGACATTTATTTTCATTTTACAGGGACTTTGAGGACATATAAATACTTAATTACTTCCCACCACTGCTAAAAATATTCCATTCCACATTCTATACATCTTCCTTTCCTTGTACCACAAGGGAGCGTTTCAGACGTCCCTGTGGAGTCTGCTACACCCTCCTAGCACTGATTTGGGGAGGATGCTCCCGAGTCCAGGTTGCTTTGCATCTGCGTGTGCTAAAAATGGTGCAGCCGCCTTTGATGAGAGTGTTGCTAATTGAAACGTACATAAAAGACACACGTAAACTGTACTTTTTCACCTTTAAAACACATCAGCCCGCAGTTATTTTGGTCTCTATGTACTTCTGTGATATGACACACAGCTCAAAACTCAGGTCACGGTCCAATTTTAAATTGGTTCGTCGTATGGTTTGCAGTGGATTCGGTTATGTTGCGTCGTCCTTTTATTTGCACTATCGATCAATTCGTCAAGACTTTGACAAAAACTCACTCTAACCTCAATTCATCCAAGTTGTTCTAAATAAGGTAAAACTATTCACATTTGAACATGCCCGTCAGACAAAGAATGGAGACTCATATATGATTATGTTGTTTTATTTTCCTGCACTCAATTATGGTCTAACTCCAAATTGCACCATTTTTGCGCCGTTCGACGGAGGTTCCATTGTACAAAAAAAACTATTCAATCATTTGAATATTACAGACAGACACAAACTGGAGACTGCTTGGCAGTTAATATAATTTCCTGCGGGACACCTGATGGTCTCTCACAGCACATTAATAGTGGGAATCACTGATTTTCGTGACTTAAAACAAGACAACGAGACAGACAAAAAAAAAAAAAAGGTCGGTTGGAGATTACGAGTACGAGGGTCTACATTGTAAAGCCGACGTTTAAGCTCCAATGGCAGACATTTATTTTGCGCAAGTTCCCTCCCATGCCCTTGATCGAGCAGCTTGACGAATTCCCCTCGCCGTAAAGATGAGATGGCTTGCCAATAATCACTCGCCACCGGCTCTAACAGCGATGTCGAGGCCTCCCAACGACAGTCCTGCAAAGGAGAGAACGCCAGCTGTGTTTTTGCACAGAGCGCAAGGTGAATGCAAATGTCTGTAGTCTGCTGGCGTGCTAAGTAGCGTCAATCTCTGCCATCCGGTGATTTAGGGAGGATTTGCCAATCAGGATGACGGTGGGCCGCGCATTGTTGTGTGCAAGCATCATGCAGGCTCACACAATAAAATGCTGAGTAGGGCCCAATAGACAGTAATTGAACTGGCAGGAAGACGCTGATGATGTTTGGCTAATTGTCACAAGCTTGAGAAAAAAAACAAAAAACAAACAATGACATCAATCTGTCCTGCCAACAAAATCGTACCAATTAGGAATGTTTTTTTTTTTTTTTTTTAAACGATGGGTTATTCCAGAATTGGAGGACAATTTAGGGGCCAACATTTCTAGAAAACTGATCTTTTATTTTATGATTGTGTCTCACATGGGGAGTAGCTGGACCTAAGAGCAGGCGGAGGCAGATGTAAAACGATGAACAGTTTATTGTGGAAAGGTAATAGAGGTGTGTCAAACACTCTATAAACAGAAAGTATGAAAAATAGAAGGCAAGACCTCCCTTAACTTGATGATGTCATTTCTGTCGAGATATTTATGAGATATGTTTCAAATATTTCCAAAATTTGGTAAAATTCCAAATTGTTTGATTTGACACAAGAGACTCCACTGTCCTGAGAGGATGGCACCACTCCTTTTATTTTCCATTTGTATTGAATATGTGCATCCAACTATTCTCATTTATGACAACCAAACTCTTTGTGAAGGAAACAAAAACAACTTCCTTCCTGACAAATCTCACCTCTGCAACCATGGCTACTAATCTATCAATATTTATGCGCCGCCCCTGTTCAGCAACTGTCTAAACTCCCTATCCTTCTCAATTGTATTCCAAACAGGAAACAACAAATCTTTGTCTGGATTTTGGCCACGGCGCTTTGTGCATTCCAAAATTCATCATTCACTCCCATTATTCTCCAAGCCAAACAAATTTGGTACTTAAAGACAACCTCCGTATACTGATTTTGGGTGCCTGCCACCTCCAAATCCTCAACACTCAACACATTTATTGGCTGTTGGTTCAAATTATATGCTCGTTCTGATTGTGTGTGATGAATCTTGTCACAGTTTTTTGTTTGTTAGTTCAATAAAACATCGGCGAAAGAAGTCAAACTTGCCAATGGAATCTTCACATCTCTTCTTCTCTGTCATTCACTCCAAACTCAAGTTCTATCCTCTTCCTATGTGTCTTTGGTCCTTGGCAAGCTTATTCTTAAAAAGTGCTTTAAAAATATATTTGTGTGACACTAATATCTCCTGAATAATTCAGCGAAAATCAGTTAAATCAGTTAGTCGCCCAACTTTAGCGGAAATGATTTGTACAACGCGCCAAAGCCGAAAAGTAAAAGCAGAGTAGAAAACAATTGTATAATATTTTTGTATAGCAGTGTACATTTTTCATATTTTAGTACCGCGGTGGGGAACCCTTTTCCTTTGAATTTTTTATAAATGGCTTCAGATGGTTTTACTATGTCAATATATGATGTAGCCATCAGACATCATGTTTTTTTTTTTTTTTTATTATTATTATTATCTGAGAGTTTTCCTTCCAATAAGTACAACACAAAGAGAAGTATCACGAGTTATTTTTGATAACATTTCAGTAATATATTACCCATTATAATGCATTTTAACTATGTGACGACCAGACGAAGTCTTTTCTCCGTACATGTTTGAAAAGATCTGCGATTCAACTTCATCAGTCAGCACACATTACTCCTGTGCTGTGATTTGCATTTCGGTTCAAGTCCCGCCTTCCTGCACGGTCTGCCCGGTTGGCTTGTCACTGATTGTTGATGTGTCATTGGGTGAGGTAGACGTCAATCAAGCTTGTAACTAATATTATTTATCCCTTTTCTTTGGTTGTTTTTTTTACTTTCAGGGCCTAATTTCGAATAGACAAACTAAAGTTTATTTGGCCAAAGTATTTTAAAGGATATTAGGACTGGGAGTGATTTTTCTGCAAGTGGCTTGGCCTTTTTTTTTTTAATCGAAATTGACTTTTTATCTTTATCTGTAAAGCTATTAAAAAAAAAAAAAAAGGTTGATTTTGTGAAGAGGTTTAAAGGCTCATTAGTGGGGCCTTCAGATACGAGTGTCTTCACATGACTTTTTTGAGATACAAGCTGCCGCTTGGCCGATGTGAGATACAAGCAACAATTTGAGATAGGGTTGCGCTTCAGACCTCCACCGCCAGATAGTGCCAGCAGTCATGTCTTAAGCTTACATTTTCTGTTAGCTGGTTATGTGGAGAGAACAAGTTATTACTGTGTTTTTATACAGTACAACACTGTTGACTGATTAAAAAAAACAAAAACATAAAAAAATAAAATTGGGGTGTTTTTTTGGGGGGTCTGGAGCCGATTTATTGCATTTCCATTCATTTAAATTGGGAAAGATGATTTGTGTTTTGAGATACGAGTGTGGTCACGGAATGAATTAAACTCATATCTCCAGACATCATTGTATTATTCTCATTTAGAACTTTTTTTTTTTTTTGGCACTCTTCAATTCTGCTGTTGCTTTTCATGGAAGTATATCATAGTTCTTGACCTGTAGGCATACTAAACAAGGAGGAGATACAATAGTATCGCTAACATTGTGTACACTTTGTGTCGGCATGTAAATGTGTGTGTCTGCAACGTGGATTAACTCCGAATCCCCTCGCTAAACAGAAATCAATAGGTCTTAGTGCAGGTTCACAACAACACATCTACTGGGTATTCAGATCACACCGATGTCATTGACAGTGAGGAAACACGGAGGAAGCAAAAAAAAAGGAGCAAAAACAGTTTTTTCTTGACATCCCGAAAAAAAGCAAAGAGTTGCTGGAGAGAGTGGCTTGCATCGGATAAAGCTGAGCAAGATGGTAAGTAAGTTTAAGTAGAGAAAATCAAAGACAAATTGTGTTCTTTAGTATGAGAAAAAAAAAACATTTAGGAAGACTACACAAAATGATTGGTCAGATTCTTAATCCTGGGCATCCTGGTCACATAAATGTACTGCTGTTGCTTAGCAGAATTCAGTGGACTCTATTATAATTACCCCAGAGACCAATAAAAAGGGTTAATCCCAATTGGATAAACACAAACTAGGGACATCCTGGAATGTGTACTTTTCTAGAGACTCAAGAATGTCATTGAAATCTACACTGCTGTCAGCTACACTGACACTTTGAAGGAAAGCATGCATTTTTAAAAATTCTGTATGAAGTAAATCCAATACAAGTAATTTAATCAGAATACAGTGCTTAACACTGAATGCATGTCTGGAGGTTCATCAATAAAAAAGGGTTTGTACCTTGTACTCTTTTTTTCTTTCAAAAAGGTCCAATGTCTTGTCTTTTATTGCCGGCCGCCCGGTCGGCACCATGTTTGGAGCCATATCGCTCCTCGCAGTTGTAGGTGAGCATTAAAAACAAAGGCAAAAAAAAAAAAAAAAAAAATTGTCTAAATATCACAGCTCGAAAAGATGTAATTGTTGACTCACAGTCCCACTTTGATCAACTGCACAAAATATGTTGAGTCTCTCTACGTACATTTGATAGTATTCTGGAAGTCTCTTTTACAATATAACTACCGGTAGTATGTGTGTCGTATATGGTAACTGCGTCCAAACCTCAATGCAGTGTAATACAATGTTTAACCTTCTTAGGGTGGTTAACTTACTACAGCTTCTGAAGTGCAAAAGAGGAAAAGTGCTTGAGTCCACAGGAAAATATGCGGAAGAGCAGATTTGACAGGAAACGCCCACATTTTGGGCTTACTCCATCCAGAGAGCATAGTTGGCGTAAAGGAGCGTAAATGACAGACTTAAGTAGATGGGAGAATATGGCGCTATAAGGACTGCGAGACAAGTAATTGCATCACTACTCCGAAAGAGAGAGTTGACTCGTTGTACTGTAGAGTCACAGAGGTACAGACGAGACCATGAAGTGTAGTAAACAGTGCACGCACAGAGTAAAACACTGGGAAAGAGGAGCAGAGGTCACAATAAAAAAAAAATCACTGAATCAAACCCAAAACAGACAAATATTGAAATGCTGTTTAAGGTCATAGTGAACACACAACTTTTGCAAATTACATTTTTGGCCTAACGTAGCTCGAAAAAGGCTACCAACACCAACTAAAGCACGGATTGTAGTAGCGGAAGTGCATTTTGGGGACTGTAATATTATTTGTTTTCATTCAAATATGTCTGAGTTTTAATTTGTTTTCTTTTTTTTTTTTAAGGAAATGTTCATTTATTTTGTGGAGTAAAAAAAAAAAAAAGGTGCCATACACCATAATTCAAGAACTCCTGACTTACTGTTTGCACACATTATCATCAGTGACTGTTAAAAACAAAACAACAAACAAAAAACATTCTTTCAGCCTGTTAGAACAACACGTCCTTGTAAGAACAGTTACCGTCATTAAAGATGTACATATAAAGTGTATTCATTAATAGTTAACATATTACACATTTCTCTTTGGACAACTTCAAACAGCTTCTTCTTAAATCCCAACAAAAAGCAAAACTCTTCCCCAAAATCTGTCAAACGTAACAATCGGCAGTGAATTGGCTTGACGGCTTCCGAAAGATGTTTTCACAGGAAGAACCACAAAATATTTGGTGGTGTCAGCCTGGACGTTCTGCTACAATAGAAGCTCCTCTCTGAGGCAGAGATGAGCTCATCTGCTCCTTTCTTTGCCTCCCATCTGATTCATCTAGCACAAACATTATGAGGAGGAAAAGGACAACAACGTGAGAGCATACAATTGGATGAGATTTATAGCGTGCGCAGTGCATGCTTTACAATAACAGATATGGCCGCTGGCGCGCAATCAGACCTCCGCAATCATTTGCTACATGGTCACGACACACATACAGCACATTCTTTTGTGGTCCAAAAAAAAACAAACAACAACAACTGAGACTGAAGTCATGTCTGGGCTGCGTTTGTATCCCCTTGCATTACACTGACAATTTCCTGAACATTCAAATAACTTTGTCATGGATCATATTGGCCTGTCCATTCACTGTAACGATCAAAGATCAAATTCATTCAGTCTTTTGTGTTGATGAAAATATGGCAAATGCCAACTATTTGCAGGGGATAGCGAATAAGTAATTGACACCCAACCTACAAATGTATATAATTGCCTAGATTGATAGTTGAAACCGTAAATATACCACAAACTATGATCCCAAAACACTTTACTATAATTTCAAACACATCTTACATTACCCTTAACATCCCTTTCTGTCATTGTCACTTTTTGTTGCACTGCAAACAGTATGCCAGTCACTATTCTGTGTTTCCGCAATTGAATCTGTGCTCTGTATTAAACATAAAAAAAAACTACCTCAACGTGAACATAATGATGTATTGTAAGGTACATATCACATTATACCCTCATCCCCACTCCTTCTCTGTGCAGTATAATCCAAAATAAACCTAATTTAGAGCAGTTTCTACAGGTTCAGGACCAAAATCAACTGTTCCACCACCTCTGCATCAGAACTCTATTAATTGAATGAACTCGTCCAAGCTGACGAGCCATAATCCCCCTCCCAAAAAGATAATGATGCAGTTGAGACTTGGAGGATGCTGCGTGTCAGATTTACATGCAATGCGGACACGTCGGTGATAAAACGTATAATTACATGCCAAAAAATGATACGAGCTCATTAAAAAAAGTGATGATGAGTCAGTGATACTGAACTGCCTTTGCGGAAAGTCGGCTGAGGTTTGCAAAAGGTACCATTTTTATTGTTGAAATGTAAAGAAAACTAGAGATGGAAAATACAAAAATATAGAGGACAGGTAGTGAAAGGAATGGTTGGCTGGCTTGAAAGCTACCGAGCGACGAGGCCTGACGTAGTTGAAAGCCCGAAGATAGCGGAGGATGCGAGGGATGTGGGGAGAGCGGACAGCGGAGCAGGCTTGAATATTATTGCAGGAAACAAGCGTTATTAAGGTTAGCCAGCAAATAAGTGCAGTGGCCCAGTGTACCGATCAACAATGTCTTCGCAGCAGGACTCATCAAATAAAGTGGCTGCAGATGGAACGAGGTTCTGTATGGGGCCTTACCGGAGAAAATAATACACTGACAATGCAACCAACTCTTCAGTGCAACAAATTCAAGGCGAAGGCCTTTTATTGATCTACAAGTGCCAGGCCCATATTGTTTTTCCTGAGCCTTGCTTGATCGAATCGATTCTGCTGAACAGCTGGCTGTGATGTGTATATCTATTAATTATATTTAAAAAATAAAATAAAATAAAAAAAAAATAAAATTAAAAAAAAAAGATTCTTCTTGACCTGAAATGTGGAAAATCTCCAGAAAAAATGAAGTAGCTATGCTGGAGCGATAGCTATAGATACTGTATCTATAGCATTACAGGCACTATCCAGGAGGAAACAACAAGCCTCGCAGAATATATCAAGAAGATGGACACCTGGGATGATCTACTAAGTGATGCCTCAGGCAACAGAAGCCTGGTAACGAGAAGGAGCCAGATGGGCTGTCATAGAACGACAAGCCCCTGCACGGCGGTGACTGACAGAAAACATACCAGTTGCTAGAAAAGGCTGAAAGACAGCACAGAGGTGTGGCACTTTGCCTACCCCTGAAATGCTGGATATCATCATTTTAGTGTCTAGTTTTGCAAGACATGTTAGGCTTGGGTAAAAAAATAAAAATAAATAAAAAATCTGGATTGATTTTCTATGTAAAGGTGTAATAATTGGCAGGTAAATGGTGATGCCGGGTTAAAGATGAAGCAGAACCCTGGGGCTGGTTGGCTTTGTGGTGGTCATCTCTCCGCCTTGCTTCAACAGATTTGCCGCCGCTTTGCCGTGATGAGCAGGAACACACAGACATATGCTCCCTAAAAGAGGAACAAGATGAAAGGCAGGCTAACTGGCTGACAGCAAAGGCTACACTGGCATTAGCAGAAGTAAAAGCGACAACGCTGAACCCTCCTGTGGTGGCATGACTGATACATCTATTTTGGACTAACCTCGTTCATGTGTGTGTGTGTGCGATGCTTTACCAGATTGATTTGGGCTTTTAAAGAACAAGGAGTATGGCTCTGGGGAAATTAGGGCGTTCATTCCTGTGTTGGGGTTCAATCACATGTCCCATCCCGGTAGAAAGTAGACAGCTATGGCCTTGATCAGGAGAAAACAACTAAATGAAACACTATGTTTGTGAAGTGCTTTAGTGTGCACTTCCTAGACGCATCATTTTGATCCACAAATATTGGAGGATTTAGTTTTAGCTATTAAAGGGCAGTTTTATTTGTATACTGCTAGCAAGATTTGAATGTAGCCTCATTTCACCTACGTGCGATTCTCAAATCCACAAAGAACGCATACTGTATGTGCAGCGCAAGCAATACTCAGCTAACATTGGCACTGTAAACAAGAAGACTATGTTGACTTAATCTTAAAATGCTATCTCCTGAGAAAGCATCAAAACATTTAATTTAAAATCCTACTGTATGAGCCACCTGACAAATGCACGCAAATAGACACACATACAATTAAAAAAAATAAAAACCAATCATGCCTGTCGGCTCTGATAAGTGTTTATTGATCTGTGATCATGCCTGCAAAGGTGTTCCAATCATGTTTAATCAGCAGAAGCGATTGCAATAAGCCATTTGTTAAATGTCAACTGCTTGTGTGTGTGTGTGTGTGTCTTTGTCGCAAATTCACATTTTTATTTTGCTGCCCAGGAGACCTAAAAGTGGCTTGTGGAGGTAATGTCACTGGCTTGGGCTTGCGTGGCTTCACTAATCGTCACTGCTGGTGAGCAATATGATGGCAGTAGCAAAAAGGAGTTCATCAGGAGAATGAAGTAGATGGTTTTATACTGCTCAAGTCAATCCCCAGACTTAAACCCTACAGACCATGCATTTTACCTGTTAAAGGGGTACAAGTGCTGCATGAACCAACATTTTGTTTAAAAGCTGGCCAAAGACTAGAACATTACATTAAAGAGTGCATTTATTGGCAATATGTTGTCTCGCTCTCTCTCTATATGCATTCTTAGTTGGACAATAACAAAAATCCTGGTAGGGTGTAGAAAAATCAATATTTAATTATCTTGAGCCTTGAGTTTAAATGCCAATCTAAAAAAACAACAACACTATTATCATGACGGTAAAAGTGTATATGTAATTAGCTGCTGTTGAAATAATTGTTAAGGACAGATGGGCTGAGCTTCTGTGACAGAGAAATGTAAAATGTATGTCAAACATCAAGTCTCTTTGCTTCCCTCGCCTCCGCTCGATTAAGGTCGCATTTATGGGCAGGAATCAGCAGTGTTTTTATCAAGCGCCGCACTGACTAATGTCTTTTAACATAAGCATTTTACTGCCACAATCAATATGAGACTTTAATTATTAAGTGGTCGTAGAGTTGTGCATTAGCAGTGCCGGAGGTGCATAAAAATATTCAACTGATTCAGACAGACCTGCACTGTGCAAGAAAGGGAAGTAGGTGAATGTAATTTATTAAAAACTACCTATAAGGTTATGAATTGGTAAACACAGTATTATGATAATTTTGAAAATAAAATCTCAATGTTCACCTTTACCACCATTCTCCATGACAAGAAAGGAGCACCTAGCTAATACATTGGGGGATCGGTGCAAGCGCTGCCACTCAAAACGAAAAGTACATTTTAACAAGCGAGTGATTACCTCTGTGCCTTCCTCTATCTCGCAATGCCCACCGCACAGCAAGTAAACGTTTAAAAGTCAGTTTCTGAGAGAATCACATCAGCCCTAAAAGCACAAATTGAGCAGTAAATAGCCCACTATCGCCCAATGATTTCTTCTCTTATGGCCATCTTTGTCTCTTTAGCAGTGGGTTGCCTGACTTGGCAGCGCCTCCTGGGATAGTTTCGACCAATTAAATTGCGGGCGAAAGTTGTCTGGTAAAGTGTGGTCGGGGACGCCTGACTTGAGGCGTCTTCATTGAAGGTCGTTAATCTCGTCTACAGACTTCCACCAAGGATGAACACTTGTTCTGTAGGTGGCCATTTCCAATCTGGGCCGCAAAAGTAAATCCTATGCATCAACTTCATACTTCTTGGTCAAATATGAAAATTGAAAATTTTGTTCACTTTTAATATTGCAAGCATTCTTTTGTGACCAATCCCCTTTTTAAAAAAAGAAATTGAATTATTGTTGAACAAACATTTTTTACTTATCCATCAGGTATTTGTTTCCAGGTATGTGAAGTAATAATAATGATGTAGTGTGAGACAAAAAATGAGTTTGACACCTCTGATCTAAGGCCTGACTTGGAGCTCGTCACAAGAAGGAGTCATGCCATACTGCCTATCACAAAACCTCTTTCAACTCTGCATTTCTTTGTGTCTGGGTCATTTCAGCGCACTGTGAAAATTGGCGCTGGGCCTTCCCTGAGCAGTTTTCTGGATGTGCCGTCCCAAGTTATAAATGCAATGTTATGCAGAATGGGCACATACATCCAATTGCCACACACTTGGGATAAGTTAAATTTAATAAAAAAAAAAAAAAAAAAAAAAAAAGCTCTTTTGCGGTCACTGGCTTCCCCCAAATTATCGGAGCATTAATTAATTAATTAAGCATTAATTTTCTGTAACTCTGTAATATGTTTGTTTGTCTTCCACTAACACTTCCAATTCCATCACTTCAAACTTTATTTTTGCACTTGTGGTGCTCTCCCAAATGCTCCATGGTAAAAACCGTCAGCACTACCTAAAGTGCAAAAGCCTTTTAAATACAGCGGTCTCCACCACTTTTACATTTGTTGCCAATCTGCCAATTTGAGTGACTATGCAATTTCGTGCCTACTATTTGGGATCGTTGTAAATGTGTGCTGTTTCCAAAAACCAATGATCGATTATTTATTTTATTTTTTTACACAAGAGCAAGAAACCTACAAAAAATGTATTGCTCTTCTAGTCACTAACAAGATATCACCGAGAAAATTGTGATTTAAATTAAGAATTTCTTCAACTCGGTTTATGTTGAAAAAAACTTTCACTTCTTTCTCTATTACTAGAAGCTTACTGACCCAATCCTGCAATTCTTACAATTTTAACAATCTGAGTGGAAAAATCAAAGTGACCTCACTTTAAAGGGTTTGTAAAACACTGTGGAACACCAGTTTGAAGTGAATATTACATCAATAAAAGGCTACAAAGCTTGTGAAGTGCTTATTATTTAAGGCTGCGTTCAGAGGCTTAGCAATTTGTAATGTTCGCATTGGTCGATTCGATTCTATTTATTTATGGTCATGCCGCCATCGGTGATTTTCTGGATTCTGAAGTCAAATGCAAAACTCAACTGGTGCCAAGTTTAAATTCCCATTGGTTTCAACAAAACATTTTATTATGTAGGTCATGACACCCGTCGCAAACTTCAGACACACACACACACACACTAGTTCCCATCACCAACACTGATTTGCATTCAGATCACACTCACTGTGAAGTGGATGTATAATTTAACTGTTAAGCAACAATGGCAGTTTTCAAAAAGGAAATTGCTCCACCATTTTATGTTGATTTTAACTAGCATGAAGCATTTCAGTCCATATAAAATTCTTATCACATGGCGCCACAGGGGTAGGCTCTCCCCTATCTCCTCTTCATTCTTCACCGTCCCTCTCTAGGTTCCCTTTTGGATGGGGATTAAAAGTTGATTTTGTTAAAGTGAGATCTTTATACAGAGCTGGTGTATATACACATATGAAACTGCAGTAGAAAAATGCTGCGAATATTTTGTGACATACCTTGAGCTTCACTCATTGTATAAAAGTACAAGGGCACATCAATCCATCTTCTATAGGCACCTCTTCCCTAATTTTCCCATTTTATCCAACTATGCAGCTATATAGTGTAAAATGAGCAACAAGTGACTTCTGCCAACCAAAATAGGCACAATAATAATCAGATCCGAAAAAATCCGAACTATCACAGAAGTGTCCAAAATAAGTTAACCCCTTCATATTTAATATACGAAGAGTGCTTATTACCAAATCTATGAGACCTCCACCCAATGTAAGGTCTATACCACAGCTGCCCTATATTAATACACCATTATAAGACTTTTGACTGCTAAAATATAATAGCTTTATCCATGAACCTTTGCAAAGACACACATTGTTATTACTTGATTAAATAAATAAATATATAGCTACTTACATGCATTCGTGAACAGAAAAATGAGTTTTTGTACTTGAATGTTATGCTGGATTTACATTAAAATCCCTGTGAGCCTGCTCAAATTTGAATGAAAAAAAAAAAGTGAATTCAGGTTGAAATTTCTCAAGTCTGTTCAAAATCGCAGAATGAAAGAGTCCGCATTAAAATACTTAACAATGCTGGATCATCTTTTTTGACATTTGGCTAAAACATATGTTTACAACTGTATATTGTGGGACTGCACTTCATCCTAGAAAAACCTCGACAGTGCAGGGACCTACGCGAGGATCCTGTTCGTGGACTTCAGCTCAGCGTTCAACACCATCATCCCTGAACTCCTTTCATCCAAGCTTCTCCAGCTCAGCGTCTCACCTGCCATCTGCCAGTGGATTTACAGCTTTCTGACGGGCAGGACACAGCAGGTCAGGCTGGGGGAGGCCACCTCATCCACACGCAGCATCAGCACTGGGGCGCCCCAAGGTTGTGTCCTCTCTCCGCTGCTCTTCTCTCTCTACACGAACGACTGCACCTCAGCGAACCCGACTGTCAAACTCCTGAAGTTTGCAGATGACACCACTGTCATCGGCCTCATCAAGGACGGTGACGAGTCTGCATATCGACAGGAAGCGGAGCGGCTGGAGCTGTGGTGCGGCCGACACAACCTGGAGCTGAACACGCTCAAGACTGTAGAGATGATCGTGGACTTCAGGAGGCATCCTTCGCCACAGCTGCCCCTCACGTTGTCCAGCTGCCTTGTGTCAACCGTCGAGACCATCAAGTTCCTGGGAATTACAATCTCCCAGGACCTGAAGTGGGCGACCAACATCAACTCCGTCCTCAAAAAGGCCCAGCAGAGGATGTACTTCCTGCGGCTTCTGAGAAAGCACGGCCTGCCACCGGAGCTGCTGAGACAGTTCTACACAGCGGTCATCGAATCAGTCCTGTGTTCTTCCATCACAGTCTGGTTTGGTGCTGCTACAAAAAAGGACAAACTCCGACTGCAACGGACAATCAAAACTGCTGAAAGGATTGTCCGTACCCCCCTACCCACCCTTGAGGACTTGCACGCTGCCAGAACTAAGACAAGGGCGTGCAAAATCCTCTCGGACCCTCCCCACCCCGGTCACCGGCTCTTCCAGCTCCTTCCCTCAGGTAGGCGCTTCCGATCAATGCAAACTAGAACTAGTAGACATTCCAACAGCTTCTTCCCTCTTGCAATCAACTTCTTAAACAGCTAACTTATAATTCCATTACAACAAGCTGGCAATTTTTTGACTTGAGTTTGTTGTCACATTTCTGTGGGGCCAATTAAGTATTACTCGTGCACTCACTGTAGTTGTCTCGCCGTGCTGCACTATTTGCATATAGTGGCCACTCATGCCAGAGTAGCATCTGCTCCATTTGCACACTGATTGAGGAGTATCTGTAACATTTGCACAACCATTGTCCCAGATTATCGCACTACTCGTCACTTTAAACCGCATACACTCCTTGAAGTCTCAGCGCCCTTTGCACAATGGTCATTGCACCGGACTATTGCGATATTAGCCATTCGAACTGAGGACTCTGCATCTTTTTGCACAATTGTTGTTTGTTGTTGTTTTTTGTCAATGTCTTTATGTCTCCAAAGTGTTCTGTAAATTGACTATCTGTTGTACTAGAGCGGCTCCAACTACCGGAGACAAATTCCTTGTGTGTTTTGGACATACTTGGCAAATAAAGATGATTCTGATTCTGATTCTGATTTAGAAGTACAATTTGAGAAATTCAGTGAAACTTCCACTGAATCAACCTTAAAAATTGCTTCCTATATTTTTGTGCTCTCCGACGATTGCATGTCCTGTTTTGTACCTTGTCAAAGATGCAGATAACCAAGGAGAGTTTGAAGGATTGTTTTTAAACAATTTTCCAAAATTGTTCATATTTTCTCTAGACACCTTGAGATCAATTATCTGTGAGTGGTTCAGTGAAGGTCGATAAATCCTCAACAGGTCTGTTTTTCTTCTTTTTTTTCCCACTTCCCACTGCTCACACATTTAATCCCGCCTCTTAAACGACCTTCTTAATCCTCCTTTAAAAACAGAAGAGGGGGGAAACGCTTGAGAATGTTGAATTAAAATGTGAGAACACGTCCAGTGGAGATGATTTAGGGCCTACTTTTAACACAAAGTAAGCTTGAGGTCCAATTAAAGTTCGAGACTTCGGAAGAACTGAGTTTTCACTTCAAATCGCCCTGCAGGTGTCTCTTCAGAAAATGATTTATTGTTTTAGTGTTATTCACCACCGAGGTATTTGATATTCTTGTTTGACTGCTTGCTGATGATAGATACACACTGAGAAGCAGTTTAATGTGCTGCTTTCGTCTTGTGAAAGTGAGTGTGTATAGTTTAATGCAATAGTCGGTTTATCACGTGACTGTTTAAAATGCGGGGGCAGACTCGTGGTACGGATCAGGGAATGCGTCACTTTTATAGCGCTGCTCTTGTCTCGCTGTTACACGACCCACTTTAAATGGACTTG
The DNA here is from genome assembly GCF_024500385.1 of Phyllopteryx taeniolatus. Classification (NCBI taxonomy): domain Eukaryota; kingdom Metazoa; phylum Chordata; class Actinopteri; order Syngnathiformes; family Syngnathidae; genus Phyllopteryx; species Phyllopteryx taeniolatus. The sequence continues at coordinate 14,601,265 of NC_084520.1, read as the reverse complement.
ATATAACATGAGCGAAGCGAAAGGGCACAAACTTTTGTAATGAATAATAAGTTGTAACTTTATTTGAAGCGCTTGTTTCATTTTCGGCACTGTTTTTGTGTGTCTGCCGCGCAGGACACAAGTGAAAGTAGGCACAAGAATATTGCAAATACCATAATATTGTAAGCAGGGCTTGACATTAACATCTGCCAACCCCCCAAATGCGGCCATGACAGACCCGTTTCAGGGCCAGGGTGGATAAAACTGGATGGTCTTGAAACAACGTGGGTAAACTGGATTGCCAAACATGACAGGCCGCTATTGCTGTGGATGCCCGGCGGGATTTTTAAACAAAACAAAAAAAAATTGCCATCTCAGTTACGGTGGGGACGAGAAAGCTCGTTGGCTGTAGTAAAACAGTGAACGCAACTCAAGCTGACAGCATGTTTTAGGGCATTATCAAAACTTTTAAGCGGTTTGTAGTGGGACGGAAGAATATGTATTTACCCGGCTTCTTACAACTCGTCTACAGCTAAGTCATGTGTTTAATCATAGGCTTAGCTTTATAATGCTTAATGTTGACCGTGTATGTGAGAGAGAAAGAGTGAGCAGGCGAGCGCACTGTGCAAGCGTGTATTTGAATAACAGACTATTGTATGAACAAATGGATTAGTGAATTAGTTGTTGACAGAAAGCTATTATTATCAAACATTTATTGAGTGGCAATAGGTGCCCCTTGTGCTGACACCCACTCTGGAACCGGGCACGGCAGAGCTTTATTTGACTCTGCCTGGGGCCACAAACATGCTCCAAAGCTGCCTGGCGTCCATGTGTGATCAGAAGAAAGCCTTGAGAAACAAGAGGGACCCCATCAGAACGTGACAGTTGTGCTCCACTGCTTCACAGCACCGACTTTCACCCCTCGCGTCCGTTCATGGGCCGTGTTCCACTCCGCTTTACCAGCTTGAAGAGACGCGCTTGCGCTTATCTTTTGAAGTTTCTGCCGCTAACATGATAATGGTAATGAGAAGATCGAAATTCATGCTTTAAGCCTTTCTTTGATTTTAATAAGGCTGGCTGGGATATTACGGCTTCGAGACAAAACGTGTACACACACGCACCGGGATGGATCATCGTTTGGCTCGATAGCAACGCATCTGCCTGCCTAATGCATCATACACAATTTAACAAAGTGTGATGGTTTTGTCCAAAATTGACAGGCAAATGTGGACTTCTGTGCTATGTCCTCCTACATATTCTTCACAGACAGCATGGGGGTTGGCTATACAAAGAGAACTCATGAAGCTTGAAAATGAAAGTTGTGCTTTGACTAAACTATAGCGGGAAAGTGAAGATATACACTGGGTTGTTGTACAATACAGCACAGATAAAGGATCCAATCAGGTTGTTCTGATCTCATACTTATGCTGCTCACAACCATTAAGAGATATAGTTTCAATACAGTGAAGCCGAATCAAGCAATTGATAAGTTCCTACAGATTCCACAAGAAGGCGCCATAGCACAACTTTTGTCAAAGTGAAGAGCCTCAACTCACTTTGATATACCGTATTTTCACGACCTTAAGGCGCACTTAAAAGTCTTACATTTTGTCCAAAATGGACGCGGCGCCTAATAATGCGGTGCACCATATGTGCGCACCGAGTTCCAAAATCAGTAAATGTTGTTGTGCGACTTTGATGAGCGCTCCGCTTGACTGACTTGGGAGCATTTCCTGCCGACACGCTGCTTATATAGAGGAAAGGCGGATGTGACTGAGGACAGCATGCGGATGTTAAAGGGGGAAGGGTGCGCGTGAAAGAGGATGCTAAAGGCATGCTAGCGTATGTTTTAGCGTGCATGCATGCTACCATATGTTTTAAGCTAGCGTATGTTTTACCATGCCTGCGCCCAATAATACGGCTTATGTACGCGTTACATACAGAAATAGACCCCGCAACTGAGACTGCGCCTTTTAATACGGTGCGCCTTATTGTCGCAAAAATACGGTAGTTACTTTTACTGTGGGCAGCCTGAAGCTCATCAGCAACTTAATATGCCACACCTGTCAGATGGATGATTATCTCGGCAAAGTAGAAGTGTTCATTCACTAATAGATATTTAGACAGACTTGTGAACAATATTTGTGAGAAATAGGCTTTTTGTTTACTGTATATAACTGTACAGCTCAGGTGTTGCATTTATATGTTTGTGTATTTCAGTGTACAAACACTCACATTCATGCCTATGGACGATTTAGAGTTGTTCTAACCTCCTGGCCACCATGCTGTCCATGGTATCTAAATTTCCTTAATTTTCTTCCCTTTCTATCTCTCCACGTATCCAACATATGCCATAATGTGTTAATAATTTCCTGCTTATAGTCCTCTATTCACTTTCTTTGTCTGTATTTTGGCCTGCCGATAGGATCTCTCGGCATTCACGAGCAATTTTTGAGCAAATTGTAGTTGGAACAGCCATGAATCGCAATTACTGATAATCTCTCTCTCTCGGTCCAGCTGCCCTCAAGTAGTCCTAAAGCCGTGCAGAGAGCGAATAAACAAGGATTTTTCAGAGACAGTTAAAAAATTCCCTTTAGAAGGTGCGCTTAGTGGAAACTCCTGTGGTGAAGGTCTACTACTGGGAAACTAATAATCTCGATGCCCATTGAGTTCCATTCGTCTCGATTTCAGTGAGCTGACAGCAAGTGATACAACATAGCGATGAATAGAACTGTGATCAATCTCTATATCCTTCGCTTTACTTTGTTTGTTTTTCTCAGTATCTGCAGGCCTCTCTGTTGGTCGTCTTGGACTGTCATAAACATTTCAACCAGCTGAACTCTGGCAACTTCATTATAAAGTTGAAATTCATACTTGGCCCTGCAGATGACAGCTTTGATAACTTACTAGGGTAATAACAGTTAATATGCAACCTTTTAGAACCACGATTTTCAGGTTGAAAGTTCTTAAATGTTCTTTTTTTTTTTTTTTAATTCAAAAGCTATGCCTGCTGTCCTTACGATTAATTTGATGTCTGATACGAGATGATGAGAGGATACACTGCGGGTTAGTTGGACAACCAAGGATGTAAAAGTAATAACTACATGAAAGGGCAGACTTCAGAGATGAACAAAAAGTGCTTTGATACCTCTTCAGTGTACCCTAATATCATAGGTTCTACTCGATTCTTGGATGCGTCATACATGAATTATTTTAAGCATTAAAGCTTCGAGTTTAAAGTTAGCACCCCAAGAGGTAGAAGAGTGAAAAATCCTTCTTGTCACCACTTGAATAGATGTTTCTTTAATATTTTGCAGTTATTATTTAGATTTTTTTATTAATAACTTTCTTGGCAGTTACATTAGTATGCGCTCCAGTGGTACACATTTTGAACCCACTTGTTTGAAGTTATAAAATCATCTTCTGATTGATTTTAGAGTGCAAGATGATAGCAGCTCAAGATGCCTGAGGTTAAACATGTCAGCACTCAAGTCATAGTTACTTTTTAACCATTCTACAACGTTTCAGAGATACTATTATAAAATCCTACCAAGAATCGACTTGATTTTAAAATGCAACAGCCAAACTGACAATTCAATGCTCATGGCACAAGATGATTGGGAATTGAATGGGGAAAGTCCAAAATGAAATTAATTTCACTTCAGCACTCATTCGCTCTCTCCCACTTAAATAAACAAAAGAACCTGATTAATTTTTTGGTGTAGTTACCAATTGACAAGTTAATGATAGCAGCCAAAAAACACTTTCGGTGGTAGATGTATGTCTTGACTGCCACATAGTTCTCAGCAATTACCTTCAAAACATGTATAATGTATTTAGAAACAAATCTCTGAACTCATTTTATCGGTTTGTTTCAAAGAGATCACTCTAAAATCAACACAGGATACTTAAGGTAGTTGAGATCAAACATGAAATCACCAAGTGTTCCTTGACGGGTTTTTAGTCAAAGTGTGCATTGTACATTACAGTGCATATTCTTCTACTTCCCTCCCAGCAGGCCGATGAAACAAACCTTGTGCAAGATAAAGGCCCTCAGAAGCTATTTAAGTGACGGACAGGGAGCTGCTAACTCTCTCAAACAGGAGCGCAGTGTTGATGTTTGGCATCTCTGTCCCCCCCGTGACATTATCACGCTTACGACTCTCCTTACATCCGGCTGGTCGAGACTCGGACCAACCCGCTGGACGTCGTTTGGTCTTTGGCATTGAGTGGCCGGCCTTGCCGTGAAGCTAGTCTTATGTAGTTTAGCAGCAAGCATCGCGTGGCTGAATACTAGGTTCCGCTCGCAAGAAAATAACAGGCAGAAATTGAATACTGGGGAAATATGGGCATGGATCCACTGGTATTAGTTACACATGGTCCAGAATGTGTTTGGAATAAGGCGCAAAGAATGAGGGAGTTATAAATCTTGACGTTTCCAATTTTATCTCGCTCCGACACAATGTTCAATCTCTGTGTATTACACAAAGCATCTTTCATTTGGAAAATGGGGCATTATGCTATGAATGTGTATTTTTCAAATTCACTGCGGTGTATTCAAAGAAATCAAGTTCCTGTACCTTCAACAGTGAATTGCAACATTTGGGACTAATTTGATTCTTCAAGAGTGACTCCAGTTGGTCGCTGCTTTCTGTCTGACCAGTTACCTGTCTTCCTTCATTATGTGCATTGTTCTGAACTATTTACAGTAATTACATCCCCTTCAGTCAGACCTTTGAGATGCCGCATGTCTCCATGTGGATTTGTTGGACCTCTTTGCGACGATAATAACCAGCGCAAGTTACTTTGTCTTCCAGCATTTATTTGTTGTTTTTTCCACAACAAATAAAAATGCTAAATTCACAGTAGGTAAAACAAACAGGAACAAATGTTAAATACTGTATGGCGATTGGAATCAAATCAGAGAATCTGCGGACCAAAGTTCTAGTCCATAATATGTTTAACCTGAGGCAGTTGGACCAGGCAATCTTTAATGTGTGAGAAGTGATGTTAAAAGGCGCTTTATTCAGACCTCAACTTATGGAGGCATGACAGTTTGTGTCAGGCAGTTCACTTTTCCTTCCAGGTTGTAATATATTTCCAAGTGATTAATGGATTACCATGAAGTTAGAAGTTTATATTACGTAACAATTTCACAGCCGTCCCAAGGATCCTTCAATTTTCATTGGGGTGCCTTATCTGGAGAGTTGATGCAAACCCTGCCAGTTTTGTGTATTCTGGTCCAAAATGGCCACGCCGATTAGCTATGCCAAGAAAGCTTCAAAAGGGATGTATCTTCGTTCAAAAATGGCCTGAAAATTTTGGCTTTTTTTAAGAAATTGGAGCAGAGGTTTGACTTTAACACAGGCGCATACAAAGTGAGGCAGGAAATTGAAACAATGATGAAACCTGAGTGTAATGTTCAAGGCTGTGAGAGCAAAGGAATGACAAACGTCAGTCATTCCTCAAATAACATCTTTGTAAAGTCATGTCTCAGTGAATACATAAAAGTGAGTTGAAATGTGACAACTTCCAACCGCCACAGGGGTCACAAGAAAAACTTCATAGCTGTCACGAAAATATCTTTGATGGCCAGATTTGTTTGGCTATATCGTACAATTAATACACTGTTGAGCCCAATCGTGTCACACAAAAGAACTACACTACACTACAATTTGCTTTTTAAGGAGGCTGACTTGATTCATTGGTCCATGTGACGTTAAGTGCATACAGACGCTGAGTGTGAGTAAGTTAGGGTCATCCTAGTGGAGAGATTTCAAGCCCCACATGTCAAGGAACAACTCAGAAGTGACTAGTGATCATAGTCACAGGTATCACCATTAAAACCGTCTTAGAATTGATCGCTTAGGAACACCATATGCGGTGAAACCAACAAGTAACTGTAGGTACATTATAAATCAAACAATATTGACAATTAGACTGATAGATTACAGAAATATATATTTATGTTCCTTGAAAAATTTAATAAACAATAGTGGTGGTAGAACCGACCCCTGAGGAACACCTCATGAGATTATGTTGACAGTTCCTGTAGATTCCAAACCATCAGAATTAACTAAAAGAACTGCAGTGTTCAATATTAATTTGCACTCATCTTAGAAATATGTAAATTTGTGATATTTACATTCTTATGCTATTAATAAAAAAAAATAAAAAAATCAAACAATGATTGTAGAATTGAGCCCTGAAGAATTCCTCATGTGACTTAACGAAGTAGCTTGGAATTATGACTTATCATACAGTACTAAAAGCAGTACTTCCAATTTTTTTCCTTGACAAATGAACAAAACAATGATGGCCGTAGGATTGAGCTCTGAGGAACGTCAAATGAAACTGAGATAACAGTAGCTGTATATTATAATTTATCAGACTCAAAGGACCTGACAAATGTTTGCACTGATTTAGGATTTTTAGACATTTGTATTACCTCAACAACTACATTTTACTCTTTATGTCAGATGTGCTGTTCTGATTATAATTCAACCTCTCATTATGTATTCCATCACATTTAATTAACAACTGGCTTCACATACAAACATCAGAAGGCAGCGAGTCTAAAACAATAAATAGCAATGGGTAAAAAAAATGCTGGATTAAAGTTGTTCAAAATAATGCAGGGAATTGTTTAATACGTAGCCTCAAAACAAATTAACAGAAAGAAGACAGATAAAATAAATAAATGTGTCTGAACCTCATAAAAGCATCCATCCATCCATTTTCTGAGCCGCTTCTGCTCACTAGGGTCACGGGCGTGCTGGAGCCTATCCCAGCTATCATTGGGCAGGAGGCGGGGTACACCCTGAACTGGTTGCCAGCCAATCGCAGGCACATACAAACAAACAACCATTCGCACTCACATTCACATATACGGGAAATTTAGAGTTGTCAATTAACCTACCATGGATGTTTTTGGGATGTGGGAGGAAACCGGAGTGCCCAGAGAAAACCCACGAAGGCACGGGGAGAACATGCAAACTCCACACAGGCGGGGCCCGGGGATTGAACCCCGGTCCTCAGAACTGTGAGGCCGACGCTCTAAGCTTGGCCACCGTGCCACCTCCTCATAAAAGCAAACAAAAAAATTGGCTTTGCCCTCTGAGCACAAAAGAGGAAATGCTGAGCGTTGTTGTCTTTTTTATTATTATATATTTATATTTTTGTACAATACAAGCAGAACAAAGATGGTTTTGTTTCACAGCAAAGCTGCAGAGCACAATAGGATGCAAAGCGCATTAAAAAAAAAAAAAATGCCATAAGGGAGCTGCATCTCCGGTTAAATTATACATTGAGTTGCTTAGAATTCTATTCGTCTCTGGCAGAATGTGTAAAAGGTTAGGACCACCAGACACATAAATAAGGAATAACGTCTTGCACAATCAGGTTATGCTAATGTCTTTATAGATTGTGCACGGAATTCACATACACTCACACAATTAATGAAGAAAGGTATTCAAATTGTGTTACCTATTTCGGTACACACTTGCAAAGTTTCATTCATGTCTTTATACTACGTTTATATATATATATATATATATGTATATATAAATATATATTTTTTGTTAGGTTTACAATTTGATATAAATTAGGATCGATCAGCTTTGGCATCCGTAGAGGTTGTTATGGCAGCATAAGTGTATACATTTAGTATTTTATAACAAGTACAAGAGCAGGTATTAGGAATATAGTATGAACTGAACATCATCTTATGTTAGTGTTGTGAATGTAAGATAGGTCATTGATTTCACAATGCAGCCAAGGACACCATGTATGGGAATTGAATACGTATATTGTCCTAGGGATCTTGCGTTTGTGTGTGTTGCGTCTGTGTGTGGATTTGTTGCTGGAGGTATTCAATGCCATCTGTTAAATAATGAGTCACCTGCGGAGTCCCTAACAGCAGTGTGTGTTTGTATGCGTGTGTGTGTGTGTCTATCCAAACTGGCCAAAGAAAATGAAGTTTCACTAACGAGTGAGGATAAGTTGAAGATGAATGAATGAATAACTCTCATTATGACAACACAACTCACTTGAATGCAAACAGGAAACGAGAAAAATTGCACTCTATTGTACTTTATAAAAACATACAGCAATTAAATAGAATATAAATGAATTAAAACGTTTCTGCCACATTTTTTGCTTGACTTCAGTGGACATTGAGCTGCTCCTTCTGGTATGCATCGTTTAGGCACCTAGGGGCAGTATAATACAGACTTACAGATATACATAAAGGAGACGGCCACAATTACTCACTAAGCCGCAGTAATATTAGTCGTTCTTTGCAGAGGATAAAGAATGTATGCCTGTGAGTATTGTTATATTACGTTTACATGTTGCTCTACCGTTCGTGTTCAAATATCTGTTGCTTAAATCGTTATAACATCACAACACTGATGCTATTCGTTAGCCCATCTATGGCATTTTATTTCAAGGCACCAGTTCTCTTTTTTTTATGTCAAGAGATTTATTAATTTGTAAAGTTATAATTTGGAGTGGCACATCATACTGAGAGCCGTAATATGTTGCCCCTCTCGTGTTGAAAACATTTACAGTATTTGACATCTTAATTACAAAATAAAACATTAGCGTAATTGAATTTGGAAACACATTTAATTTCTTTATTACATATTGTCATTCCCAGCATTGTAACAACCGTGGGTTATTAAAAATGAAATGACCAAACTATTGGTGAGTAAATAATTTAATCTCCTGGGCGAGGACGTCAACTGTGTTATAACAAACACTGAACGCAACACACGTACACAACTAGTGCAACCAGCCACATAGAAATAATATCAACTAATCAAAATATCTGATGAGAATGACACTGAATATGCGTGGCATGTGTTCAATGAGTGTGTGTGTTTGTCGGGGTTCGCGATGAGGTCAGCCTACAGCCAGATTATTCAACGGTGATTCAACTCTAATTGCACAAACTGATAATAAGAAACGCATTCCGGTACACGGATGGATGTGTCCCACTTCAGGTGATTCATCACGCAATCAGACGAAGAGCTAAGGAACGCGACGAGAGGCACATTAATGCATGTCTAATGAGCGTCCGCATCTCATCATGAATCACAGCGCGCGGACGTTGTGACTATACAACATCAAACGGCATGATCTGAATGCGCTAACGGCGCTCATTCCAATTTTATGACTGGTAAACACAATTGGTAGTAACTGACTCACGCTGTAACCCGTCATAGAAGATCCAGCATTTGCCTATTACACACAACCCACCAACTGTGTGCACTTTTACACAGTGACACAGCGTGCCACAGTCAGGTAATCACATGACGTTAGCACCTGATATGATGTATAAAATACTTGTTCGACAGCAACTATTACTTTCAACACGACAGGGTGGGAGTGTCGCATGTCAAACTTCATTCTTTAATTCGGCCCAGCGAGCATTCACATTGTCAAGCTCCCGTCATTTTTATTACATGAATGTATCTTTTTTTTCTGTAAAACTGGATAATTAAAATGTATTTATTCATTTTTTATTTGTTAATCTCATTCATTTTTGGGTTGATTACTATATTGTAAAAATATATTAATATAAGCTATTTTACATTACATGTGTTTGTTTTATTAATACGTGACTTCTAACTTGTCACAGATGTACGAACAAAGGTTTGCCTACCCCTGATTTAAACTAATCCAATCCTACATTGAGGTTGAACTTTTAACTTTTCGAGATAATCCCGAAAATGGAATGGCTTCTTGCTTGGCTAGAGTTTCACAAAAATGGCTTGGTGCTTGTGTGTTATCCCACTATCCTTGATAACACTGTAGGTAAAAAGAGGAGAAAAATAGGTTTGCATGACAATTTTCTCTTGGCAATCCTACACTATCAGAGCAGCAGAATGTGACCTTCGTGACGAACTAATAAAGAAATAAGGAGCTAATTGCAACATAAAGTGTTAGTTGTTTTGCGTCTACGCTCCTTTACACCTTTTATCATGACTGTCTGGGTACAATACATGACCATCTGCTAGTTTTCTATATCTGTCCGCCCACCTGCAAGTTTGTTTGTCTTATGAGACCATCTCTCATTTGTCGCACCGTCCTAAAATAATATTCTCTCATATACATTGTCTTTAATGTTTAACTGTCTAACCGACCAATGAAAAGTTTCCCGGCCGGTTGAATGCGTTCCCATGGCGACCACTTTTTTTTTTGTTGACTTATGATATAAAAAGTTATCCGTCTTCTTTGATTTCCCATCAGACCGGAACAAGACAGGAGACGTGGATTTTGGGAAAAGGCGAAAAAGAGAGGTTAGATAGAAAAAAAGATAATCCGACCACAGATAAGCGGAAGAAAATGGATGGATGGAGATAAAGAAAGGAGAACTGTGAAGTGGGATGACAGATGAGTCTGAGTTGAATGGGGAAAAGGAAATTCTGACTGAAGACTGGAAATAAAAACGGCAGAGATTGTCATCTGACAGAGAAAAGTAATAGGATGAAACAGAGATTGTTGTTGTTTTTTTCTGATGCAAGCTTGAGGCCATTGCCAAGTTTACCGCAACGCTCAAAATAGTTTATGCATCCACCCTGCCAACCATCCACCCATCCCTTAATCCATCTGTCTGCTTTTGGCCTTCTCTTCATTCTTTCTCCTTTGGGGCAAAAGACCGGGTGAAAACATTCTGACAAAAGCAAAAAATATATAAACAAAACGCAGCATATTGACAGCGAACGGGCCACCTTGTGTCCGCTCGCTCTCTAAACCAATTAAGTTCTTCCAAGTTCCAAGGACACAAGTTAATCTTAGAATAGTTGGGCACTGAGGGCACTGAAGGGTCTGGCTGACGGGGAGGGTGTACGGACATCCCGCAGAAATCTAATCAAATCTGTCAAAGGTGGGCTACAGATGTAAACGGTGGATCAGGCGAAAGAGGTGGCACCTCAGAGACTCAACAACTGTGAAAGCAGACGGAGGCTGCAGCAGCTTCTTCAACCGCAGTCGTCCAGGCTCCCCGGCCGTTGGAACCGATCGGAGGGCTGTCAAGACCATAGGTATCTCGGGGTGCAACAAAACCGCCACGGTAATCAAAGTCCCATGTCCAAATATATCCCCTTGGAATTAACTGGAGACCATCGTCCTCGAAATCGATAGTGTTTTTGTTTTGTAAGAACAATCCTAGAATGGGCGGGCACTGAAAGGCAGACACTAGGAAATTGTGAAGCAGAACCTGTAAAATCAAGTACAAGCAATTACCTGCAGGGTAGAGCTGTTGATGACGCTGTGTGATATTTAGCGCCGCGTCCGAGATACCAGAGCCCGGCCTCTCTTATCTTGAGTGAGTAATGGAAGCCTTGCCCCAAACAGAGACATGTCCCCGTGAGCAGCACGACTAAAGATGCAGAAAGTCTTTATTAGGACAAAGTTTTGGAGGCATTATTCTACTGGACCATTATTAAAACATTGCAGCCTTCCATATGTTACATTAAAACTGGGACATTTATCGAATAAATACGAGGAACGCCTTCTGTATGGCAATAAAGTGTCACAGATGCATTTGTTTTCATAACACAATAAATAAGAATTTAATAGCAGGTTTTGGCTTATTTTTTTTACCAAAAAAAAAAAAAGTTTCAAACTATTTATTCCCGGTCTCAGTTCAAGTTCACTGTCAAACTAAGCAGAAAAAGAATAATTTTTTTCTTTTATTTTGTTTTAGTTTTTTTTTTCTTTTTTACATTTTACAAACAACAACATAGCTTTGCTTTAGACAAATCTGTTTAGCTTAATGCTAACAAAGGATGCAAAATGCCATAGATGGGCTAACTAATAGCAGCAGCATGTTATAACCCTTTAAGCAATGGAAATTTGAACACAAACGGAGGAGCCACACATGCAAATGTAATTTAACAAGACTCATAGGCATATATTATTTATCCTCTGCAAAGAGCGACTAATATTACTGCAGTACTGGAGTGTTGACTGTCTTCATGTCTCTTTCGTCTGTATTATGCTGCCCCCAGGTGGCCAAGGTGCACAGACCAGAAGGAGCAGCACAATGTCCATTGAATTGAATCAAAACGTGGCAAAAACTATAACACGGTAAGGCAAGGTTTTATCATTGACTATTATTTTTTTTCATTGAAAAGGTGGCAAAAATCTGAAGGAAATATTGATAGGGTGCAGATTTGTTTTGCACATTTTGGATCTTAAAAGCGAAAACCACATAGTTGATATTCATGCCGAGGAAATGAATACTTCAGCTGAGTTATTGTTGGAATAAAAATAGTTTGCAAAAGTCTTACACAAGCACATTATTGCTCACGTTTTATCTATTATTTATTTATTTTACTAGGGATTTTAGTTAATGCTGCAAGTTGAACCTGCAGTATTCTGAGGTTTCTTTCTTTTTTTTTTTTTAGCCCACGTGCCATAGTTTCCCCATCTGTCTAACACAGTTTTATAACTCTTTCAATTGTTTCATTTTACATTTGTCACTTACACACCTCCAGGCTTCGGCGGCTGACAGCTAAATTACATTTTTTTGCGAGTAGTTCCACCCTCAGATGACGCGCGACTTCACTTTTACACTGTGATGATATTACCGCTTTAATCCCGCTTATGTTCTCGGTCACACTTCATCAACCAGAATCTTGTCCAGGAGCGGCAATGTAAAACAGAACAAATTAACACGGCTGCAAAAGAAATGAAGCTTCTCTTTTTTTTAAGCCAAAGCCAGTGATGCAAAGAAAGAGAGACAGAATTAATTTGTTGCTTTTTTTGCCCCACATAATGCCACCGTTGCTTGGCTCGGACAGCAATTACATCAATGATCATACGAATGTGTTACAAAAACACCTGCAATTACAGTTTTTGAATGACCAAAACGTTTGTGGGATACTTGAAATGAACTTAGCGCTGTTCTGCATAATGCTGCACGCTGCTTGTTCATTGTGTTGTATTTGTTCTGTGCAGTGTGGGAAATCGGCTCTATATGCAAATGGGCCGTCCTGTTAATAATACACAGTCAATGTACTTTGGAGTCTCATTTCCATACAAGTGCCTTAGATCACATTTTTATATCTCAAGTTGCATTAAAACTTGGGATATGTCAGATGGTACCCATTTTCAATGACTGAAAATTCTTATTTAACTGAAAACCTCCCTTTATACGTGAACAGGATATAGTGTATAACTTCCATAGTATAAATATACCTGTTTGTGAGGCTGTGAGCATGAATTATTTAGCAGCTACATCTAATATAAGACATTATGCAGATGGAAAGAGACAAAGTCCTCTTGAACTCAATACCTGAAATCACAAGGGACTACTAAAACAACATTATAAAAGTGTCCAAATCGCATTAAAAAAAATTAAATAAAAGAAATAAAAGATGCAATCTCTCATACCATGCATTTCCGAGCTATCGGATCAGGATTTGGTATCGGTAGATATTCAAAATCAGCACTCGGTGCAAAAAAAAGATAATAAAAAAATAAAAAATGCTGTCATTAAAAGTTAAAATTGGTTCCTACCCTTTTTATTGACGTGATGGCTTCAAAGAGTAACAAGTGTTTGGATTATGCCATCATGCCAACCCTGCTTCTTTTCTCTGCCCCTTCATCTTTCCCTCAGTGGAACACAAAAGATCAAGATTTTCAGGTTTTATCAATACTTAATTCAACCGTGTGGTTGTCAGGGTTGCACACATTTATTTATGTGAACCGAATGTAGCTTCTGGTCACTGGTTATCCTCTCCTGAAGACCTCTTTGTATTTAAAAAGCAAAAGTTTGATTGTAAAAAAAAAATAAATAAATAAAAATGCTACGGTGCATTTGCGGAAAAAAGGAGGAAACAGCTAAAATGGGAGATTATTTATTTGATCCTCCAAAATCTGTTAAGACTTTCTAATGAGGTGTTAATTTGGCCAAATCAAGATTTGGATCAGCATTATCCCCAATTAACCCGACTGACTCGACTGTAGCGTCTCGCTGAGGGAATCTTGTATTGTTTTTTTTTTTCAAGGAAAATTTCGATTTGAATGGTTGGAGAGCATACACACGGCGCACAACACGTATTAATGATTACTGGTGGCACAAAGATAGAAGTGATAAGAATTTACTAATTGAGTTATTGTTGATTTTGATAAAGCTAACAAATGTAAAGCTAACAAATGTAGTGTAGCTTAAAAACGATCAGGTGACCTATGGGAATCACTTGAACTACACGACTTGACCAGTCATACTGTCAATATAGTGTACCATTTGTTTTGAAAAACAAACAAACAAACAAACAAACAAAGAGAGAGACAAGAGAAGAGAAGACAAGAGAAACATGCAAGGTTTGCTGCTCAAAGACTTCGACGAGGTGTACCGTCATCTGTTTGATGCAGGTAAGCTAGCTCGCCAGGTTAGCTTCACAGTTTAACCCACTAATAGCTGATCAAAGATGAACTAAACTTCGTCAGTTATACATTGAAGTGACACACAATATGGAGACTGGAATCTGGAAACTATATCATTAAAAAATGGAGCTCGCAAGTTTAATATAATGAATTAATATAGATTTGACCTTGTGGGGCTTTTCTCGTAGCAGCGTGTCCGCCATATTGGATGTGGCAGGTCCGCCCGTAAACTAATGCATTGGACTGAACTTCACAAAGCGACAACATACAAATTGCACAAAGTACATGCCTCTCACTCGCCCGTTTGCACGCACGCACACATATTTGGGAAAAACATCGGCACCACAAACACCATGTAGTTTTTAAACCTGATGATTAAATGTTTACTCCCACATACAGTATATTTCAATATTATCAGTAACAGTAACTGTGTTAGATATATTGGTAGCTGTAAACACTCATGCAAATGCTAGAAAAGTATTCTTCTAAATAATAATAATAGTATATATAGTATTTATTTCATACTCTCAAGTTGTTCTTAATGTGTAGAGGTTTAAATGTATTTTTTGTGTTCATTCAATTTTTAGAGGTCTAAATGTACTATTTGTCAGTGAAAAAAAGTACCACGCCAATATATGTAAGATTGGATAACTTGAATTTTTCAACTTTCAACTTGGTTGAACCAGTTCTTGACTCTACTTATTTGGTGGCAACTCGACTTGACTTGCTTGATTCCCCCCCCCCTCCAGTAAATTGGGCCTTGCTTTAGATGTCAATGTATGCTCACTCCAAGATATTTATTGGAACTCGGGTTGAAATTTACTATTAAACTAAACACACAACAATAAGAACTAAACATGTTGTAAATTGACTTAAATACCTGCTTCGTCGTACAAATGCATAGCTTCGTTTCTGGCTTAATGATAACACATAATGCAAAATACCATAGACGGGCAAATGAATAGCAGCGATGGCGCAGTATAAACCTTTAAATAACGAATATTCAAACAGAAACGGCGCAGCAACATATATAGAACGCATATTATTTGTACTCTGCAAGAAATAAGTGGCGTTTATTTACTTGACGGCAGTATCAGGTAGGAAGCCTTTTTTTTATTGTTTTTTGCAAATGTACCGTATTACAATTCTCGTAATGAAAAAAATGTATGTATACATATACATCTAAAAACACAGTAGTTTATGAAGGATCTGTTGGTTTAAAGAAAACATGTCCCAATACTTTTTCATATGGTGTATCACACTTGCACAAAAACATTATATGTGTGTAAAGATGTAAAATGTGTGAATGAAAATTGTCATTGGGTAAAGTCTCCTAAATGTAAACTGGTAAGCGATATAAGATGTCATGTGTGTTTTTCTGGTGTCTGACGGTGGCTGTCATGTGATGCAGCTCAGGTTAGAATTGAGGGGATTAGACCCTGCAACCATTTCTTCTTCTTTAATAGGATTTGTCAGTGAGGGGCAACTTTCAGTGTGTGTGTGTGTGTGTGTGCGTGTGGACAGCGTACAGGCCTGCCATGGTCACATAACTACATGTAATGTCAGTCTGAGGCCCATCAGTATTCTAATCCCTGTATGGTATGTGTGTGTGCGCATTGGTGTGTATAAGTGTGTGTGTGTGTGTGTGTGTGCGCAGAGCTGCCGTTGTGTCATGTCTAGGACTTTCCATGTCATAATCCTCCCGGGATAAACTGTGCGTCTGTCAAATGGAGCCCGTATGTATACTCGTGGGATCCTCTAAGAGCATCAAGCGTCAAAGAATAGACATACTGTATCAAGACGTGTGTGTGTTGTGGAGTTGATGAAAGACCGAAGAATTCTGTTTCTTCACCCCGATCGGCATTCCTTCATGCCGTTTGTCTTCCATGATCAGATGTGTGTTATTGACGCTGAATGTTGTAATTGCCGTACCGTCGTTCATTACTGTCGTGTGCTTGACAAGCTGTTAACAAGTCGTAATCACGGTTTTTTTTTAAAAGACCCAAAAGTGAGGAAGCTCTGCGATGCGTTAGATTCACAGATATGTCAAGAAGACGCTTTGAAATAAAGCGTGATTGATTCTTTGTAAATGTGCAATGATTAGTGAAGTCTGACAGCGCAGATTTCTTTTCCGATCCGATACTTTGTGATATTGAGGTAGCAGTCAAGACACTTGCTGTTTTATAATTCTGGGTGACTCAAATTGAAATAAATCACATAAATGTGACAATAATTGTGCAAGTATGTCAATACCTACATTTTAAAAACATGGATTTTCTACCTCTGTACCTGGATAGTGCCAGGCTACAGCACCAAAGGACTCCGCCAGAGATGCTTGTCTTTCTGTGCTTTCATTTGTCCGTGTTCTCCCTCTTCTGTCCACGTCATCATAAATACTTTCCATTCTGTGTCTTGGTTGAACCTGAAGTTTACCTTTGTATCATTATGTAATCACCCATCCATCCATTTTCAACACCGCTTATCCTGGTTAGGGTCACGGGGTGCCGGAGCCTATCCCAGCTGAGTTCGGGCGAAAGGCGGACTATACCCTGAACTGGTCGCCAGTCAGTCGCAGGGCACATGCAGACACGGACAACCATTCCCACTCACATTCACACCGTTACTGAGTGGGAACTGAACCCACGCTGCCCGCACCAAAGTCACGCGAGTGTACCACTACACCATCAGTAACTCATGTAATTCGAAACATCGTAAATCCAATACAGCAGATTTCTAGTTTATGTACAGTCTCCATGAATGTTTGAGTTGCAGTGAAGTTGACGTCCCGGATGCATAGAAGCAGCTCGTGCACGCAAACCCGAAAACTGAATACTACGGTATATGCATTCTTGTCACTCCCTCTTTGTTATTGACTGTGTGTACAATGTGGGACCTTCCAATTGAGGTTGCGAGTCGAGTCGTGCTTCTCTTCTCCGCACGGCTGATCGATTCGTATTATGCAGCACACCTCTGACTTGTTCAATCTTGTTTGCACTGCTGCAGTTATTATCTCGCTGCTTCTTCACTTCACTTTGTAAAATTCATAGTTTAAAGATCACTCATTGCACTCCTAGAGTCTCCTATTCTTTCTTCGCAAACTACAATTTGGCGTTTACTTCAAAGAGGGATTCTTCATATTTGACATATCTGATGTTTGAAGGCCTTAATAATCCTGAATAAGTCTCCGATTGGACCAGATCATCATCAAAAATGGCAGCTGGCGACTGACCCCCACACACTGAGCGAATTTGATCTACGGAAGCCCGAACAGCGAGCCTGTATAAGCAATTGATGCTGCACATGCAGCATATTGTAGTTTATCACATTTATTAAACCATAAAAAGATAGATTAATAGTTCCGGAAGAAGCGGGTTGCTACAGAGAGTGGACGTGGGCCAGAATAAGAATGTGGCATGTGAATGTGTGCGTATTTGAAAAGAGGCTCGCTGGCTCCATTCACTTCAAGATCCAAGAGCCGTAAGTGATACAATAAATAAAACGATGAGCTGATTAAGCACTGTAATATGCACAAAACAGGCCTACTCCAATTTATCTAACCTAAAAAACATACACAATTTCAATGTTGAGGCGACATAATGCCGCACAGCTCCCGTGGAGTGAGGAAGAGGCAGAGTTTTACGACATTTCTCAGACAGTTCAAGTGTTCAATAGAGTTAATAGATTTGTTCTCAAACTATTTTTCAGACTTTAAATTTGTTCCAATGGGCACAGACCAATAGTATCGATTCCTGAAAATATATGAAATTGACCATATTTGGAGAGAGTGATTTTCTTTTTTTTATGGTGTAAATATACAGATTGCGGCACGGTGTCCGACTGGTTAGAGCGTCAGCCTCACAGTTCTGAGGGCCGGGTTCAATCCCCGGCCCCGCCTGTGTGGAGTTTGCATGTTCTCCCCGTGCCTGCGTGGGTTTTCTCCGGGCACTGCGGTTTCCTCCCACATCCCAAAAACATGCATTAATTGGAGACTCTAAATTGCCCGTAGGCATGACTGTGAGTGCGAATGGTTGTTTGTTTCTATGTGCCCTGCGATTGGCTGGCAACCAGTTCAGGGTGTACCCCGCCTCCTGACCGATGACAGCTGGGTTAGGCTCCAGCACGCCCGCGACCCTAGTGAGGAGAAGCGGCTCAGAAAATGGATGGATGGATATACAGATTTAATGAATGAAAGGGCTTACATTTTTCTTCTTTCCCCTTGCAGATATCCTGCTTTTTGAAAACTTCTTTTCTCACGCTTGACGTGTACTTGGCCTCTGATGTGTAATCACATTAAATATAAGACTTTTTGAAATACTTCATCTTCTGTTATTAATGTCTGCATCCTTTTGATGCATCCTGACTGCATTAAATACATTACAAGATTTCCAGATGATATGTGTGCTGTACAAGCAGTGCACAATGTTCAGCATTGGAAAGTGATGACCTCGTGGATAATTTGTTAGTGTGCTGTTCTAGTTGAAATTCAGCCCTTGATATCTGATACCCGCACTGATTGTATGATTGCTAAGCCAAATGAGCTCGCTAATTGCTCCGAGGGATCTTAATGAAAGTTCTAATTGAAAACAAAGCAGCTCTGATGGAAGGGGGTGCGGGTGGGGGTGGGGGTTGGAGCTTACGATAATGCAGGCAGCTGAAATGGTTTATCATTCTTCCCTGAACTGCTGTGAGCGATCCTCAAAGCCAAAATTTGTTTGTCAATGTCAGCCGTTCATGCAGTAACTTTCCGTTCACTTTGGATGCTTTCGTCCATGACTTTGTTGAATGTGAAGGGACAATGAAATGCTTTCAATCTTATACTTCTTTCTCCATCCGTGTCCTTTGTGTCTCGCCTACTTTCATTTGCTCCTCCTCCTCCTTCACAGCGATACTTGACATGTTCACGCGCGGTCGAGATTATCTTCATAGCTGCGATGGCACCGATGACCGCAGCAACAGATGAATGGTAAATCAATCGGCGTTGACCTTGCACCAAAAAAAGAAAAGAAAAAAAGAAGCCTTGCTCGCTGATAGAAGAGTAACTTCATTACAGGGAGGGAGTCCAGCAAAGTAATGGATTTAAAAAAAATAATCTGATTATACATATTGTTGATATCAGAGTGGATTTCTGTAGCAAAAAGAAAAACAGATTGGTTTAAAAGTGGACAAGCTCGATTCAAACAGCAGAGGTTGTTTGCGTTGTGGACGTGTCCTTAAGTCATTCAATGCTCTCCAAGGGCATTTGTCCATTGTATCTCCTGCTTCTTATTACTGGAGAAGGCTGTTAAGTACTAAAGGTTACCTTAGTTATGTTCAAGTTCATTTTCGATATTTACAAGGCTTTCTACATTAAAATGAAATGAATATAAATAACACATTTACTGAGTCTCAGTGGCTTAAAAGAAGCAATCAGCATTCGAGTATGTTAAATAGGATCTAGGACAATACAACTCCAGACCCAGCACGCACATTAGAAAGTAGTTGAAACTGGATACGATTGAAAAAGAGTAATACATTTCTGAGCATACTAAATGGCATTTCCCAAGTTAATTTTAAATTGTTGCCTAGTCCTCGATCAGATGGAGATGAAAATTCGTTTGGCATTCCATCTCCTGACCCTGCTGCTTGGACGGGGTTTCTGATTTTGACTCTGGACTCTGCATACACGTTTGAAAAATCACGCAAATCGGATGTCCTGAATTTGTTATTTAAGAATCTGAAGACTGAAATGAGATGAGTGCGAATGGTTGTTTGTTTCTATGTGCCCTGCGATTGGCTGGCGACCAGTTCAAGGTGTACCCCGCCTCTCGCCCGAAGATAGCTGCGATAGGCTCCAGCCCTGGTGAGGATAAGCGGAACAGAAAATGGATGGATAAATTGCAACCCCTCACCCTGAATACACAAAAGAAATTAAGTTAAAATCAGCTAAGAATATAATGGGGATGTTTATTCAATATAACGTTTGCTGTTTTGCTATCACCAACTTTCAATCAGTCATTGGTGTAATACAGTACTCATCATAACCAAAATGAAAGTTGCTGACAAATGAGCCAATAACCTGCTAATAGTAGTAGACTCAATGAGCTAATGACACATTAGCTAAATGCTAATGTGCACACCCCATTAAGTTCACAATGTTCATGCTAATTGGCCTGAATCACTCAATTCTCATAATTGTCATGGCAAACAATGCATAAGTTACACAAAATTAAGTCACAAATGTGGATCACATGATGATAGTTTTATTGATTTATTTTCCCCATTGCACACTATGGCTAGTAAAGCAGGCACAGAAAAGCTGGAAACGGTGTATCGGTACGATTCGCCTATTGGAACACCTGAGCCATGATAATGAATTGAAGTAACAGCAGTAAGTGAATTCAGCATCGCCCTGAGTCACAATTTCCCCCTTCGCTACCTTCATTTAGCGTCGGCCATCTCGCGCTCTTGCAGCCCAGATATGAATATAATGATTTGTCTGTCTTCTCGCCCTCTGGATTCCTCCGCGCCTCCCTTTGTCCTTTCCTCTGCGGCTTGTAATCACGACTCGCCTGCCGTCTTACCATTTCTCACATGATAGACATTGAACACATAGAACAGTCAATGATTGGTGTTATCTGGGAATACCATATTTCCTCAGATAGTGGCCGTCCCTCTAATCAACGCTGTGTTCTAATTAGTCGACGGGAGAGTCATCCTTTTAATACAAATGAACGCCGTCCATTTCTCCTTAAAAATAGTGTGTATTATCTGTAATGATCTCAGTTTTTAGACACCATTGTTCACACGGGACGTAAATAAGTTAGCATCTTTGCCAATTTGAAGTCTGTTTGCGAACCAAAAAAGCTGCACCTCTGACAGTCTTTAAGGTAAATTTAAGTAGGGCGGCTTAATTCGTGTTGTATACAGGTTCCCTAGCTGCCCACTACAGTGGAACCTCTGTTTTCATATACCCTAGTTTTCGTACAAGTCGGTTTTCATCTAAATTTTGTCCCGGTTTTCATACAAATAAATAAATAATAAATAAAAACAACAACACAAAAAAGCATTTTTCAGAATCGGTTCATCTGAAGCATTTCGTAATTTGTGTATAAAGGGTCCAACAGAGGGCAAGGCGTCTCCCACAATGCAAGCTTTTATTAACAACTCTAAGCAATAACCCTCCCGGTCTGCGCTGCAACACTCAACACAACATCTGCATAAGAGATTTTGTCAAAAATAAAAGCATGCAGTATAACAACACAGTTTCACCACACTTTCTTGGGCCACATGTTGGCTTATTTAACAGTCACACTTAATAAACAAGCAAAAAATAGTTTGAGCGCAACTGCTAAGTACTGTAAGTCACCATGGGGCCAAAGAAAGTGTGGTAAACTTAATATATTGGGAAGATTTTATTTTGACATCATGATTTTTGACGGGATGTTACGACGATGTTGCCCCGACTTGTCGGAGTGTTGCCGAGCAGACCGAGAGGCTTGTTATTACTTTGTTGTTAATAAAAGCTTGCATTGTGGAATACACCTTGCCGTCTGTTCAACCCTTTTTACACAATATGACAGAATGTTCCGAGTGCTAGCCATTTGATAAAGAAAGTGAGAAACTCAATAGAATTCAAGAGATAACTCCCTTCACTCCCCTCCTCATTTTATACATCATTAAGAGTCTTCCATAAAGGTAAGTGTTGTTAAATGTTCATTTATCCACTTCATTAGTTATTTATATTCATTTCACCCTGTTTTTGTACATGAAGCAAAAGTTATTCTGTATATAAATGTATTTCTCGATAATATTTTGAGTGTCCTGAAAGGATTAATTGGATTTACTTTATTTTCCATGTGAAATGTTGCTTTAGATTTCTTACGATTTGCTTTTAATCAGATTTTCTGACTAAACAGAGTAATTTAAGATGATCTTATGTTATGAGGAGATGTCTTTTGCAAAAATTAACGTTCCAGTCGAAAGACAGGTGATTGCGCCACAGTTGTGTGTGTCCGTGTTTACTTAATTCCGCCCAATATGCCTCGGTTCTTGCCGTTTCACTCTATTTCAATGTAATAATCCATCTTTTTTTGACAAAAATTGTAATTTACTGGTAACATTTTCCCCGTAATCTACTGTACATCTCACTCTATCTGAAGTCTCCAAGAGACTTGAAGATTTGTCTTTGTAACATCTGTCCAGGTTCTGTTGAATGAGTCAGCAAGCATTTGCTATCAATTTTGATTGTCATTTAAGTTTGCCAGCTTATAAGAAAGCTCAATCAGTGATGTTGATATGACATGAAACATTGCAGGTTAACACAGGAGTGAAGGATCCCGATTGGAAAAAGCACAGGATTGAGTGGAGAGATATGTTGGATTGACGTGCAGAGGCAATGAGATAAAGATGATTGACACCTGAGTGTTCAGATAAGAGGAGATTTATGTTCTTTCAAACTCATGTGGGTCAGTAAAGGTGATTCCCAATTAAAATGAGACAGCGAGGCAAAAAACCTTACTCAGGTGCATGACTTTTGTCTGTATGTTCTGGGTAATGTTTACCTAAACAGTCTATATTAAACATTTTATTGTTTATCTACTTGCCTGAAGAGGATAACAGCCGAATGTAGAAATAACACGGAGTGAGATTGTGTTGTTTTGACAGAGGCAACAGTGACAGAAGCCTGTGAAGGAGGAGACAAAGACAGTTTGCAAATGCAAAACAATGTTGGCCTAAAAACAAAAAAGATCATAAAGCCAAGAGGTTATTTAACACAAAGAAACACACAAACACAAACTGGTCTGATAGCTCCGTCGGTGATTAACAAGGATGTGTGACAGTGCAGTTAGTGAGGAAGGACACCTGAATTCTTTATCAAGGGAATCACGGCACACTAGCGGTCGAACCGATTATTGGAGTCGGCTTGATGAGTCCGCATCGACGTTTCTGGCTAGTAGTCGACTAATTGCTGATCATGTTTTTTTGGGGATCTCGTTTTCAAATCAGCCAACATCTTGACACTTGTTTCTTTACGACACGTAGTCGTAACACTTGTTGCAGTACGACAACGTTCCGTCTTACAACACGCTTTGCTATGGAACAAAAAATAAGACCGGCCGGCTCGATGAAAACAGACATGCGCTGGACTCCCACTAATTACAACAATTACATTCAGCGTAATGGTGCGTTGTCTGTTTAATCATTTGTTTTTCTATGCCTGTCCATGTAATATTTATTGACACACAACACTGTGGCACAGATCATTGTTATAGACACGGTCAAGTTCATATTGTGTACGTCTCACTGAACTCATTAAAAGCACACGATCAGACTCTACAGTTACATTGATTTGAGAGACCGTTGATGTGCTTTGCTAGGTGCTGCTGTTTTGGTAAGCAACAGCAATGTACAACAATGCAGTACAAATGAACTCCTTCAAAGAGAGCTTTTTCTAATATTTTGTTTGCCTACTCTTTCAGAATGAGACAAAATGTTTCCTCTCTGTCTGATTATCAAAACTGCATAATTTTCGTTGTAAAGGCAAAAAAAAATAAAATATTGATACAGCTTTTCTATTGGACCTCATTAGAATGTTTCTCTATTCATTCCTCCCTCATCCCAATGAGTCACATAATTTTTTTTTCTCCCCCAGCCTTGTCTTATTAGCGACTCCTCACCATAACTCAGACTTTGTATCCGCACTATCGCAGCCTCTACTCCATTATCATCCTTTAAGGTACATATCTCGGTCTGTCCTCCCCCGTGCTTTCTGTTTATCTGAATTCTCATATTCCGCCATCAATTCATCTTTCCATCTCCTTTTTCCACGATGGCTGAGTAGATTAGGAGCCGGCGAGACCATCCCATTACTGTAAGGTTACACATTCCATGTTGGCGGCAGACATCAACCACACCATGTTCTGTCAGAATGTCCTTGAGAGAGAGGCTGAAGGCACAGGTGATAAAAGCTATCCACTGTCCACGGTTCACTTTAACTTTCAACCAAAAAGAAACATTGATTATCACATGACAGGCAACTGTACTAATTCTCAGACTCAAACTTCTGCAAACATCATTCAAACTTTTTTTTTCTTACATTCTCTTATATTGTGTTTTCTTCTACAACCAATCCGATGGTCATGTTATATCACGATTTAAACCTTCCGGGCATTTGTTTTTTAGAAACCCTAAGAATGTCTAGGATTAATGCTTTAATTAGCTTTATAAATGCATTTGTTCTGCCACAGACAAATAAAGATACAGCTCAGAGCATTCGAACTCAGGCATGTATTTATGTTGTATTTATGCATACTATTAGTTACATTCAGTCTGACTCTGTTCTTGTATTTCACCATGCTTTTATTTTGTTGTTGTTGAAAACTAGTTTCACTTGACAGTAACTAAGAAAATGCCTCAATGTCACTCTCTTCAGATGATGTCACATGGAAACAACCGCACATCGAAATGATTGGTGAAATAGTTTAATTTGACCCTTGCCGTCTCAGCATTCATCCGCTGTACAGTAGCTGTTGGATGTCATGTCACGACTGTGTTTGTGTGTGCTTGTGCGTGTGCGTGTGTCTCACCCCAGTGCGTCAACGATCGAGGTGCCTGTCTTGGTTTAACCTCCTGACTCTGAACAGTCAATATCACAACAATTACCAGCAAAACATAAAATGTCAATACGTGACATTTGCAGAGGTTGGCCTCTAAAACCAATGCTAAAATTGTGTTACACTCAGAGCGCACAGCAATGATGACCTTATGATTTGTTGAAAGGGAGAAAATGGCAGGCTTTTCATTGTCGTACTCACTATTCGTATTATTACTGTCCAAAATGTACAGAGCAATCTTACAAATACAGAAAATGTGCAATGTTTATGGCAATGCGAGTTAGCATGCTAGAAAACTGTAAGATTGAATGGCGCCCATGAAAATCCTGTGTTATATATAACTATAATTATCTGTATATACTAGTTGCAGTAGTACTTCCAAAGAAAGTGGTATTCATAGACTGCGGTAACGACAGAACCGTCTCACTGCTTAATCAAACATGCACATTTCTACTTTTCATCTTGCTGGTAAGGCTAAGGTGACAAATTGGCTGAATCCAATCAAGGCTGAAGAGCGAGCAAGGTTCCGCAGGGCTAGAAGCACGACACAACAGATTCTCATTCTGAGACTGCTTGTTGGGAAGGCTGCGAGGAAAAAACGAAAAGTCTACAATTGCTCTGGAGACTTTCGCATGACTTTACAGATTATTCACTGTATGATCTGGGCAAGTCTTAAATCATACGGAGTAGAGTTGATATCAATCTCAAAATCACCTACTCCGATGTAATGGCTGGTGTCAGAAAATCTCTGAATAGCCGTTTCACCAAGAAAAGGCTATAAGACAATCTCACCATCTTCACCATTTACCTCGGGAGAATTCCGGAAAACCCAAGTGAAGAGCATCAGTGGAGGTATTTCTGTTCATAGCTACAAGATCAACAACCTGAGATATGCAGATGATATAGACCTGGTCAGCACATCCAGTGAGCAACTCCAAAAGCCCCGAGATGAGGTCAGCAAACCTTCAAATCAATGCAGTAGAAAAAAAAACAGGTCCATGACATCTGGGGAGCAACACCCTTCAACTGCACTCAAGGTGGATGACAAGAAAGTGGACACCGCAGAATATAATAATAAGAGTAACTTGGCAGACTCATAACATGGAACAATGACTGCAGCAACCAGAAGAAGAAAAGCATGGCAGGTTTCAACAGACTATAAAACATTAAGGACATTAACTTATGGACCAAAATACTCAGTAGTCAGAACAAGTGTATTCAGTATCTTATTGCATAAGCCACAAATCGAGGCAACTGAACTTTTCTTGTTTATTGACTTAGTTGTGTTTTTTCTTGTTGCCTGAAACATTTAAAATTGGCTTGGGCAGTTTTGTAATTACCCTGAAGAAATGCTGGCTTGGACAGCCATTGTTGAAATGGGCTAACAAATTCATACAAAGTGAAACTTCATATCTGGGAAAACGAATCCTTTATTAGCAATTTTTCAGCATTTCCGATTGAACTGCGCTTGTACAACTGCATGGAATTGGACATCTGTCAGTACCTAATTGGATGTGAGAAAGCCGTAAAACTAAAACGCTGACGTTATCAGCTTAGTGTGACGTTTCCATATGACATAATGACAGCCAAAAATGGGATAAGTGCAAGCAAATACAGTCATGAAGGAAGAGAAAAACACCTGCAGCGTTTGATTTCATAAACTAGTTCTCAAAGTTTCTGAGAAAGTTTATTGTTCAAAAATGGTCCCGCTTCTGTTTTACTTTTCCAAACAAGAGCCAGAGCAAAGGTTGGGCTTGTGTACATACTGAATTTCCTCATGACTGGGTTTGAAGGTCTTGAAACACACATGCATGCAAAAGATGACAATGGTCACCCCCTGCTGCTCCCTGTCGTCATCTGCTTGTCAGATAGTCGACCGCAAAGCGATTGACTTATGCGTCGGGCACGTCTTCGGTGAAAATGGTTCCGGAATGAAAGTCCCATTTTTGTTTGTCGTCGCATGTTTATTGTTCTCGCGAAAGCAGCCAGGAAATAGCGACATGAATAAAACATGACACACAAACACACATGTACACACAGTGGTTGTGTTGGGAGCTTTTGGGCCAAAATACGCCTAGTTTATTATTTCAGGACGTGATTGACACATGTAAATGATGTGTTACATTGGCTGTTTGATGTCAGGCACTCGTTTGATGTACAAAAAAAAAACAAAGATCAAGCATAAGCAAAAACACGGCCAACAAAAGTTCATACTCAAACTAAACTAAACCAAAAGGTGAAGAATATCAACGTTATTCTGTATCCACCCCTTGGTCCAAAACCTTTGGACAACCCTGGTTTAACAGAACAATGTATTGTTATTGGACGTAACAGCAAATACAATTTACTCGGTAACTACTAATTGCACTCGCACACTGGCAAAATACTGCTCTTTGATGCAAGTACTTTAGAAGACTGTCAATAAATTCATTCATTATTAGCATAACATGATACCAGGATTACCTTGGATTTTGTTATTTCAAAGTCTAGTTTTAGGTAAAGTGTCAGAGTCAGTTCAAGTGATACCCGTTTTGAGTGATTTTTCCATGCTCTGCCCCGTGTTTCTTGTGCCCATTATGACGAGTCCTGTTTTTTCACCCCTCCAACACACGCTAAAAAGAAGCGATGCATTGTGTTCTAGTCAACATGACTTCTCATTATGCAGCTAAGTAAGTGTAAAATTGACTTTCAGCCAGAATGCGGCTCACTGACACCAATTGTGGTCAGAGTCTGTGGGATGAGTGAGTGTGAAAAATGAGAAACAAATGTGTTATTCATTTATTTATTTTTTTTTAGAAAAGGAGATGTTAGAGGTAGGATCAAAATGCACACAGACTGACTTATTTATTTGGATATTTTATTTGTGCGGAGAGAGAGTCCATACAACTTCAAATAAATGCAAAGTTGGACTGCCTTCGCTGGCCTTTCCAAGAACCTTCAAGCTTACATGAGGGCAGTGGGAAGTCGAAATGTGGTCGAAATTCGGTCTTGAAAAAGATAATAATGCTTGCGTTTGACGCTGTCAGAGAGGTAAGAACGTAGCAATATGTTTGTTGTTATAAGTCCACGAAAAAGAGGCCATCTATTTTCAACTTCAGGAGACTTGCCGAGAGCAATAAATGTTTTAAATGGCAGTCATATTATGAGCCTCATGTTGTTTATTACTTGGTAATATTAAAAGGATGCAAAAAACAAACAAACAAAAACACACGCTTCCAAAGAGTCCTGAGCGGCATGCTGTGAGGCATTAGAGAGAGAGACGGATGCATCAAGGATATCAGCCGAGGTACAGAGCATTGACAGAAATATTCCCATGGGAAATTATGGAAATAGAAGGTCAGGGGTGCCTTAATTTGCGAGTTTAATTTGTTCCATGACCATGCTCTTAACTCAAAACATGTCGCTAAAATTATCTTTCCCCATTGATATGAATGGAAATACCATTAATCTGTGCCAACCCGCACAAAAAAATTGTGTGATGTGTTTTCAATAAGAAAAGTTGCACTCTACATTATTGTAAACCGAGGTGTCAGTGCTCTAGAGTCAAACTTTGGCCATCACAAAACCTTTATCAACTGCACAGGGAATATTTTTAAATAACTTGTTAACATTCTTAAATGTCATTCAAGTTCAAACATAAACTCGACAAAACAATTTGCCATAACTTAGACAACAGGTAATTTAAAGTTGCGACTATAAACGGTGACATTTTACCCCCACCAACAATAACAAAGTTATTTGAAAATGTGAAGGAAAAACAATTGATTTCGGCAGAAATTCCAGTAAGCTTGCATACAAATTCACTGGATCTACCGTAGTTTACTACAACTAAATAAGTCTTTGCTTTTTAGGTTCTTAGGAAATACAAGGTTAATTCAGGTAGGATTTGTGTTGGTCCGTTAAAGTCTTGAATCTTCAATGAAATTCTCGCTCTGTGCCTTTGAAGAAACTCCGGCTCCAAGCCATATTGCCGAAATAGCCGGGTATCCCCTTGGCTCCAAACATAAGAATTCGGCTTGCGCTCCAAGTTAAAGTGCTACTTGTTAAATTTGAGTTTGGTGTCTCCAGAGCTGTCGGGATCACTGTACGAGCTAAAATTAATTCTAACCGTAGCCCCAACGGCATAGCTAACCCCTAGCTGTAATTCTAACCCTATCCCCTTAACTAACCCCCTGCCGCTAATCCTAACCCCACAACCTAACTCTAAAACCGTCGACTCAAAAAAAAAAAATACAAATAAAAAAATCATTGTTATCCGATTTTATTTCCATGCGAAAAATGGGCCTCATTTAATTTGAAAGGTAAGGCAGAACAAATGAGGCAGAAAGGCTCCCCTGAGTGATGTCATTAGGGAATGATAAATCCTTGTTGTCTTAATTAAAGCTGCATCCGAAACATGAGCGTTAGCATGGCCCGCAGCCGATTTGCGCAACACCTCTGGGGGAAAAAAATACACTTTTTAAGCGAATAATGATGCTTATTGAGCTTGTTAGTCAGAACAGAGCTCTAAATTTGGAGACGTATGTGTGATGAAAAAAACAAAACAAAACCATTACCATCATTAGCTCGAGAGAAGCCAACTGACTGGAGACGTTTGTGACTCTGAAATCCAATCTTGGATCAAGTGCAAGTGAAGAAAAAACGGCTTAATTAATGGAAGCACTCGTCCCTGTGCAGTGTTAACGCTGCTGCCGCTGTGACCATGAAGCAAATAGAGTAAACATTCACTTGATGCCGTGGGGATTTCTCTCACATAATCAACACGCGCACAAATGCATCTTAATTACCAACTGCAGCAGTATGAGCCTTCATTTACTTCTACAAAACTTCTTGCTCTTATCATTCATGGCCACAATTGACGATTCGTACTTGGGGAAAGGAAAATTGCTCTTATTATCAGAGTGTTTTTGTTGTTTTTGTTTTTTAAGCAGACTGGGCGGGACTTGAGTGAGAAAATTCAAGTCAGTCAAACAGGAGTCAGATACCTATCCTGTCAAGCGTTAGCAAAATGTCACCATTTTCTGAAATGATTTCTAGGTAATGCACAATGAAGTGAGCTGCAAGTTAACCATGGGGGGGAAAAACTACTTGTTAAGACTGCCTATGAAGAAAAATACAGATCTCTTTTTTTTTTTTACTGCCCCAATATTTTGTAAAGCACAGTGAGCTGAACTTGGTGAGTGAGAGACTTGGCCTGTCAAACTTCAATTTAACATGATTAAAGTGCCCGAATCTGGTGAAATTCTACATTCCAAATGATTTTTAGAAGTTTCAGGTCAATCACACTGCGTAGGTACCGTGAAAAAACACAATAGTCTTTCTTAAGGCACTCTCTAGTTTCCGTGGCATAAATGGCAAAGGCAGGGGACTCGACTCGCATGCCTTGAATCGAGTCAGGCTTAAGTCTCCAATTTTAGGACATTTTGAAACT
This sequence comes from Phyllopteryx taeniolatus, assembly GCF_024500385.1. Classification (NCBI taxonomy): domain Eukaryota; kingdom Metazoa; phylum Chordata; class Actinopteri; order Syngnathiformes; family Syngnathidae; genus Phyllopteryx; species Phyllopteryx taeniolatus. The sequence goes on along the minus strand of NC_084520.1, from coordinate 14,570,863 downwards.
TGCTTGGCTAAAACTTACTAAAGACTTGACTTTGTATTCATGTGACTTGACTTAGACTCGCCCGTTTACATTTGAAAATTGTTATTTTCAAGATGTGTGCATTTGTTTTGCTTTTAAAAGCTTTTGTTCTGTGTGTAGTGTATTGTGAGCAAGATTGTATGACTTGACTTGCTCGATATTCGCTACAGTTACGTGGGACTTACTCCCAACATCTGGTAAAATGTAATGTACGAGTAACATTGTTTACTATTATTCCAAAAATATCTCCAATAGAAGCCTTCCCGCAATTGCAGTTGGTTAAATACAGTTAGCGCCCCCGGCCACTCTTTGCGGCAAAACGATACGTGTACTTGACACACACGTGAGTATTGTTTCATTCCATTGCTCGCTTGTGACAACTAATTAAAGCCCTAAGTAGCGTTCTGTGCTGCTGCCTCTGCATTACAGACGGAAGCTGCTTGGTGTTATCTTCACCCGAATGCAGCTTATATGCTGCCTTGGCAAACACACAGGCAGTCACACACACTTTGTGGGCAAAACACAAAGCTCTATATTTAACCTCATTCTTCCATAAGAACACACTATCATGCACTCTATACATAAAGCCCATGCGTGTTTTTCATCCCATTCTTTCAATGCTAAGAGGACATTGCGTTGGATGTGTGTGTGCAAATATTCATGATATTACGCTTTTTCTTTGCGGACACACGCACTAAGTGACACAAGCATTTATCTAAGTGGCGGTGTGTGTGTGTGCTCACGGGTGCCAAAGGTTCATTTGAAGAGTCGTCAAGAGCGATCTTTTCCAATTAGCATGGTAATCACATGACCTTTGCAGAGTCAATCAAAAGGCTTTGATATTTTTAGAGGCTTTAAGCCGCTAATAATGTCACCAGCAGGGAGCACGGTTTCAAAATGAAACAAATGCCTTCGTAACTGTGTATTTTTCAACTGTTTGTTATGTCAGCACAGGCCCACTTCATGGCCACCGTCCAAAGATTAGTTTGTGGACTTTATTGTGAAGAAATGATATACATTACTGTAACTTTTGATGTTATACATGTTAATACGTTTGTTGTTGAAATGGCACACACCCTATTATTGGCTGATTAAAACTCATTCACTGCCAGCCCTCCAGGTTAACATGGATATTTGGCTTCAAAAGCCGTCAATGGCAGTGAATGAGTTTTAAGAATTGGGCGTGACAAATACAATCTATATACTGTATCTGTAGATCTCTGTTCTACTGCCCCCAGGTGGCACACCAGTAGGAGCAGCATAATGACCACTGAATTTAATCAAAAAGTGTGACAAAAAAAGTTTACTTCTATGCAATCTTTTTAATTATGTCATGACTGTATATTTTAATAGAGTACAATATTTCAGAGTGCTTTTTTCTCATTAAAATAAACAGCAAAATTGTATGTTGTTTTTTGGGGAGCTGGAACGGGTTAATGGTATTTCTATTCATTTCAATGGGAAAAGATGATTTGAGATACACGTGTAATGGAATGTAATGGAAGGAATCGGTTGACATAAAAATATTAGGTGAAAATGTTTTTTGGAGTATGCAGAAAAATTTGTTCAACACGTTATTGTAATTACTCATTTTAAAATATTGCTTAGATGACCAGAAATGAATTATTAATCCAAGTCCAATCCCGTGTCTTCGACATGTTAATTGGGTTTCCTGTCCTGGAAAATTGAACCTTGCAAGAAGGAGAAGTTTTTATCTTTTTCCTTGAGGGAATACACACATGAAACGAAAATCTGTGAACTCTCTCTCATATTTGGGAAGTTTAATTAAGTTGTATTTACAAAAGTCGACTTTAGAAGAACACTTTGTCACCTGAATGCTTTTTTCCTTGCTCAAAGCCTTGTGACAGAGTTATTTCTCTGACTCGTGGGAATGGAAATTTTGACTTTTTGTTGTTGTTGTCATACAGTAATTAAGATTAGTGGAAAGCAACTTCCTGACTTTTAATGACTTTTAATGGGCTGCGAGGTGTTCTTTTGTTTGTTGGATTAAGTCATTTTTTTCCCCCCAAACTTTGTCCTGCCTTGACTTTCCCGTCAATTCTGTGTTGCTGTAAGAGACCAATTAACTGCCATTATGTTATCATTATTCATAATTTATTATTCATCTATTTTTTATTTCCTTTCATTTCATTATCTATTAACTGCCAGTTATGTGTTTGTTTTCTTTTCATTTATTTTTGACATTTATTCTTTCATTAAAGGTCACCTGTTTTGATTATTAATATTTTTCTGTCATTCATTTTCATCTACTTATTTATAGCATTTTCTTGGGATGTTTTATTTTGTTTTTAAATTTTATTTTCTTCGCATCTTTTATTTACCTTGTAGGATGTACGAAAAACTGGGACAGAATTTCGGCAGGAAAAAACCCTGGAATCTTACGAAAACTGGGACATACAAAAATAGAGGTTCCATTGTAACTATATATGTATGTAAGGCCAATTACATGGATGTATTTCACATTATAATGCTCATTACTGGCTCCTACAGGAATGGGGTGGAACTTGACGCTGACTCAACTTCAAAAGTTGTGGCTTTTGATTGTCTGCATTCCACGCATCGGGTTCACATGTTGACATTGTTGTCTATCATCAGATTAACAAACATTTTTTAACATTCAAGTGGGAGCCAACAGACATCTGCGCTTTCCTCGTCAGTTAGACGTGTCAGGAGGGTTTTCCACTCTTGCTCCATTTTCTTTTCTGCTGACACCCCGCCACCCCCCCCCCCCCCTTCCCCCCAGGGGGCGCCCTTTACAGAAGCACTTAGGCCCACCCCGCCCACTGAGTCGCACTGCAGCTCCACTTGAATAACTCAGACCACTTGCTTTGTTTGATTGAAAGAAGAAAGAAGGCTTGAATAGAAGGGGAAAAAAAGTCCCACTGGGTCTTCTTTTTTTTTTTTTTTTTTTGCTAACAAAAGACTTTGGGACAAATCAATGCTTAGTCATCAATACTGTGCATGTTCCGTTTTGTGTATTGTACTGTAATCCCACTTTTTTTTTTTTTTTTTTTTTTTTAAATCAGACATCGTGAGCCTCTTTCAGAAAAAGATCACGCAGAATTGCTGCATTAGAGCCGTAACAGTAGACCAAACCTTTGGCTTTCTTACAGCGAAGACGAGACAGCGACAATTGCTTTCAATACAACAGGGCGGGAGAAGTCAATTAGGTCTTAAATTTCACACCACTGACACACTGGTGTCATCCCGCCTCTATTAAGGTTGGGACACTCCCCCACAAATGAACAATTGCCAGGTCAAGCCACCATTCCATGTCCGTGGCGTTTATACATACAGAAATGGGAAATAATGAGCTACATTTACTCAAGTAACTTTTTGGATAAATTGTGGCTGGATTTGCCACAGTTTATTTTATTTTATCTTTTTTTAAAAATGAATTATTTGAAGTGATACTGTTGGGTAATATTAAAATTTGCATATTCCCATTTTCTACAGTATATTTTGTATTTAAAAACTAAATACTCACTTTTCAGTACTTTAGTTTTTTCGCTAAATCCTTACTACGTACGCTCACTAAAGTAATAATTTGGAGGACTACCTTTTACTTTTACTTGAGTCATATTCTAAAATGAAAGTACTCTCACTTGAGTGCAATTTTTGGCTAATATGTAATATATATACAGTGGGTACGCAAAGTATTCAGACCCCCTTAAATCTTACACTCTTTGTTCTATTGCAGCCATTTGCTAAAATCTTTTAAGTTCATTTTTTTCCCTCATTAATGTAAGTGTGAAGTTGGCATGGCCAAAAAAATTTAATTTCATACATATATATATATATATATATATATATATGTATATATATATATATATATATATATATGCACCACACTACACTAATAATTAATAATAAATGCTGGCTCTTATAGGCAGTGAACAACAGGCAATTTTCTATATTTATTTATTAGCCCTGATCTTAGTTAATTGTCAATGTTATGGGTTAACTTCTGTTTTTTTAAGTCTCAAAGACTACACAAAATAAGACAGCCCTAAACAAATACTATAAGGGATTAAACAAATATTTTAATTCTTCAGAGACCATCATTATAAGAAATATGTGAAGGAAAAAAAAAGCACAGCACTTAAAAGTAAACAGAGACAGCAAAGAGGCACAATAAGTGAGAAAACGTGCGTGGGGAAAACAACTTGCTTCCATGTCCCTTTAGGCCACACCAAATTTTAAATGTGCACAGTCTAATTTTTGTGTACGTGTATTTTTACAGTCAGTGTGTAAGACGTTCATTGTGTGTTTCCTTGGGCAACACTAAGTCGACCCAAGTCCTGATTATGTGTTGCTTGCTCTTATTGAAACAAACGACCGCACCCCCCCCCCCCCCCCCCCCCTCCCCACCACCAACCACGTCAGGCTTGTCGTTGATATGTTACGTTATAATATCGCCCTGACAGTATCAATGCAGTTGTACCTAATATTGTGGCCAGTGAGTATATATTTCTGGCCCAACAAGTACTGACACATGAATTAGACCCCTTGCACACCCCCGCAGGAGATAACCACTCATTGATTTTAAACGAGGCGCTCACCATCTGGCCTGGACACATCAATCCTGGACCCCAAGATCTCTGTTATGATATTTTATTCAACTAAAACGTCCTGCTTTATGAAGTCAAAAGACGCTGGCAAGGCACAAACTCAAACAGAAACATGAAAACCTCAAAAGTTGTAAACTAGAGGTGTTGTGTTTTGTATCAGAACGGCATTTTGTTTTGCATTTTCAAGGCATAACAAACATATTTTTATATTTCTCAGTGTACAGTGTTTCTTTTCAGTTTTTTTCTTTATTGCATTTATTTGTTATATTTATTATTTTAACGTATGAAAAGTGCTATATAAATAAAGTCTTGATTGATTTGTTTTTGTTTGTTTCAATCAATTTTTACTTTCAGTATCAATTCATTTGCTTTTTATTTATTGATTCATTTAATATTGATTTTGACCATTATTTAATCTGTAATCATTTCTATTACATTCATTTAGATTTGATTAATTTTCTCAGCTTTTATTTTTCATTGCTACTTTATTGATTTTCTTTAAATAATTTTTACATTTATCTATTCATTTATTTTTTTAACTGTCATGATTTAATTGTTTGCATTTCATCAACTGTCATTTGTTGATATTTCTGTATCTATCTTTTAAACATTTATTTACCTTTACATGCTTTAGTTATTTTCTCGACATAGTTTATTAATTTAATTTTACATTTACTCTAGTCAAATTTTTTTTTCTAATGTCAACTTTAAAAAAAAAAAAACCTTTATTTTAAATTTAACAACTTATTACTTATTACATAACTGTCACTTCTTTGTCGGTATATATGTAACAAGAATATACGTTTGTATGGTGTTAGACATCCAATTTAAAGCCATACACAAATGTAAAGTTCAATATATATATATATATATATATATATATATATATATTCCTTTTATTCGGTACACAGCCTGTGGCATTGTGCCGCTATTACCTCCTGCTCTCATTACAGAGGAGATGTGGACCATAAGTCAGCCCTGAGGGGCGGGGGATAGCCAGCCGGCTTTCTGCAGCTTTAACACACACTTGCGGGTCTGTGTTATTCCAAAACTAAAGAAACTTTCACGAGTGGGATGGTGACGTCTCTGCATCACCGCTTCACATCAAATGTGACCAAAACAACGAGAGTTACATACTTTGTATTTAAAACCAAAGCAAAATACAATAGAAAATGCCATTGACATGCTAACAATTAGCATCAATAGCTGTGTGTGTGTGTGTGTTTTTTTTTTTTAACTCTCTAGGCAACAAATATTGGAACACAAAGCAACAGGCATGAATTCTTTAACCTCTATGAAAAAAATGACTAATATTACAGCATTTTACTGAGTCACAGTAGTTGTGAAACTATTTCTCTTTTTTTAGTCTGCATGACTGCATTATACTGCCTCTGGTGGCATAGGCGGGCACACCAGAAGAATCAGCACATTGAACTGAATGTCAGCATTAAATCATGATGCAAAAATAAAATGCAATATTCATTCATTCATCTTCCATTCCCCTTATCGTCACTAGGGTCGCGGGCGTGCTGAAGCCTATCCCAGCTATTTTCGGGCGAGGGGCGGTCAGGGACCCTGAACTGGTCACCAGCCAATCGCAGGGCACATAGAAACAAACAACCATTCACGCTCACATTCACACCTACAGGCAATTTAGAGTCTTCAATCAACCTACCATGCATGTTTTTGGGATGTGGGAGGAAACCGGAGTGCCCTTAGAAAACCAACGCAGGCACGGGGAGAACATGCAAACTCCACAGAGGCGGGGCCGAGATTTGAACCCCGGTCCTCAGAACTGTGAGGCAGATGTGCTACCCAGTCGTTCACCGTGCCGCCAAAATACAATATTATAGAGTGCTATTTTCCTAATTAACAATCACAAATCAAAATTTGGGAGGGCGTCTGGAACGGATTAATGGAATTACCATTCTTTTCAATGGGGGAAGATGATTTGAGATAGTGTTTTGAGTTATGAGCGTGGTCAGGGAACTAATTAAGTTTCTGTCTCAAGGTACATCATATTTTGGTTTGCTAATGAAATGAATTGAAGCAAGCAAAATATTAGCAACAAGCTGCCGGTATGAGGCAGTGCAGTTTTGCCACCACAGTAATAAAAATACAGTCGGATTAATACTCACGGTGTCAACGAAAAATGAGCTTTATTTTCTTTAGTGTGCTTAATGGTCATTTCCCTTCTGGAGCAATGACATCACTAGACCACGCATAAATAGTTCATATGCCATTTTTCTTCTCTGGACAAACACAAAGTAGCTCTATGTGCAGGCACACGGAAGGGAAGCCATCTTGAGAGTCATAAAGGCTAAACGTCCACAGTTTTATTTTATGGGCCCAGATGTGTGTAATTAATTAATATTTTTTCCTGCTCACCTAATTAAACACTCAGACCCAGTTAAACGATTAACATCTGCTCTGCCGAACGAACACCTTTGCAATACGACTTGCTCAATATGAACCACTTACAACAAGTGTACTTTTAGAAGAAATATAATTAGTTAATAAGGTATGAATTGGTATTCAATATGTGTGTTAGCACAAATTCAACGATCTAAGACTTTGCTAAGTGTTTACTTCATTCGCTTTCACACATTGTAGCTCTTGGGCGGAAACCTCTCATGTCCAAATATGGTCAGTTTCCTATTTTTCTTCACAAATCAATACTATTGGTCTGTCCCCGTGTCATCTGTTATTGTTCCACATTATTAACCAATTTATAGCTTGAGAACAAATCTATCAACTGTCTTGAACGCTGAACTGTCCGAGAAGTGTCGTAAAACTCGGCCACTTCCCTCACTCACTCTGCGGGAGGCGTGCGACATTAGGTCGCCTCAAGATTGAAGGTCTGGATGTATTTTTAGACATTAACGAGTGAAAATAGATACTGTACATTTGAGTAACCCTGTTTTTATAAAAATGGATTGCTGTCATGCTTTGGTGCGGGAGGAATTGGCCAACCGCGAAGGTAGTAAGTTTGAAGATTCATTTCCATATACTTATCCAATTATTTATGAACAGTCTTTTGTTTTCTTTAGTTTTTAATCAATTCATGAACTGTCGCGTCTTATTTTTTTTTTAACATTTTACATTTATCTGGTATGTATTTTTTAACTGTCCCTTGTCTTTTCTCTCTACTAATTAACACTATTCATTAACCATAACTTTTGTTCATAAAAAAATATTGGAAATATTAGAAAGTGCTCTTACTGTAGGCCTAATGCTGTTTCTGTTAACAATGGTGAACTTACACGTACACGTGTATGACAGTTAAGAAAATTACCACAAAATAACTTTAGAATTTCTATTCTCCTGTCCCAAAACCTCCGGCCATATAATATACATTTAACATTAGCAGGCAGAGCAAACTCCTCTTCTGTGGTCTATTACTTCTTCCCTTGCACCATCTCCAAAACGTTCCGTCACTCTTATCAGAACGCTGTCCGCTTCACTCCCTGCGCTATTGTTTGATTTTGAATGATGAATGAGTGCACTACTGCCCCTGCAGTCACACAATATTTATGATAAAATCCAGAGAGAGGCAATTTTTTTTATTTTCGATTAAGGTGAAACGTCTGAAGATGGAACAATGCAAACTTTCATGAAGACATCTTTTAAAATTGTTTTTTTTTCTTCTGTCTTTCTAAATTATTTGTACACTTGTGTGGTAGTTATATTTGTTCCTGTTTTTTGCAAGCTTGCTTCAACTACCTATAAACAACATAAACATTTAAAATCATTAAAATAAACTAAATTAAAATATTTTTGAACACATAGTAAATGTATTTAAATGCAAAAACAATTTACAAGAATACAATTATTATTATTATTGCATGTTGTAGTGTCAATGTACATGCATATGATATGAAGCGACAACCTTCCTAGCCTAAAACATGAAAAATATTTTTAAAAAGAAAGAAAATTTCATTACAACACATTGCAGAGTGTACAGTACTACTGTACTACAACTACTACTGTATGTTTAAAAGAGTTTAAAACTACAAAAAAAAAAGATGGAAGAATTAATGGTATTTCCATTCATTTCAATGGGGAATGTTAATTTGAGATACCAGTAAAAGCGAATTAAACTCGTGAGTCATTGCACTACTGTATACAGTGAAAACTGTCTTGAGGTCCTGGTGCGGTTTAGGTCTTCACTTCGGACTCGTTGCCCCTTTTTCATGGCTTCATTGCCACTGAACGCCATTATAGGGCGCAACCGCTTAGCTTCGTCTTCGAGCAGCCTTGCCTTGCTCACACCATTAACCTCATCGAAATAAAAAGAGGAAATTAATCTCCCGTTACATCTTTCTTTCACACGCTGCAACTCTTGCGCAACACCCGCCGTTGTCTCCGCTTTATCCATTTTACTAGCTTCCATTGTCACGTTCTGCGTGATATCCGGCTCGCTCCATCGCATCGTTGGTGTCCCGCCGCTGCTTTTCATCAGCCGGCTCACGTCATCGCCGAAAAAGATTTCACACTTCTCCAGTAAAATGGCGTGCGACACGCCAGGATGTTTACTTCACGCATTACAATTAAATGGCCGCTTTATTATGGGATCATGTTGGGTAGTCGATCCTCATCTTGCCAATTTTGGGCGACGATTATCACTTAAATTGAACATTTCCAAGCATGTTCCAATGAGTGAGATGACAAAAGAACTTTCTTCTTTATAAACACCACTGGACGTTCAAGTCTAGAAGCACAGGGCTCAAAAACAGCTTCTACCACCAAGCTGAGAAATGCACCTGCTGCCGTAACTGCAATACGATGAACGAGACCTATTATTTGAAGGAAAAAAAAAGATACCCAAATGTAAATAATCGCATAACTACCGTACATAACATAATGTGGTCACTCTTCCAAATGTGATCAATTGCTGTATTTTTTTGACAGTTGTGTGCTTATATTTCCTTTTTACCTCTAACCTGCAAATTGTGAGTTGCCCAACTGATTTTCATTGTGCCTGTAACAGTGACAATAAAGTTCTATTCGATTCTATATTTGTATACAATGTAATTAGAATTGAAAAGCTATAGTGTCTTAATATATAAATATTTATACAAAAAAATGTTTTTCCGGGGTTAGAAATAATGAATTTCCAAGTTATTTGTTCATGAGTGCTTGATACAGAGTTAAATATTTGTATTGTAATTCTTCTGTGTTTTTAAATATCCATCCATCCATCCATCCATTTTCTGAGCCGCTTCTCCTCACCAGGGTCGCTCGCGGGCGTGCTGGAGCCTATCCCAGCTGTCATCGGGCAGGAGGCAGGGTACACCCTGAACTGGTTGCCAGCCAATTGCAGGGCACATACAAACAAACAACCATCCGCACTCACATTCACACCTACAGGCAATTTAGAGTCTCCAATTAATGCATGTTTTTGGGATGTGGGAGGAAACCGGAGTGCCCGGAGAAAACCCACGCACGCACGGGGAGAACATGCAAACTCCACACAGGCGGGGCCGGGGATTGAACCCGGGTCCTCAGAACTGTGAGGCTGACGCTCTAACCAGTCAGTCGGCCACCGTGCCGCTGTTTTTAAATAATTTGATTTCATTTTTGTTTTTTTTTCATTTTTTTGGGGTGTATTGGTCTCTACATCTGAGGTAATGTTGATGATGATCCTGGTCCAATTGCGTATATTATTATTTCTTTCTTAGTTTTTTTTTTTTTTCTATTAAGCAGGACGTATATTATATTTGATATTTATTTTGAGTTAATTCTTTGTTTAGCAAATACTTTTAGTGATTGAACCATTTCCTGATAAATTGTGGAAGGGAACTTTTGTGCAACTCTGGATACATTTCTGTTTCAGTTTTGTTAATACGGTTAAATGTTCATCATTTTACTCAGCTCTCTGGTCACAAACGTCAGTCATATGCATGAAGTAGATCCGACAGTCAATCACTTATTTGCAGTACATTTATCTACCTTAAGAAGAAGTAGAACTACTCTTTCGTGGTCTCCGGAGGGGTAATTCAACTTTAGCTGTGAGGTTAAGCCTGTTGACCTTATAGGAACAATAGCAAAAAGACAACTGCGCTTCTTGTTCAATGTTGACTTCTAATTGTATTGGCTGAAGCTGATTTGTGAGTGCCTTTTTAAAGCAAAAACAAACAACAACAAAAACTTGTGCTGGTAGTATGCCATGATTAGCTCTGGCCCACTGATCTTTTGCTTGCCATTCCCGGAGCTCAATCGGCTTTATGTGTAATCCCGTAGAGCGGACCGGAGCAGATGGACGCACGGGTAAGATCCCAGTGGTGTACTGAAGGGGCTCTCGTTGGACTGCCCCCAAGTCGGGCCTGCAGTTTCACTGCTTGTAGTCTTTACGACCCGCGATTGACGATGTTATCAGAATTTTAATGACACCAAGTTTGAATTCTGACTTTTTTTCCCCCCACATTTGCAGGTGTTCCTAATGAAATACCCTGAGAGCATACATACTGTGTTTCCGGGTGCGTCGTCCACTAGAGATATATGGCCCCAAATAGGTGTAATAACTATAATGATCTAAGTTCATAGATGCTATTTTTCAAATACACGGAGATTGAATAGTTAACTGCTGTTAACTGCTTTGAACATTGTTGCTAACCAAAACAGCAGTACTTACTGAAAACCAGGGATGGGCGGGTACTGCTACCAGGTATCGGTATCGGGCCCAGGTATTGGGTACTCGTGAAGGCTGCCGATACCAGCCACCGATACTTAAGGTGAAAAACATCGCGTGAATCCTCCTTGCCAGTAGTTGGCACTACACTGCGGTGGTTTCTAATCTTTCTTCTACTCAAACCCCCCCCCCCCCCCCCCCCTCCAAAAAAAAACTGTGCTGAAGTCGGCGGCAGTAAATGTATGGATTCCATTTGACGAATATAAAAGTTCACATAAGTGAATGGGTCAACAGCCACGCAACAGAGCAAAAACATTCACATGCGGCGAATGCGTTCTGTAACTTTCTTTAACATCCAAGGCTAAGCTTAGGTCCTCCACAAAGATCATAGGACAATCAAGGTAGATCATGTCGATATACTTCCTTGATACCAATTACTGATTTCCTATTAGCAGCATCTTACAGAAAGAGCAAAAAAAAAAAAAAAAAAGACAAATAGGTCAATCTGCGAATAGTAAACCAGTGACATACCTATTAGTTGCCTTGCCCCATAAATCACACTATTTGTGGAAATACGGTACTCATTGCATCGGCGGAATCTTTACTGCAATCCCCAGAGCAGATGGACGAACGAAGAGGTCCGCAGCGATTAGACTGCTCTGGCTCACTGCCTCCATTCATCCATCACATCACAAGTTTGACATCAAATTATAAAATAAAGAAAGTAATATCTCCGAGCAGATGGTCTTCTTTCGGCTATTACTCATTCTATCACAATTTACTGGCAGAAGACAAAGTGCCGTGTTCCAGTAAAGCCGTGCGAGTGTGCTGCAAGGCACTCTGGGATGCGTCTTTTTTTTTTTTTTTTTTTTAACTCCCAAGTCTTATTATTATTATATCGCAGAACATTTTTTATTAGCTCATTGTTGCTTCGCGACTATAACGTGTTTAATACGCCTAGAAAGTCCCACTTTGCTGGCCGTTTACCAAAAGCGGTGTAACACTCCGCCAAAATGGCGCCCCGTAAAGTCGAGACTATTAACTACCTTGGCAGCTTTACACGTCACTCTGGTTGTATTGAAACAGCTGAGAGTGAGTCAAAAAACAAAGTTTTATGAAATAGCCTGATTAATAAAACAGTCCCGCGATAAAGCAGGCATAGTTCCACAGTCAAACCAGCAGCCCTTGTCATTTGCTATGTACCTGTTATGAGTTTTATGGCAGATGCATTTAAACGACTCTAAAGAGCTTCAGTGCACAAACACTGCTGGCGCTGCACTTTACTTTAATGGAGCTTCTACTTAACACCTGTATTCTATATAGGCACAGCAATTCATTAACAAAAAATGTATGCATGGACAGATCACATAATTATTCTGCTGTGCATAATAATGGAGAACCTTTATTAAGTGGAAAATGTTTTAACATTCCTATCTGTCATAAATGTATCAAGAGAAGCTAACCAGTGTAATACAACTATAAAAAAAGAAAACATTTACCCTTTTTTTTTTTGAGAGGGAACACCTCGTGGCATTTTATAGATAATGTGAACTCGACTCACTTCACAACAAACAGCAGCTGGCAGATGGTGAGCAATTCTTCAAAAAAGAGGCTTCAAGCTGTTTACTGCCCCTCCCAATTGACATTTTCTGTCAAACAAAACATCAAACAAATACAATTACACATTGTGTGTTTGAAACAACCAAACAGCTTTGCCTTAGATATGCCCCCACTAGCTAAACGCTAACACATAATGAAAAACGCTATCGACGGGCTAACGATTAGCACCGATAGTAGTGGTGGTGCTTTAACAATACTCACAGGCATATATTCTTTATCCTCTGCACGACCAATATTATTGCACCTTAGTGAGTCACTGAGAGTAGTGACTTGGTTTGGATTACATTTTGTTTCTGGTTTTTGGTTTGCATCAGGATTTTGGGTTTCCTGTGCACCTGTTCGCGTCAGCCCTTTACCTTGTGTCAGATAAACAGCCACTCTGGTCTTGTCCAGGTGTGCCTCGTTGTCTCGTCAATTTGTTTGTATTTAGTTCCCTGGGTTTGTTTAGTCAGTGACGGGTCAATGTTTTTTCTGCAAGTTATATTTGTGGTTCTGTCATGTTCCCTGTTGTGGTGATTCTTTTGTTTCCTTGTGTCTCTGTGACTTTGTATCTGGAATTTTGGGACTTTGTTAATTTAGTTATTTACAGATTTCCACGTTCTTATTGAGCTTTTTTTGTGTTTGAAAAGGAATCCTTTGGTTGAAATTCATCCTGCATTGACCCCCCCCCCGTTTTCCTGCATTGGGGTCCTCATCTTTTTTCCCCCATTGCCACAAAATCGTAACAGTTTGTGTGTGTAATCCCCCCGCCCCTTTTGCAAGGCTGACACAACGGGAGCAGCACAATAAATTGAATTGCAGCATTAAATCATGATACACAAAGCTTTATTTAATGACGTTATTACTCTGTTTTTATAAAGTGCAATATTATTAAGTGGCATTTTCTAGGGCTGGGGGAAAAAATGGAACAACTCGGCTAAATCGATTTAAATTTTTTTTTTTAAATTTCCGTGTTTGCGCCGCCGGAACACGGACATTTATAGCAGACGGACGCAGTGTTGGGCCAATTATAATTTTTGCCAAAAACAACAAACGTGTGTCTGTAAGTGAGTTTTAAGACACTGTTAGCTGTGTAATGTACATATGACATGATAAGTATGAGTGAACTAGCTGAATGGTAGTAGCGTTTTTGACCTAAAATGTTAATCGCTATCGCGCTAATGCTAATCGCGATTGTTAACCATTTAGCCTTTTGGTGTCTTGAATTCTGTACACCAGATTTTTACCATACACTCGGTACCAACATATACAATTGAAGTAACGAACTCCATCCCTCATCAATTAGAATAAAATGCATGTTAGTACTAAAAAACAAACAAAAAAACCCTCTCACACTCTCTCTCTCTCTCTTGCTCTCTCTCTCTCTCTTGCTCTCTCTATCTCTGACTCCACCTCCCCCACCCTGCTGCCTCCTGGCTCGGGTTGCCAAAGCAGAGGGAACACAAGAGGAGGTGTCCTGTTACTCTGCCTCAGAGCTCGCGCACCTCCTGTAAGAGGAAAAGCAGACAGACGGACCAAAAGACACTCGTCAAGTCATTTTGTCGTGGGACTTGCTCTTCCTTTGCTTTTTCTAAAAAAAATATTTTATTTTGAGGAGTCGCGTGCACCCAGTTACGCAGGCGCCTGGATGAGTTGCGTGGATGTTATTTGCCGGATTGCCTCCCGGGTGGCGTGGCGGGGGCCCACGCGAAGCCGGTGACAGCGCGTGGAAAAGTGGATGTTAAGCCCATGGCTGCGACGAGGTGGATAACACGGTGAGTGTGCCTTAAAAAAAAAAAAAAGTCTCCGTATCCCACAATGTGAATTCCAAGTGCTTAAAGACATTATATGTGAAACTATTTGCGTAAACGTGATTGTCAAGTGGGACTTTGAGGAGCTGTCCGTGGCAGCTATCCGCGGTCCTGAAATCAGCCAGACCTGCTTTTTGCGCTCATTTGCACGCAAAAAGATCCCTTTATATGCAGCAGCCAACGTCAGTTCATGTGATGTGTTACAAGATGTGTTATTTATGTTTGTGCCTCTTTAATTCACACTGCATGACTCCTGTAAGTTTTAACATCCAGTTTCATGTGTTTACGCATGCGGAACCAAAGCCCAATTTTCATTTTTATTTTATTTTTTTTTAATATATATATATATTTTTTTAAATCTGACATTCCCATGACCGTGTGTGTTTAGATGTGTTTGTGTTTGTTTTCAACAAGTAGGGAATGGGCGTGAGCGGTCTGTCTGAGTCCAAGCCGGTTACCTCACGGCAGCCGGTGTCTCGGATTAGGAAGGAAGGGAGAGTCATCCGATTAGCTAAACGAAGGCAAGCTGTCGCCTCCTCCTGCCGCCTGCCTGCCCGCTTGCCCGGCCGCCCGCATGCAGAGCACAGGGCGTCGGGTGAAAGTCAAAGGTCGCAAGTGTGTGCGTGATGGTGGCCGATGCATAATTTGTTATATATTTATTTTTTGTCACAACCTTATCAAGTTGTACGAGAAAGACATTGATGAATTGATTGAATTCATTTGACGGATGGCTTAGTAGCTTGATTGACTGGTTGACGGATTGATTTCATATTATGGATCGGTCTAAGATTGACTGATTAACCTGATACATGAATGAATTGATCTCAGTTCATATAATGCATAGGTTGATTGATTGCTAAATCAGCTGGTTGGCTCATCAATCGATAGTTTGATGACTGAGGGCTGGACAGAAGGACAGAAAGAACGATTAATGGAGAGGCAGATAGATTTATTGACTGACTGATTTTATGTTATGAATGTGTAAATCGATAGGTAGCATGACTGATTGATGTATTATCAAAGATCAATTATTTCATTGAGTTCATATAATAGATAGGTAGGTTGACTGACTGATTGATGAATCGATCAGTTGTTAATCCATTGATGGGATTCATATTTTGGTATGATTGCGGGCCAGATGGACAGAGAGCGATCGTATTATTGATTGATCAGTGGATTAACCAACAGCTCAATTAACCAATTAATGGAGTTGATATCAAAGGTTGATAAACTGGTATACTGAGCGATATTTTAACCGATAGATCAGTTTATCGATCGAGTCCGTTTCATAAATCGGCAGGTGGATTGATTGTTTGATTTCATACTTTGCACATATGGCTGGCCAATTGGACGGAGACTAGGTGCAGTAGGTAGATTGATTGATTAACTGACTGATTCAATTTTAGCTGCAGTATACGTATGCGGCTATTTGATTTCTGTGGTATGATATGTCGTATTGCACATTTGTAAGAAGAGACAGAGCTGGTGGAATAAAAATCAATCAGGGGATACATGAAGTGTTATGCCCAATGTGTGCTAGTGGCTGCCAATGACAAAGACACGAGCCTGATATTTTCAACGTGTTTTGAGAGGCTGTGTTTGAGTACAGGAAATGAGACCATTTCCTCACGCGTTTTCTGTGTTAAAGTGGCATCTGTATGTGAGTGAGGGGGGTCAATCAGACTGAATGTGTTTGTCCAAGCTGGGACACGTCCAGCGCTCAGCGTGCCAAAGCCTGTTAGTCATGCTGGATGACTGAAGCGGCAGGTTTCAGGTTTAAATAGCGGCCGCTGCTAAAGTGCTTAGAATGACAGTTTGTCCTAAAAGCGAAAGCGAAAAAGTTTGACGTGGAAGGAAAGAAAGGTAAAGTTTATTCCATTACAAACGCTACCATGGTACCAAACCCCCACAAAATGTTATGAACATTTATGACAACATTAAACAAAACAAAAATGATATTTTTGAAATGGATTTTTAATTTCAAAACAGATTTATATGTAGCATGAAAGTAATATGGATATTGAATTCTGAGTATACAGAATGAATATGAATTTTTTTTTCTTGAATTAAAATAAAAATGTATTAGTTTTTTTCTTCATTCCAGTGATATGATTTTTTCTATGATTATAATTATTAAATGTTAGTATTCAAATTGAACACATTTATTCTCTTGACCTTACAAATTTAGTTTATGCAATGTTAAGATTTTATCCGAATAATTTTACACTTCTTTGTCTTATAGAAATCTGCCTTTATTTTGTAATATGACAACTTTTTGTCTGAAAAAACCCCCCACAAATATAATTATATAACTTATAATTTAATTGCCATTACAGATTTTTTTCCACATAAAAATAAGACTTGATTCCCGTTCTTATTCCCGTAATATTATAGTTTTTCCTTGAAAACATTTACAATTGAAATGATTATAATATTACAACTTTGTCCGCTTAACCTTATAAGTTTTATTTAATAACAACGCCCTTTTTGTCTTGTGCAAACTTAGTTCTTGTAATAGGTTTTTCTTACTTAAAACTGTCAAAACAATAATCATTTTTCCTGATTTCTTCTTTATGATTCAAAATAAGAGCATTAGCTGGAATTTCAGGTAATTCCCAGGGTACAGCTTCATAATCATTTATCATAATCACCATGTATGCAATTAGATAAGTCCCATGGCAACAGAATGCTTCTCATCGCACTAACACACCGAGATGTTCTCAAAAATGCAAAGTAACAGGGGGCTAATTAGCTGTGTACCCTTTCCAAAAATGGAACTATTTAATTTTTATGCTTGAAATAGGATCACTTGATAGCGTCTGGGGTCCGCTGATTGCATAAAATAACACCATTTCCATGAATTACGATTGCCGCAACGTTACGAGGGAGAAATCGATCTTGTGATTTGACATGTAAATTCATAATGAGGGGGCTGCCATTAAAAGTGTTGAGAAGATTTAAAGTGCTGCGGTTTTGCTCGCGTGGGGCCACCGGGGCCGTGATTAGCCCCCCCCCCCGCAGCTGCTGGCGTCGCTCTCTGCGACAGTGACAACACGCGCACATGCTAATTAACAAACACTTTTCCAACGTGACATTTCATCCGAGAACGATCAACGACGGATGGAAGTGCTCGACATGCCGTCGCCTGCACTTAACGTCCGGCCGTGCTCGCTTGTCTTCAGTCTTGGGCGTCTCGAACGTGACGCTAAGTAAGACTGATGCTCCCTCAGATGGAAAATTCTGGAAGAAAGCACAAATTGAATATAAAGAAAACAAATACAAATAAAGAATAGCTTATATATAATTGTAAAGAAGTAACCAGCCCAGCAAATTTAAACTGTTGCTAACCAAAACAGCAGCTCTTACCAAAACCCTTAAATACTGTTTAAGTTAAATTGGACCTGTTTCAACATTAGACATCAATTTAAAAAAAAATACCCTAAATGTTATTCCTTTATCCTGAAATTTGAGGACTTATCGCAAAGTGAGCCAAAAGATGAAGACATTTAGATATTTTGTTTGTGTAGAGCTGCCCTGCGATTGGCTGTTAACCAGTTCAGGGTGTACCCCGCCCAGAAAATGGATGGATGGATGGATGTTTGTGTAGACCATATGTGCCAAACTGAAGGCCCGGGGGCCAGATTTGGCCCGCTACATCATTCTACGTGGCCCGCGAAAGCAAATCCTGTGCGTCTATAATGTTGAGAATTAATATTACAACCATTTTTGTGTTCCAATCCCATTTTAAAACAAATTGAATAGTAGTTGAACTATTACTGATCTCAACAGTAGTTATCCGTCCATTTGTTGTGTATTTGCAATAACATGAGACGATTATGTGCACAGTTATATGGTTTCATAGTCATAACGACCCTCTGGGGGAAATCATGACGACGATGCGGCCGAGATAAAAACGAGGCTGTTCCACATCAACTTTGACCCGTGACTACTAAACGGACTTTAGATTTTACCAGTGTGTGCTAAATCAAGGAAAATGGTGAGAATCTTGAAACTGTGAAACTATAGATGCCAAAAATATGTAATTTTTTTTTTTTTTTTTTTTTTTAATAGGGGATTGAATTAGTCCTGAGAACTGTCTGTGTGTCCACCACATTTGCACAGGTTTCCACAGAAACAAGCACCTGTTGGTCTTTTGAAGGGTCCTGAGGGAATCTCGAAACAGCAAGTCACACCGAGGTCAATGGGTGTACCTGAATAACCAAGTAACAGTTAGTCTTATACTAATGTATTTGTCTCACCCAGTCTGCCACAGTTATTGCTGTTTCTTCAGAACAGTACCTTTTATTTAGTTTTAAACTCCACATCTCAGTTTATGATAAAAATGCTTTTCTACTAATACGGCCCCCCAATAGAAGCCTGTTTCTGTCGGCAATTGGCAAATCAACACTTAATGGGTAATAGATAGAATAAATACGTTGACATAACTATTATTTCCTCGCTTTCGGGTTACGTGACAGATTTAAGCTCAAATGCTTCCACAAAGCTTTTAGGCCTCCGCAGACTGAATTATTGTTTAGTGAAACTGCACGAAGGGGCTGATTGCAGTAATGATGTTTCCATTTTCATCTTTAATGTTAATCATTAGGGCTTTCTGTCTCTCTCTTTGTATTAAAATCTGCTCCTCTCAACATTCATCAGGAAGACTGAAGTGGCACCTTGCATCCCGCATCCAGTCCATTTATCCATTTCGACACGTGCAAATGAGGTGCAGTTGCACCTACGACAGATTAAACCGGAGCCTTTGACAAGCGAATGTCGTCCATTTCCAGATTGCTGATAAGACTTATCAATTATAAATTGACGCTTTCCAACAAGCTTTAAAGGCAGTGTGGGTGTTTGCATTTTGTTTTAGGCGTCTTTCACCTTCATTTCCAGGGGAATTAAGGTGTTTAGTTATATCTTTATTCAAATCAAGATTTTTCCCCCTGTGTCATCTGCAAACACTATTTGGTCCCTGGTCTCTTTGGCATCTCTTGTGAGGTGCAGCCTTAATTTGAACAAATCAATTTTTGGAATCATATTTAACAATGTTACTAGTTTAATTGCACTTTATTGTCCATTATAGGTGCTGCTGTTTCATTTAGCAACAGAGTTCAAATGGACTCAGCAGTTCGCTTCTGTGTGAAGTATCCATGAAGTGAGATCATTAGACAGTGGATATAAAAAGTCTACACATCCCTGTTTATATATATATATATCTATCCAATGTAAAACAAAATTTGGTCATTCAATATTTACCCGGAAAACTAAAATACTTTTTTTTATCCGTTTAGAAATGCGTGCTTTTACTGGACAGAGTCAAATCTTATTAATTAATACATATAATATAAATGCACTGATTAAAAATAATGGATTCCCTCTAATAAACAGCTGCAATTTGAACCCTACCGCTGTGAGCTGTCAATCAGGAGACGCGCGTCATTACGAATGAGCAGGGCCAAATTTTACTGGAATTTAACTAGATTAAAATTTAAATGCATTAGTTAAGGCCCTAGTTTTAGTGAAGTGTTGTCTTTTCAATAAGCTACATGTCAATGTGCCTCAGGACTCTTTAATTTCTTGTTTTTTTTTTAATCCATTTTTTTGGGGGCAGACTTGACAATCTCCACACCTCAGGGTTTCTGACTCACATGCTCATGTCCTTCTCAAGGGCCTGTTGAGCAGCACTATTCTCTTTTTTGTTGCACTCAGTCCATTAACAAAGCCTTGATATCCCCCCTCCCAAAAAAAAAAACAAAAAACGTCCCACCTCGTTAATCAAACGCTTTGTGGTACAAGTTGTTTGCTGTCGTGCTGGTGGTGCGTATCAAACGTTGTGATGCTTTTACCAAGGCATTGGTTTGCCCCCCCCTTCAAATTGTCAGATAAAAACAGAACGCCAATGTATATCTTTCCACATTAAATCACAAGAGCATGGCAATATCGTGTTTGTCCTAAATGAATATGCAAATTTTGACAAAAATGCAAAATATATCTACTTTGAGGTGTTTTGATAACAAGTCTGAGAAATGTTGTCATCAGAACGCCTCAAGGATCAAGAATTATAGGAAATTTTACATACTATATTTATTGTCATGTTGAAACTAGCACGTTATCAGGGGCCTGCCTTATCTCATGCACGTGAGTGGCTATATTTTGCCAAGCCAAAAAAAAAGCGAGCGCCCAAAACAAAGCATTTATACTCGTGGTGGCAGTACTGCATAAACTGCACTGCGTGTATGTGGCGCATGGTCGTATCAACCAAACACAAATACAGTGGTACCTCGACAACTCATTTTGATATACAAGCTGTCGCTCTGCAGTTGTTGTTGTTGGTTTTTTTTTTTGGTCTTGAGTTGCCAGGAAAAATTGGAGTTACGATCGTTAAATGGTGGAAATGAACTTCACAACAAGCAGCAGTTTTCCAGATAGTGAAAATTCTTCAAAAAAGAGGCCAAGTGTTTGCTTTAAGCTGTTCAATGTCATTCACAGTTAAAGACCATTTCACTTTGTGCATTAAAAAACATACAAAAGTCCACTAGCTTAATGCTAACACATAATGGAAAATGCAATAGACGGCTAATAAAACGAATAGTTATAACCCTTTAAGCAATAGATACTTGAACACAAACGGTGCAGCCACACATATAGACAGACATAATACTGACAGGCACATATTCTTTATCCTTTGCGAAGAACGACTAATATTACTGCAGTTTACTGAGTCAATTGAGAAACGCTTCTTCCTGTGTGTTCCTATGTAACTACACACTTGTTTTCATCGACTTACATTTTTGAAAAAAATCCAGAATCCAATGAGACACTCTGCGGTGGCCGCCTGCAACAAGGCATGCATAATGATTTTCCGACCAACTGACCTTCATATTCCTAAATTTGAAGTCTCGATCCTCTTTTCGCATGCGTGATGGCGTTTGATGGTTTCAGTGCTCGCGTGTTGTTTTCGACAGCTTGTGCAAAAGATTGGATTTACATTCAACAAAAACAACCAAGTTAATTGTTCCTAACAAGATTATGCGCCTGCCGGCCAAAACACAGCCGGGAATCTGCATTTCTGGCAACCCAAAGCAGGAGAAGAACCACCGAAGCGAATCGGCCAAACTTATTTTCACGTCGCATGACAATGTTTTCATTCTCTCCCACCGATTTCCAATTGTACATCCACGTTGGACATTCAGGAGTGTAATGAAGACATTGGACGCATGAAAAATGTTCCTTAATTTAACAACTCACAAAAGCGAATACAAAAATGACAATTTTAATTTTTTTTACCGTTGACTCTAGACTCTACTCTATTGTCTAAAGTGGGTCAACAGTTTTTGTTGGGCCACTTTTTTTTTTTTTTTTTTAAATAAAAGTTTACAAGTGTGTTTGAAAGCCAGCGGGAGCTTAAACGAGAACAGTTTTATCCATTGTGGTAAAAGGTTCCGAGAGTGGCTGCCCCAGTTTAAATATCCCAAGTAGCTTTCTCTCTGATCAGCGCCTCTCACCAAAATATCTCCAATCCTGGACCCAAATAAGAAAGAATTAGTCAATATTCACATGACCGTATACTCTATGCGCTTTTCCATTCTTCATGGCGATGATTCAGCATGTCCTCTGTGGAGGCTGATATATGACTTGACTTTTTAAAAAAATCGGGGTCAATTATAAGCTCTAAAGTATGGCTTGGAATGTAAAAATTGGGAGTGGGAGATGCAGTGTGGTTACTGGTTTTACTTTCAACAAGCAGGATGCTTCCAGCAACAGCCCTACTCTCCAAGCAGGAGAGGGCAGAGGGCGAAGGAGAAGTGGCAGTAAAACAGGCCAAAATCCAGATATCGGGGAGTAATACTAGGTGGGGTTTAACCTCATGAGAGATTCTTATAAACATACTCAGATTGTAAGGTTACTGTATATGTCTTTGGAGAACATCTTTTTTTATTTATTACCATTGCAGTGAAAGTCAAGATGCAGTGAGTGGTAAAGACTTTTACTCACACACTGTCAGCAAGGATTTGCACTCCAGATAGTAAGAAAAAAAATAAAATGTGCGCCTTTAACGTGTGTGTCCCCCCCCCCCCCCCGCCCCCCTCTTCATGGGAGAATGCATGAATGTTTATCTCTGCGAGCAGGAGACTGCAATTGTGCGTATGTGTTAGTGAGTGAGAAGAAGACTACGTCAAGTCACAGTGTGTTAGCAGTGTTAAGTCTTGCCCCTGGCTGCGTGTGTGTGTGTGTGTGTGTATTTGTTTGTGTGTTTGTGAGGGAGATTACAGTAGCTGGTGCCAACTTCAAAGTGTGGTGTTGTGCCAGGTCAGCATGTTTACACAGTGGCATGTGGTGTGGTGACACACATACACACACTGGGAGTAATGCACTTACATTTTAGCACACACACACACACACCCACAACACAAATGGCCCCGAGCGCATCTGTCTTTATCAGTGGTCCCAGTGAGTGAGGGGAGACGTTTAATCAGGGTCAACTGGCAGCTCTCGGCATCTGACTGATTCCAGCATCTCCCTCACTCGGTGGCGAGAAGCTTCGGCCGGACCGATATTGCTCGGCACCGCACCGGTGCCCCCAAAATGTCTTGAAAATTGGAACGCCGGAGGCTAAGAAATAGTTTTACGCTCGCATGTTTTATTTAAAAACGTTTTTCTTCTAGCTGCGGGTAACATAGTCAGTTCGTGCGACATTCTGAACTATTTCTTTCACAATTTGAAACAGTTCGTACGTGCCTTCATGGCTGTGAATGCTTTTGTCAGAAATATCTCAAGAATCTCGTATTAATTAGCCTGGGTGGTCCTGTCTCATCCAAATGAGCCACTACTCACCCCCCTTTAAAGGGCCAATCCCGCGTACGGTTTCGTTACCATGACAACTAAGGGTGGAGCAAGTTGGTTTGCTACGTTGTTCAGCCACAAATCTACAAGTCTGTGAAACCCTGGTATAGACTGTTAATAACGTCACAACATTTTAGATTAGGATTAAGGGAGTGACATACACCCCCCTCGTCACTTCACAAGTAGGGGGAAGTGAACTGGCAACCATTCATTGCATGTATTCAGTTTTTTTTATTATTATTTCATTTTTCATAGGATTTAAACTGCTGTGTACAGTGGAACCTCAATTTAACAAACTAATGTGTGTGTGTGTGTGGGGGGGGGGGGGTCGCCTGTTAAATCCGATTGTCCGTTAAAAGCACTTTTTTCGTGGTCTAAAAACAAAAGTAAACGGTTCAATCTAAAGCAAAGCTTTGTGGTTGTTTCAAATGTGCAAGTCTCTTTGTTTTACGTTAAGTTTGAAAGTAAATGTAATTAATCAGGGAGTGTCAAAAATGTACTGTATATGTTCTGTATGTGTGAGTGGCAACAGCTGGGATCATTGTAAAGAGCAAAACGACACATCAGACCCCCCAAAAATGAGACTTTGGTGGGATAAAGGCCTTGCTGTTGTGGTGTTTTATGAGATAAGAAGGCAGATTTATTTCTCTGCAGGGCAGTAAGAACTGCAGTTCTTAATTTTTTTTCTTGGGTTTCTCTTCAACTCTGCTTTTGCTCCCTCCCGAATTGTAAAATCGCCATGTCTTTGAGAAAAGGCAACCATGCGGGAAGCCAATTATTTTCAGGTCATCAATTATTAGAGCGCGATCTCTGCCTTCCAGTTCTCCCTGCTCTGTTCTGATGTTCTGAATATTTGACAGAGTTGTCAGTCTTGACGCCTAATTGCTCTTTGTTGCTCTTTGTCTGCCCACGAACTTGACAATGTTTGTCCGAATCAGAAAGTTATTTGTTACGTTTTCAGGATGATTTATTTGACATCTATTGTGTTTGTTTGTTGTCCTGTTTACTGCCTGTGCATCATTGCAAAATGGTTGTTTGCTTATTTTAAATCACATAACATTTTCTTCTTCTGTAGCATCCCTTAAAAAAAAACAGTGATTTAGTCTTTAGACCAGTGATTCTCAACTGGTGGGTCGTGGACAGGTAGTAAATGTGAGTACGAATGGTTGTCCGTGTCTACATGTGCCCTGCGACTGTCTGGTGACCAGTTCGGGGTGTAGGCTCTGAAATAGACACAACTGCTTCAAATAAATGTCTAGTACGCTGCAGTCAAGTAACTAAACGCTTAAACAAGGTACCACAACTTTTAATGCAATGGAACTGAATGGAGGTTTCCGTTTGTGTACTTGGTCATTCAGTTAGTCATTTGTGAAATGATGACTCATTCCCACACTCAAGACTTAACCTGGTTGGGCATCGTTTGAATTTGACATGATATATATTTATTAATGTTTCAGCTAAAAGTTACATATAGCATTGTTAAAATCATTATTTGGGACTGTTTTATCACGTCAAATGGTTTATATGTGCAACTTTTAACTTGACTTCCTGTTTTTGAGCGTGCAGCCTTTTAATTTGAAGGGTACGCACCGAAACTCAGCATTTTGGCACGAAAAGTAACTTCACACAGCACCGGTGAATTTATTTATTTATTTATTTATTTTTTAATGGGTGGAACCAAATGCTATAAAACGCCGATTTCCTTTCTTTACCCACCAATGAGGCACAAGGTTAGTGTTCGTGATACTGTGAGACAACGTTTATGTGAATTTTCTCCCAATTCATTGTGATGTAAAGTTGCTACGCTCAAGTTTTAGCTCAATGTTAAGCTTTTTTTCTTTCTTTCTGTCCGCGGCTCTTACGTTGGTTTGAAGACTAAAATAAACGCTAAAAGCAAAAAGTACAGGCAACCGTTTACCTTGTTAGCTGTCTCAATGTTAGCATAGACACATTTTATTGTTTCACTCACCCAGTTGACTGAGAGTTGACTTCAGTGAAGCTCGGAGCGCGTCAGACGCTAGACATTGTGAAAGCCTCCTTTTGCACAATATAATCTTATTCCAAGTGTAGCACCGAGGCGACTGGTCATTTACTTTATCATAGTTAAGACACACTTTTGCCATTAGGCACAAGCACGTCTTCGTGCACGTTCTTCTTCGTTGGTTTTCGCCGCTTCTTCGTTGGTTTTCTGCACTTCTTCGGGGTCGGCAGACTAGGCATCGAAACTGGGAACCAAATTTATTTTTTTTTTTTTAACGATTCCGGGAGAACCGGAACGTTAGTCCCGGTTCCAATGGGTTCTCGATTCTCGGTGCCCAACCCTAATGATGAGTAGTTAATTGCGAGTAGCTCTGCGCACAAGCCCCCCCCCCCCCCGCGCATGCCAATCTGAGTCCTTCGCAATCCTCGGATTTGTAGCTGAGCTCAAGTCGACGGCGTTTAAGTGGTGTTGGCAGAAGAGAGATGCGCGCTAGCCTGCGCCCGCCTGGTCTAGGGCAGTGTGTCAACCCTGCATCGTGGGACTGGGAATTAGAATCAGAATCATTTTTATTTGCCTAGTATGTCCAAAAAACACACAAGGAAGTTGTCTCCGGTAATTGGAGCCGATCTAGTACGACAACAGACAGTCAATTGACAGAGAACACTTTCGAGACATAAAGACATTGAGAAAAACAGTAAATCCCTTCATATTGGTGGTCCGACAATCGCAAATTCACTTTTTTTTTTTTTTTTTGAGGGGGGTAACCCTGTCCTCTGTTATTCACTGAAAAATTTACCTATTCACTTATTTGTCCTCTGGCAAAGCCATGTCTGATATAAAAATATTGCTTTGGTGCCATCTTGTGGCATCTTGTGCCAAGGAACCATGTTCAAGTGAGGGGAGGAACTTCATTTAGTCAGGCCGGAGCCTTGTCTAAGAGAAAAGAGTGCTTTTCCGGCATCCTGGCTACGCTAGGCAATTACAAATCTTTTTGGATGGGTGTCAATTACTCGAAGCGTTTCCATATTATACCAGGTGTTCACTGTAATTAAAAAAGAACATTATATTCAATTGAAAACCAGTAGAGCAATGAGAATATTGATCATTTTCTTGCATTCAACAAATTGCATTTTATATGAAATATTAAGATCAGTTCAGAAGAACGGGAGATCAAAAAATTTGGTTAAATTAAAAATAAAATACTGTAAGTCAATGTGGCAATAAGACACCATTCAGTATTTTATTAAACTTGTTAAGGAATGAATTTTTTTATTTGACTCCTCAGCAGACATCTTAATAACGCACATTGGATGCCCACATAGAGTTTGAACCATTGTCTCAGTCCATCTTGGCCCTAAAAATTGATAGCTTCATCATCCCCAAACTAAATCATTGTTAGAATATTTACGGTGGGGAAGGCATATCGCGCAAATTGAAACGGGTGATGACATTAGAGGAGAGGTTAAGCGGCGGGAATGAGATGTGGGCTGTATTGCCATCCGCGCAATTATCCCATTGTGGAAGTAATGAGGAGCAGAAAGATGACCGATCAACCGCGGTGCGCTGGTGGCGCAGCGATCCGTCATGCTTAGCCACATAGTTACATCACGATAACAGCAGGCGACGCATCAGGGAGGTTTCATACTGTGTGTTAAAATGAACGGATGGATTGATGACACGGTCGATGCGTCGACTGTACAAAGCCGGGGGGACATTTGACACTTTTAATTGACACATTTGACACATTTGACCTTATATTGCTATCAAGTAACATTGAGCTCCAACATCAGCAAAAAACCACGCGAATCATGTTCAAGGTAATTTCATCCGCTAAAATCATTGCAAAGTTATCATGATGTCATTCAATAAAAGGGTACGGAAACGTTGCCGCTCCAACAACATAAAAATGCTTTAATATTTCACAAAAACAAACGACTATGGTTGAATTGTCTTTCCAAAGAGCCAGGAGTGATGCAGTTAAAAAGCAGCTGACTAAACAGTGTAATTGGCAGATATTGGCAGTCGCACACAATCTTACCTTTGTGGCTGACGCGCTTCTTTCTGCAAACTTTAACAAAATAGCTCTACTCAAATGTATCTAACTTAAATATTTTCACTCAATATTGTCGAAAAAAACTTCTAGACTTTCAATCTTTAAGGGACATAATACATGACGGCTTCTGGAGGAGGCGGAGTTTTATAACACTTTCTAACGTTCAAGAGTATTAATACATTTGTTCAAGCTATTTTCGAAAGTTTGAAATACTTAAAAACGTACAAATAACAGACAACATGAGAAAAGACCAATAGTATTGATTTACAAATAAAGTAATAATAAATAATAAATGGAATTGACCATTTTAGGAAATACATGGTTTCCGCCTGACAACGACTACTATGCGTAAATTCACGCAATGCCAAACGCTTCACGTACTCTTTGTGGTAACTGTGTATGCCATACTCTACTCCTTGGCCAATTACCATCCAAATTAATTTGAAACTCTCGTTCCAAGGTCAAATGATTACCTATTGTTGCTTTAAAAACACAGCATCTATGGTTACATAACAACTGTATTTCTTTGAAATCCATAATACAAGTTGAGTAAAGTGTCATTTTCAGATAATGAAGTCCCCCCCCCCGGTGAGTTACTATGACTATGGCAGTAATTGATATGAAAGGGATTTAAATGAATTCTAGGCCTTGAATGAGAAAAGTCCATTCAGATTTTGACAAAGCGTACCCGCTGGATGACATGCTAATTCCTCTAAGTGAAACATATACAATTGGAAACGCCATGGAAGTCTCCTCAACTGACCTGACGTCGCAACTCATTTCAATATCGCTTTCTCGCTTTGGTTTTGAATTATTTATCAACAGTATAATTAAACAAAGTTATGCTCTTGTGGTGGAGAAAACACAGCAAAACAAATGTGTACCGCTCCCGGCAATTTGACGCCTTATTGCATAATTTCTGAGCATAGAAGATGCGTAATATGCTGCAACATTTATCTTGTGTCGCTCTCACCATAGTTGTCATTTAGTTTTACATGGTTATGATTTGACTTTTCTGTTGGTCTGCGTATTTTTCACATCACAGTTTGTTTTATCGCACTCATTTTTGGCCTCTGTTTCTGTAAACTTGCTCTTTTCTCACAAACTTTAACCTGCGTCACTTCGTTTTCGTCCTATCCGACACAGTTGGTGAATCGAAGCTGAATCTGCAGCCACATTTTTGTCCATTGTGTCTCGTGTGGTCGAACAATAACAGACTGATTGCATTTGGAAAATAAGCGTCCTTGGAGGCAGATGCGTGGAAATCCCACAAATTGCTCGAATCATCCGGCGGCACTTGAAGTGACATAACCGCAACAAGTGTCGGCTTTGCTGACACCACACCGTCATGTTGCCAATTTGTATTCCGGCTGTTGAAAATATTCCAATTACAGCTCAAGTGCATAGAAAAGCCAAGGCGATATAATAGGCAATAGTTAGGCAAGTTAATGATGAGATATAATAATAGAAAAGAGGGCTACAAAAGAAATAAAGGAAATAAGCTACAATCCAATAATATTAAGTATACTTTTTAGGAATCAGAGTTGGGTAGTAAGTCACTAAATTTACTCTGCTACATTTCTGTATGTAATGTTGGGGGGAAAAAATACTTTTAATGCAACATACTTTTTACTTTCACTTGGCTATTTTTGGTCAAGGACAGACGGTACTTTTGCTGTTACATTGAGCTACAGTTCGCTAGCTACTTTTATTTTGATCTATTGCTTGTGTGATGTATTTGTTTTGGTTTGTCAGAGAGACTTCTGCCTTGTGCCATATGACTTTCCCCAATCAAGTGTACAAAAAAAAACAAAAAAACAGCTACTCTATGTCATGCGCTGTAATCTGTGTCTGCGTAAAAATGTCCACATTTCAGCCTACAAGAACTCCACTTTGAACGGTTTTCTATGTAATCTCCGCCTGTTGAGCTTGTTGTGCTGTTTCATGAGCGCGAACAAAGACAGTTAATTCAATAAAATTTTGAATTTGGCTTAATTTATGTTATTTTATAGATTTAATTTATCATGGTTTTAGTTAAAGTGATATTGTTGGGCAATATCTAAATTTGCACATTTATGTTTTATATTTTTGTTGATGTTAATTCTTCAATTACAAAAATAAATCAGAAGTTATTCCACAGTTACTCAGTACTTGAATTTTTTATTTATTTTTATTTTTTTACTGAATACTCTTACAAGTAAATATTTGGCGGGCTACTTTTTACCTTTAGTTGCATCATATTATTGCAAAGTAACAGTACTCCTACTTGAGTACAATTTGCGGCTACTCACCTTTGTCAGGAATAAAACCCCTGCCTCATATTTGATGAACCCTTGGGCCTACTACTGTATTTTAATGTTGGTCATTATGGTGGTACTTGGCCAGCGAGCTGCTGTAAATAATTGTGACTATGTTTCTGTCTCCTCCCCACGCAGCTGGGCGCTCATAGGACAGCGATGAAGATGGCGGCGATGCATTTAATGGGACCACAGTCGCATACTGGGGTCAAATGGCCCGAGAAAACGGGAATAGGCGTCCTTTATCTGCTACTTCCGCTGCTGCTATCAACTTGTCTCAGCCAAGACACTGACGGTAAATATGGAGCTTTTTATTTATTTGCATTCTTTTGTTGTATGGACCTGAACATACATCCTAAAACTGTCCCCACAAAGTTGCAACTTTGTGGACCTTTCTAGAGATGACGACCCTGTAAAATGAATTCTGAGATGTGTTTTATCATACATTAATGGCTACATATTTGAAGTTAATTGCTAAAAAAAACGTGCTGAGTCTGAGCACTATGTAGAACTGAATTGTACATATATAGAGTTAAACAATTTTTTTTGTTTTGTACAATTTTAGCTTTCCTGCTTCTTTTTTTTCTTGGTGGGGAGGCTAAAACGGCGCCCAATGACGCGCTTGGCATCTGGCATGGGTCCCCCCCCTCCAACTATATAAAAACTTGAGCTCCGTTGTTCGCATCAGGCACAATTGCAACATGCAGTTAGCTAGCTAGCCATGCCTACACCCTGAAAATGCATATGCCCTTCCGATAGTCCCCTGGCGTGGCTGCTATAGAGTGCCTCATTGTCGCCCGTGAGTGCGCAGATGTTACGGGGCTGCTGTAGAGCGCCTCGTTGTCAGCCGTGAGGGCGCGCATGTTACGGGAAGAAGGTGGAAGAGCGAGGGGAGAAAAAAAATTGGGATGGCCAGCATGTGGACCATGGCTTCAGGCTGGCGTGGCCACGTTAGAGCGCCTTATTGTAGGCTGTGAGTGCACACGCATGTCCCAAAGAGAAGGTGGAAGAGCGAGGGAAAAATAAAAAAATTCCAGCATGACAGCCAGCATGAGGAAGGGGCTTTGTGCTCATGTAACAGTTTTAGAGCGAGCGCCTCGTTGTCACGGTGTGGAAAAGCTGCGTGACGACTCTGCGGTATCGAAGCGGACGTATTTTTGCAGCTCAAACGTAGTACTGTGTAGGCATAAGAAAGATGCTCTACAAAGTAGCATATTTTTTTAATAAGTGGTATTTGATTGACAATTGAGCGGGGTGTGGTTTCAGCACGTTCAACAGACACGCCCACAGCGCCTGAGTGCAGAGACGCGAATTTTAATGATTTAGAAGCCTCATTTTTTATGCATCAGGATTTTTTTAATCATTCAAATTTGGCAGGTTGGTTGGAAACTCTTCTCTTTGGTGTGTCAAATTTAGAAGAAAATTAATTTCACTTCGCAGGTATTTTAAGGTTGAAGCTAAGCGCCAAGCGAAATTGAATGAATTTGGAAGAAATAAATATACTGCGGCGGCACGATGTATGACTGGTTAGCACATCTGCCTCACAGTTCTGAGGACCGGGGTTCAAATCCCGTCGGTTTTCTCCGGACACTCCGGTTTCCTCCCACATCCCAAAACATGCATAGTAGGTTAAATGAAGAGTCTAAATTGCCCGTAGGTGTGAATGTGAGTGTGAACGGTTGTTTGTTTGTATGTGCCCTGCGATTGGCTGGCGACCGATTCAGGGTGTACCCCGCCTCCCGCCCGAAGATAGCTGGGATAGGCTCCAGCACGCCCGCGACCCTAGTGAGGATAAGCGGTAAAGACAATGGATGGATAAAGATAGTGCATAAAATGTTCCGAGCAGGAAGGAAGTCATTGCCAGTGGCGGTGGTAAAGCTCAGCACGATACCCACGTGACTTTCAACTCCATTTGTCAGAACATTTATATTACGTTTATCGTTTGGTCCTTGGGATTTATCTGGTTGGCATTTATGCCGACACCATTGTGCTGATATTCAGCTAAGGCCATGTAGATGAGCGCATTATGTGTGTGGGGGGTGGGTGTCATTTTTAAGAGGTTTCATTTCATTTCTCACTCTCCATTAATTCCCAGCCTAGCATGGATCTGCCTCTCTTTTGTCACACTTGGTGGGGTCTTTCAAAAAATGGGCTTGCAGGACACACGGTTGGGGAATAGCGAATTACATGTCGCAAGATTATGTAATTTAATTAAAAAATATATATATAATTGTAACCCAATACATTACGTGGAGAAAACGTGTAATTAAATTAGTAATCAAAGTAAGTAATAAAATAATAATATAAATAATACAATAGTAATTCAAGTAAGTTATTAAATTATGACAGTTGATTTTGGAAATTTGCTTGAGTACAGTTTTAGTTACATTTGAAAAATCCCATTTGTTTTCATATCACTTCCTTCTAAACGTAAAGAGAATGACACATTGTGGATTTAAAACAACCACATCATGTTGCTTTGGATAAGTCACTTTAGTTTAATGCTGACAAACAATACAAAACGCCATAGACAGGCGAATGAAAAGCACAAGTGCGCAGTGTTATAACCCTTTAAGCAACAGATATTTTAACACAAATGATGGAGCAACACATGTAGACTGACAATATAGCAATACTCACAGGCATATATTCTTTATCCTCTCCAAAGAAGGACTAATATTACTGCGGCTTACTGAGGAGTGACTGTCTCCATATAAATGGTAAATGGAGTGCACTTACTGTATATAGCGCTATATCTACACCAACACAGTGCCCAAAGGGCTTTAAAGTGGCTCAGTAGCCAGGGGAAAGATGATTTGCGATACCAGTGTTTTAAAGTTACGAGCGTGGTCACGGAACTAATGAAACTCATATCTCAAGGCACAGCTGTAGCCTATTTTAATGAGTGTGGTTGCAATTGGCAGCCGGCATTTTCCTCAATTCAACCGAAGCGTCATCACCACAAGAGAGTTTGCCTTAATGAGCAGTCAAGGATGAGTACTACACTTTTAATTAGACCCCATCCCTGGCTGAGGAACTATATTTACTCACTTTTAATTCCCAAAATGACACAAGTACGTGTGCATTTTTAATGAGCCCAGTGTGAGAGAATACACAGCGTGTCAACTTTGAGCTACTGGCTGGAATTGAGCTCTGAACCAATTTACTCCCGTTTGCTTTCTCTCCCAGGAAATTGTCGTCACCAAAAGACTAAAATGCTATTTATTGCCTTGACTTGATCATATCATGGTGGATTCAAAGAGAGCGAACAACTTGCGCTGTGCCGAGGAATAGCAAACTCTCTGCTGCCCTGGTGAATTCCTGCACTAGACTTTCCTCTAATTTGGAATTCATGTGAAGTTTGTGAGCGTGTAGGCGGCGCCTCTGCGGCTGCTCTAATTGAACGTGACTTATCTGCGCATCTGAACAAGACGAAACAGGAGGCTTGACTTATGTTGGTGTCGTCGAGCATGTCGAGCGTCTCCGAAGTGTGCTTGTGAGCGTGTTCGGTTGAAAATACAACATGATGTTTGGCTGTAACATCATTGCCATATGGCTAACTACCTGTTTTGTAGCAAGACCGTAATTTAGGCTGACTCTTTAATGACATAATAACTGACACCACCAATTAGCAGCAGCACACTCAATTATACTTTATATACACACGGAGTTCTCGTCAGTGAAATGATATCCAATACTAGTATCCAAAATTTCAAACCAAAGTCCAGCGGAACCCCTGATTAACAAGTTTAAATCACTCCACGACCAACTCATAACTACCTTATATCAAATCAATATTTGCCATTGAAACAAATTGAAATGCCATTGATGCATTCCAGATGATTAAATTAACTGGTTTTACAAATTGGAATTAACATCAATTTAAAAAGAAAAAGAAATGAAGTATGATGACACAAAAGTGTCAATGTGAAAAATACATAATACGGAATCAATAAAAACAAATTAAAAAATATCAACTGGAGATAGACGTCGCGAAAGTCTCTACTACACAAGTAAATAACTAAATAAAGCTTGTACCATGAAAGAAATTGAAGTCAAGAAAGATATAGTAACAGAAAAACAAACAAACAAAAACGACGCAGAATCTAAACTACATTCAGAGCTTAGGAACTTGGAAGCAAGATAAACAGAAATTGATTTACATTGGCAAGTGAAAACTGGGAAAGTAAAAGCCGGAACGACACAACGATGAAAACACGGCACACAGGCAAATGATGGCAAGTAAGCAATAGTCTGGCATTTATTTCCTGCACTTAAGAACCTGGCTGATTGTCATGGAGATCTGATGAGCACAGATGTACACTACCCAGGAGACTGAGGGGGAAAAAAAAAAAAAAAAAGAAAAAAAACACATCACAACAGCTACAGTATGTTCCCAGGCAGTACTGAAGCTGAACTAGAGCAGTACCTTGGAGGGTACAACTCCATTGCCAAACCATTGTATGCCGAAAGGCACAATGATTGAGTACTTTTCTCAACTGTTTCTGAGAGAAATGTGTGAGGCTCGCAGGGGTTTGGTCTTTATTGGACAAGTGTAGCACTGGCCCAGGTGGAAACCATTCAATTTGGAAGCGAGGGAATGGATCTAATATACATTATTTTTCTATTGTGAGACTTTCTTTCCCAGACTTCGGTGAACTTGCCCTTGTTCTTACTAGCTCATTTAGTCATCCTCCAGGTCAGCGGTCCCCAAGCTTTTATGCACCACGGGCTGCTTACAGGTAAATTTTTGACGGACCAGTATGGAGAGAATTTCAGTGGTACAGTGGTGACTTGGCTTATGCGTTTAATTCGTTCCTCGACCACCCTCGTACGTCGAAACACTTGAATCTCAAATCCACTTTCGCCGTTGAAATGAATGGAAATTCCATTAATCTGTTCTAATACCCCATAAAACACCAACAAACATGTTTGAAATGTGTTTTTAAAAGGAAAAATAGCCTTCTGATGTGCCCGCCTTAGGCACCAGGGGCAAGTGTATTATACAGACATATGGAAATACACGAAGAAGATGGTCACAACTGCTCAGTAAGCTAGTAATATTAGTTGTCTTTTTTGCAGAGGTTAAAGAATATACACCTGTGAGTATTGTTATATTGTCCGTCTATAAACATGCTGTACTATGTGTTCAAATATCCGTTGCCTAAAGTGTTAAAACACCGTGACATCGAGGCAATTTGTTAGCTTGTCTAAGGCGTTTTGCGTTGTGTATTAGCACTTTCCTCTGGCAAAGTTCTGTGGTTGTTTTAAATACACGACAGGCAAACTTTGTTTTACGTTCCATTTTACAGTGAACGTCAACTGGGAGTGTACATAAACAGCTTGAAGAAAGCACTTTGCTTCTTTTTTGAAGAATTGTTCACGATCTGCCAAACTGCTGCTAGCTGTGAAGTACACTGGCACCATCTGGCGCTTGTATGAAAATATTTTGCTCGCAAGTCAAAGCAGAAGAAAAAAATCAGTTGAGTGACTGCTCATATCTAGAAAAACTCGCAAGTCAAAGGAATGGGTCACAATGTAGTCTTGCTTTGTGGGTGCTAACTTCTCTTCCATTATGCCGCATTTAGAGTCAGTGACAGAAGGAGGGTCTTACTGTAAATGAAATCAAAAACAGTGTGTGTCCCCATCTTTACGCTAACCACTTACTCTTACTCACACGAAACCCGTGTTCTCGCAGCCTAGTGAACAGGTTAGCCTAGCATTTCCTACGTCAAAAAGATAAAAAGCTTTAAACATTTTGTAGGATTTTTCAAGCACTGATGGTGGTGTTCTAACCAAGGCAGATGGGACCTGGCAGAGGATAAGCGCTCTTACGAGCATAGGAGACTTGAGAGGTTGACTTGCAGCTCAAAGAGTCAACACTTGAATCGGGCTTGCAATAAGCATCTGTGGTTTTGGAAGCGCCATTGTTTCCACACGCATTACTCGCTTGGCTCGCTGCTGTCGCCGGCTGTCAGTTAGTGCAAGCATCGGCATGACTTGGTTTCGCATCACCTATGTGCCAGAAAGTACCGCCTTGTGTAAATGTGTTTGCGCGTGTGTGTGTCTCTTTGCCAGTAACACGTTTTGTCTAATCCTTGTTCCTGGTTCACCTCAAGGTTCAAGTTGCCAAGTAAACCTGTCCCGTGGTAGCGTATTAACATGTGCTTTTAAAGAGGGCGTGGCCTATTTACTGACGTCAGGGGTTTTGACTCGCAATTTTCCCTGTGGTCTACTTCATGCTCCTTGTGATTGTTTTCATTTTGTATTTGTGCATTTTTTCTCCGTATTAAATATAATATACTAGGAACAAAACAAAAAAATAACTAGGACCATTCTAACAGGAGAGCGTAAGCGGCTTGACCCGCAGACAACACCTTGGATGACGCTGCGGTTGTTGGCAAGATGAACATTAATGGCGGACAAGACAACAGAGGTCGGTCGCGTGTCTTCGCCTTCGGGACGAGTGGCGTCTGATTGGGCGCCGCTGTCAGCCACGCTCATCTCCACACGGGTTCGGAGCGCCACCGACGCTCCGAGAGCGTGACGTAGAGTCGGGCTAATGGATAAAGCGGCCTGGTGACAAAGTGGCGTTCCGTCCAGCATTTAATCTGTGTTTGTGTGTGACTTGGTTAGCTAACTTTGTGTCTATGCGTGAGTGTGCATTGTGTGTTTTTGTGTGTGTGTGTGCGCCCGCACACTCGGGTCAACAATCCGTCGCCTCCAGAGACGCATCAATCTAACACAAGGTCACACTGTCTCTTCTCAGCCATCCTTTCCTTTTACTCTCCATCTACCTTCTTCTACTCTTACTGTCTTCCTTTTAATTCCTCTATTCGTCCTGTTTCCCCTCCTCTATTTCACCTCCCCACCTGTCCGCCACGGCTGAGTGGATCAAGGGGCAAAAGGGTTGGACGGATGGATGGATAGCTGAAGAGATGATGGATGGATGGAGGATGGCGGGCTTGCTGTCTATAGGCGATGGATGGAGAGGAATTGGACCCTGGGGAGCTGTTGAGAAAAGTGTACCTGCTGATGTAAGCTTAAAAAGAACTTTTAGAGGGGAAATCTAAAAACAAAATTATTTTTTTTATTGAGTCTGGCTCCCCCAAATGTTTACTAAGTGCTGTTTCAGGGACCACAGACAGCCTAATTTGGTTACAAGGGGGGTGGACTCGTAAAGAATCCCTAGCTTATTTACTGTAAATGTTTTCCCCCTTGTTTTAAAGCAAAGCAATTCAAGTACATTATGAAAATCTTTACATTTAATGAACTCGCATATTGCAAAACGTTAAGAACAACTGCAGATTTCTTTTTGGTTTAGTTTATCATCTTCATGTCAGGTAACAGGTACAAGGGTGCCTTGCAATACGCCTGTAACGTAAAATCATCTTTCCCCATTGAAATGAATGAAAATGCCATTACGCCATCCCTTCCTGCCTCCCCCAAAAAATAACAAAAAAGTTTTAGAATGTCTGTTTAAAATGAGGAAAAATAGCACTCTTTAATATTGTGCTTTGTAAAAACTTAGAATAATGAAATAATTAAGTATAATGTCATGACATTTTTTTGCTTCAATTCAATAGGCATGGTGCTAATCCTTCTGGTGTGACCTGGGGGCAATAAAATACAGACATACAGGTATACAACAATGTGACACCGATCCTATTTGTTAGCTCATCTATGGAAATTCCCATTTGGTGTTAGCATTAAGCTAGCGGACATTAATGCAAAGCTATGTGTTAGTTTTTGTGTCTGCCATCCCTGATTTATACTTTTGATTAAGTCAGAACATATTTTGGGTTTTAGGCTAAAAAGAAATACAAATGTAATTTAAAA
Source organism: Phyllopteryx taeniolatus (assembly GCF_024500385.1). Lineage (NCBI taxonomy): Eukaryota > Metazoa > Chordata > Actinopteri > Syngnathiformes > Syngnathidae > Phyllopteryx > Phyllopteryx taeniolatus. The sequence continues at coordinate 14,533,195 of NC_084520.1, read as the reverse complement.
AAAAAAGTGTAACCAGACAACTTTTTGAATGAGCTGAAAAGCATATTAATTGAGCAAGTCTGAAAATTCACACTCGGAGAGGCTTCTTTGTGACTTTGTTGCCACACTATCGATAAATATTGTACTGGTATATTTTGTATCACTTTGCTGTTCGGGCTCCCAATTCTATAAGCTGCCTGGCAGAGCAGCTGAGCCAGCATTTAACAGATGGCAACAAGCAGGATTCACCATGTCCAATTAAAATGAGCCAGTTGCTCCACAACATGGCAATATTAAAAAGGAAAATGATGATGACAAAATGGTGGACATTTTTTTAAGGTTTGAAAAGTTAGCTGTTGCCACAAATTGTTTTTGAAGTCGTCATGTAGCAATACAACCTTGTAGCAATGTCATCCCTTGCATTTGAATTGGGCCCATATTGAATTTAGCCCACTGTGACACTCCATCGACTGAAACCAGTCAATTATTTCGGTGGAAGTGGTCCAGTTTGGCGGGCCAGATGCCAGTTGTGTTCGACCCGGTAATTTTGCTGCAGATTCATCTTGTGATGCCATCTGTCTCTTTACATGTGATAACATCAATTTTTTATGCTGCTTATTCTTGTTTTTGATTAAATGGCTCTTCATGTTTGATATTCAGGCCGACAGTAAATAAAAGTCTACAGGTGCCAAATAAATTTCAGATGTTCTGGTCGTTTTATGCTGACATAAAACTTGGAACTTTTTGGCCATAATTCCAGAAGGTATGTTGAGCGCAAACAGAACACTGCTAAAAAAAAAAAAAAAAAAAAAAAAAAAGAACAGCACAGCTACAGTGAAGCCTTGTGGTAGCAGCATCATGCTTTGGGGTTGGTTTTTTTCAGCTGGAACCAAGACTTGAGACAAGGCGTAAGGAATTCTGAACACTTTAAAACAGCACAAAACCCTTAGGCCTCTGCCAGAAACCAAAAAATCCATCCATCCATCCATTTTCCGTTCCGCATTATCCTCACAAGGGTCGCGGACGTGCTGGAGCCTATCCCAGCCATCTTCGGGCGAGAGGGGGGGTACACCCTGAACTGGTCACCAACCAATCGCAGGGCACATATAAACAAACAACCATTCGTGGACACATTCACACCTAAGGGGAATTTAGAGTCCTCAATCAACCTACCACGCATGTTTTCGGGATGCAGGAGGAATCCGGAGTGCCCGGAGAAAACCCACGCAGGCACGGGGAGAACATGCAAACTCCACACAGGTGGGGCCGGGATTTGAACCCCGGTCCTCAGAACTGTGAGGCAGGCAGATGTGCTAACCAGCTGCCCCAAAAAAATACGTGTTAGGATAAATAGCTGAAATTTATTTAAGGTTAATCAGGGACTTAATGGTGGCAAGTGTGTGATTCCAATTTAACATGAATGTAGGGTTAGCTAATGTGATCGGTTAATTCTAAACTCATCCACTTCTCCAGTTAGGGTGTGCATACTTATGCAATATTATTTGAGTTGTTAATTTTTACTTAAACTTTCAAAAAGTATTTTTTTTTCAAAAACCAATTTTTATATTGCGTTATGCAAGTTAAAGGTGGAAATATTTTATTTTATTTTCCAGCCGTGTTTTCAGTCTGCTTGAATCCAGTTTTTATTTCAGGTGACCTACCAGTTTAATTTTCGAGTGACCGATCCTCAGATTCAATGATTCTGACTCAGTATACGGAAAGATCAGTGAGTCACCGTCTAGCATGTATATTTGATGGTAACGCGAGCGTGCGCGTGTGTAGAGTGTCGACTCGTCTATGTGATGTTGTGCTCGTGTCTCGTGGGGACGTCTATGGGAGGCCTGTTTGGTGTTGTCGTCATGGTCACCTCCCATCCCCTCTTCTACACTTGTCTTTGTCCTCACCGAGCGCTTCTTGGCAACCCGTTCCGCCGTCTTCTGCCTGCCAAGTCTGCATAGACTGCATTCATATCAGTAAATAAAGAAGATATTGATACTTTGAATGTTTCAATAAAGAGCCATTGGATGCATAATACATGGAAAATGCAGCAAGCCTTCCTATTGATTATTGATTCCCTGTGATGTTCTCTGAATAGAACTCCCCCCTTCCCTTAGATCCCTTTTTGACTTTAATGTGGGCTACACCTTGAAAACGTCACCTCATTCCCCTCACATGGCTCTCTGCAGAGCGTTTCATCAGCCTGACAGAAACCTGGCATCAGATGGATTTATTCAATTTGCCTCGTGCAAAGTCATTTCACTGATTATTCTTTTTTTTGTTCTGGAGACTTCCACAAAAAGAGAGAATAAGCATATTCTTACCAGTGGATAAGTGATGCCAGGAGTTGCAATGAGAGTGTAAATGCAGCTTGTTTGTGTATACACGCTCCAAAGCCACTCAGAGGCGCCCCCTAGAAAATTTGAAAAACATTTTTTGTCACTGCCACCAGTTTCACCAATCGACCCAAAAGTGGGCAGACACGTATATCATAAGACACACGAAAATGTCCCCAAATCACGTACAGTGGATATAAAAAGTCTACACACCCCTGTTGAAATGATAAAACCATATCAAAACATTTTCCACTATTAAGGTCGCGTAAAACCTGTACAACTAATTGACATATATATATATATATATATATATATATATATATATATATATATATTTTTTACATTTTTAAGTAAAAAAGTAAACGACTGAAAAAACGTGGTTGCACAATTGTGCACACCCCCTTTCAACTGGAACACATTCAAACTCATTTCAGTCAGCGTACACCTCCCACCATTTAAAGTGCACCTCATTTAACCCTATTATTTAGTAGGCTTTGCCTTTTTTTTGGACACCTAGCAGAAGTTTGAGGTTTCATGATAACACTGACTGCTATTTGGAATTGTTCATAATTCCCTTTACCTTGTCTCAGGTCCCAGGTCCAGCTGAGAAAAAAACAGCCCCACAGCAGTGTTGTGTTTGCGCCAAACATACCTTTTGGAATTATAGCCATAACGTGCAACCTTGTTTTAAACGGACTATAACAAAATCTTCCTAACACATGGGAAAATATGTTATGGTCTTATGAAACCAAGGCTGAACTTATTGTAAATACCACATAGTTGAAGTCAGCTATGTAGGTTTGTGGCAGCCATTTTGTGCTAGGGCTCATATTTTGAAAAAACTCCTACTAGGGAATTTGCCCAAATGAGCCACAATTGGAAGCAGTTGTCCTTGACAGATGTTAAAATGTAAAACATTTTTGCATTTTGGCATCTCATGTACTGTAGGTAGAACATGGCAGCAACGTTTGATGATGGTGCAAGGGCCTGTTCGTCGCTACTTTATTTTATATTATTACTTACTTATTACTTTATTCTTGCTCTTATATAGCACAGTAATAGCACCCGAAAGTTTGAGGATCGTTTGAAAACTACTGAAATTTTTTTTTCAGTAGTGAAAGTAAAAGCAATTACCTGCAGCTCAAACTTTTGACCTCCACTAACTAAACGTCAAGTCCTTTGAAGTGAATAGCTTTATTGCTTTAACGTACCGACAGTCTCTGAACGTTTCAAGATCTGAATCCTATTGAAATTGCGCCTTGTAGATCACTGGAACTATGCTAATTTCACCCCACCCCTTTTATTAAAAAAACAAAACAAAAGTCATTAGGTTTCTTGCCTTGATATAGGATGATGATTGTGTCACTGCAATAAACTTCTGTGAATAATCCCTCATAGTGAGATTTCCACAGTGACAGGAGAAGTTGCGCTAATTCAACTGTCATGCTGAGATAATGCATATTACTGAAGCACAAGATTTAATTTGGGGCCGATAACAGTACCTCGCATCGCCACTGATCTCATCTCCATTGTAACACTCCAACATCAAAAATATTAGCGAAGACATCTGAAAGACAGACTTCTTCAAACTAATGCTGCATAGCTCTTCATGGTATTCAACCTTTTCAAGATGTAACTAATTTCATTGTGTTCTCATTGTGGTGGACTGTCACTTTCGATTACAGCTCTGACTGATACAGTTTCATTCAGGTAAAAGCTGTGGAACAGATGAGAAAAGCCAGAAGGAAGACAAGTGTGGGCGCTACTACGTACACAAAAAAACCAGAAAATTCTCGAGGCGGAACAAGTTGATGGTTCGTAACAGATGAGGGGGATCGTACTACACTGAATAAAGAGACAGTCAAGCAAGAGATGCGCATCTGTCATGCACACACACTCGCAAACAAACACACTCTCAAAGGCCTGCTGGCCCGGTAACTAGTGAGTATTGTTACATCGCTTTGCACACTGCTGGTCCACTTGCCTGCGAGGCGCAATTACAAAAGCTTGAAAGGAGCGAGACGGAAAATTTGCTTCCAGCGTTTGAGCATCAAGCGTTGAACGAATGAACAAACCAAACACGCTTTCTCGATGTTTACAATATTGCCTCTAAAGATGCATACCGAGGCAGCGGGGACGATCTTAACTTTTTGATTTAATTTGTATCCCGTCGAAAGAACCCGAGGGATACGGTACGTTGGCTTCATAGTCGTACATTCCAATATCTTAACATGAGCCAAAAATGGATTCACTAACTTCAATTTTGATGAGACTGGATCCATCAAAGTCAAACATTATCAGGTCTGTGATGCGAGTTGACTTCTAAGTTGTGCTAATTTTAGAACATGTTCTCTCATAGGGAATAATGAATTGATGAAACTCATTCACTACCCTCCCAGTTAACAGGGATATTTGACTTGTATAGCCGTCAATGGCAGTGAATAAGTTGGAATAAGTGCAAGAAGGTGTTTGTGGGGCAATACCCACTGGTACATAGTAATTAGTATTAATGGTTTGGATAATCATCATCTATTGAAAAAGCAAAACACTCGTGTAAGTTGTTTGGCTGCTCAGTGAGCATTGAGGTTTTCTGATGTCATGCGTGATGATTGTTTGATCTCTGAGATTTTCCCAGAACATTATGGTTGTGAAAAAGTTCTGCTAACTTTCTTCTGTCTTTGAGTCTTTCCACCTTTTTTTTTTTTTTTTTTTTTAAATGTAATTTTCATTTTGCATTGTGCTATCCCGTTTCAGACCGTGTTCAGCATTTTGCTTTCTTTAGCCGATAGTATCGACACTTGTTATTGTGGTGTGCACCTGTGAATTGGCAAGCCCGTTTACAGCAGCTCTGTTAACTTTCTCTTTTATCCATACTTTCCTCCCTTTTCTTCTCTGTGTTGGAACCTGATGTTTTAGCTACATATCTAATATGAAAAAGTCAGTAATGGTGGGGTGGTATATTCATTGTCTGTCTGCAGTCCAGGGTGTAGTCGGCATTTTAGCTAACTACTTTCTTTCTTAAGAAACGTGATTTCCCCCCCGTCCCGCAGATGTTGTCGTCGAATGTGCCGAAGTGTTCTGCAAGGACAGTTGGAACAGACTCTTTTGAACACTTGAATGTCACATTGGCACCTCTGGACTCCTGCTTGAGTGCAAATAATTTCACTTTTTTTTTTTTTTTTTAAGTGCTGGTTATGAATTCAGGTGGAAAAAATGTCACACAGCTATACCTAAATATTGCACCTCAGCGTACACATCTTTTTGTGCTCTTTTCAAAACCTCAAAGGTGCTCACAGCCTGAAGATTTATTCCTAATCTTTCCTCTCTTTTTTTCTGCTTCTTTCCTTCATCTTTTCATTCTTCCCTCCTGGTGGGTCTTCTGCTGCAGACTGGCAATATGAGGGTGAGAAGTATTTCCACTTTTCCTCCTCTCAATGAGTGTTGTGTTTGTGTGTTCATTGAAACCATCTTAAAGGTTTATGGACTGTAGCAATCCAATGTTATTCAATGCTTAATTGCACAAAAGGAACAATGGACTGTCTTACTCATGATGATATTTTGTCTTTCTCTCACAGAATGTAAACTTTCCCGGTCGGGTCCACCTGCTACCATCGTTGCCATAGACGAGGAGAGTCCCAATGGTAAAGTGTTGTTCTCTTTAATTTCCGCTTAATTGAAGGCCGTTTGCTTCAATTTGTGCCCTCTGGTTGAGAGAGAAGAATAACTTTTAAGATAGTCCCCGCCCCAACTTTGAGCAAACGCGGCGAGGAGATCTCGACCTTTTCAACAGCTGCCAATTGGCAAGGCGTGTAACCTGTGCGCGTTAATATTCATGAGGGAGGCCTCAGCCAGCCGTGCCACTGCTGGAGGCTCGTTTCTTCTCCGGAATCTTAGCTCAGGTGTCAATGGATGAGTAGATCATTCTTCCTACTCCCCGTGTCTATTGACTCCTGACAAGCCTAAGTGTTGCTGTGGCTCCCTTTTTAACTTCCAGTCAGTCTAGTTTTTTTTTTTTTTTTAAATAAGAAATGTCAAAAGGTTTGAAAGGTGAAATAGGTTTAAATAAAGATAATTACAGTAAGTATAGTGTCTGCCTTTCCCGGAATCACGTTCTTTAGGCTTCTGATTGGCTAAAATGGCCTTATGGTTTGTGGTTATATAAAATTGCTAGTTAATGCAGGCATGTTAACATCCTTTCCGTGTGAACCTCATGAATTTGTAGGTTTAGGTTAATATTTGTTTGATGAAAGGCCATCATTTGTTTCTGTCAAAAAGGAAATGTACAGTAAAATGAAAACCACATCCAATAGACTTTCTCATGTAAACAGCTCCAGGGCTCACAAGTTGTTATTCTGTATAAAACGTCCAATGCTGGCATATTACATACCATCTTGTATGTACTGCAGTTTCCTGCCCATTGTTTCTCTACTGCAAAAGGTATTTTGTTCAAAATAGGTGCAGGACAGAGTGGATCTTCTTTGTGGCTGTGCACAGTATATAAAGACGATGATCAGCTTGTAAAATCGATCTATGTATTCCAATATATATATAAGAGATACTGTAATGGAACTGATATAAAGTTGTCAGTACTAAATCTTTGTCTTATACAACACACGCTCGCGGTCTGCATTCTATAGTTGTTCGTGTGCTTTCTAACTGGAATGTAGGACAATAAATTCTAGGCAAAGTCGTCTATCAGGTAATCAGTGTGTAAAACCACATGGGATTGTTTGTAATCCCGTACGGCGGCTGCGTAAAGTAATAGCTTTCTTATTATTATTGATCGGAAAAAGTCTCAAATCTGACTGAAATTAGTGGAAGCTATCCCCCACCCCACTCCTGGAAAAATAAGCTTGCATTTGTTTCCACACAACTACACGTTACTAAAATACATGAATGTCGTGGAAAAGCGCTAATGGCAATGTTATCATTCATTCATGCGCTTAGATTCATTTTCAGATTTTCATTTTAGACTTTTCACTCGACATGGTCACGCTACATTTTTTTGGCTTCCTTCCTGCGAGAGCAAAACGACGCTAATGTGAAGACATTTTCTTTTACTGAGCGCATCGTATACCTGTCTGATACCCCAGCTGCGTCGTCGCTTTCAGTTAAGCTAATGTACTGTAAAAATGAAATCATATCGGCGCATCAGCAGCAAAATGCTCATTTTCACCCACAAGTCTTTACACACGTCAATGCTAGCTCACAGTTCTCTGCTTCTAACATGTGGATCATTTTGAGCTGGTAGACACATCAAGCGAGGTCACTGTGAAACGAGCCTGTTTAATATCATAGGCACTGTATTGAATTATATTCGGTACACGCAAGGTAACGGTTTTATCAGGCCCTTACTCCTTGTGTTTTTCCTTGACTGCGCAAGATAAGCTGAGAAACCAGCAGCGAGGACCTCCAAACCACATTTTTGTATCGCATTTGGAAAACAAAAAAACACAATTTCATGAAATTTACCCACTCGCCCCTCCCCCCGTATTCTCCACATTAGTGAATCACATTGAGGGATTTGACATCGTTTTCATGGGAGCGCAAAGAGCCGTGGCCCAATTTTGTGTCAGATATTAGATTGTGCAGATGTTGTATGTCGAGACACATAGAGGGCAAAAAAAATAAACAAACAGGTTTTTATTACCTATAGTGAGACAGATGGTCACCTCCCTGCTACAAAGTGCATAAATGTAACCCGTTTGCTCGGGCAAACCTGAGAATGGCAAACGCGGCCTCTTTTGGGGTCACATTCACTCTCCTTTTCATCAACACCAAATACTCCAAACAATTTTGCCAAGTAGACCTAACAGAAGATGTGGCATGTGATGCGTCAATCTTTTCAACCGGCGGAATAGTTGTGTGATTAATAATGCAGGGCCCAGGGTACGGTAATGGGTCTCTGAAGAGTTGCAGCCAAATGGGTATTTTGTGCTGCTGTATTGGCAGATTGTCTTTAAAAGCAAACACACAGTTGTATGTTTCTTAGATGTACATCATTCTCAGATATTGTGTGATTTTTTGAAGCACTACCCTCTTGTGTTGTAAAGTCATGACGGAGTTTATTAAACTCTTTGTACAGTACATGCAAAATCCCCATCAGCAGCTAAAAAATGTGATACTGTACTTATTCTTATTCCATCTGCACCGTCTGATCTGTTTTGCTTAGGTCAGATTCAAAATTAGAATGTATCCAAGGAATTTGTTCCAAATCGGCAGTGAATTTAAGTCGGTGATCCTTGTTAAGAGCGGATGTCTCCCCTTATCCCTTCATGTTCTCGTTGTGTTTTTCAGGAACGTTGTTGGTGGAGAACATGCAGATCAACGGCGTGGCGGAGGGTCCGGGCCGAACCATCTCCTTGTCTTTAAGGGACAACCACAACCACTGGGTGATTCTGGACCCTTCCAAACAAGCACTTTATCTCAACAGCACCGGACGTGTTCTCGACAGAGATGTAAGCAGGCAAAAAGTCGTTTTTTTAGTCATTTATTTTGACTTGACCGAGATTCTCTTGTTCGTTTTGTGTATTGTTACGCTTTCACTTTCCGAAAAAAAAAAGTGTGCCTGCTCACTCTAAATGAAATAACCTGTGGCTTTCTCCTTGTGTTTTCCAGCCCCCATCGCACATTCACTCCATTGTGGTTCAGGTGCAGTGTACCAACGAGCTGGTGGGCACCGTGATACTACACGAGGTCCGCATCGTCGTGCGCGATCGCAACGACAACAAGCCACGATTTCAGCAGCCCAGATACTACGTTGCTGTGAGCGAGGTAACGACGTATGAATTCACTCAAATTTACTGAACATTGTTTTGAACCTATCCCTCGTTAATGACGGAAACCCCCGCTTATTTGCATTTTTTTTCACGGCCCTAATGAGGTGCGTCAACGATTCACAGACTTTCGCGATTCACGTTCGGGCTCGGTCCCTATCCCCTGTGAATAGCACGCATCCGCTGTATATTGAAGGTGATTTTTCTTTGTGGCGCCCCCCGGAGGCCACGGTGCTCTTCGCATTTGAATATAATATAATGTCAAGTTTAACTCCAATTTTACAGAAAATCCTAACAAAGATTTGAAATTCTACTGCTTTAAAAGCATCCAAAAGACGATTCAAAATCATTTACTCGGAGGCCCCCACAATAGTCTTTCAAATGCCGAACCTGTTGTCCCTGTGCTCTCGGGAGTCGGGGAAAGCAGAATTTAAAGGTCCGACTGGACTGCCTGGCCTGCATGTTGCCGGCTGCCGCAGAATATCTCATTATGCAGTTTTCCGCAGCCTGTCCAACTCAATCTGTCCTCTCTTGCTCTCCCCCCGGCCCATCAACATGCACTTTTTGTGCAGCCCTTCTCCATAACCCCCCACCCGACCTCACCTCTGGCAGCTCTTCATCCTGTCACCCTTTCTCAACCTCGCCGCCCTTCCTCTGCCACACTTGATATACTTCTCACTGTCCTCCGCCTCATCACTCCCGGAAAAATGCGGCCCTTCATTTAGCTACCACACCATTAGGAGACGCTTCATTATTAAAATATGCCTCTGTAATATAACAGCTCGGTGCCGGGCGGAGGTAAATGCGGTCAGTGTGGCCGTCATATTTTTAAAAAGGAATATATCTGCTCCCATATGGGCAGTTTAGTCGAACTTGAATCACAAATCAAATCACATATTAAGGTATTTTACAAGTGCTCATAGTTTACCAACTAAAAAGGTACGCCACCCAGATGGAGACTCCCTTTCCGTTTATTAGTCAATAATATCATTGTGGAAATTTTGGGTGAGAGGTTGAGCTTCTCCCTAGACTTTATTTTCCGGTGTCGCTGCTTTAGTTATTTTTCTGGAGCCTCCATCCGTGATAGAAACGATAAGAAGAATTATGTAGGACATCAGTGATACAGTAGCCAAAATATACTTAATCTAATATATTTCCCATGTTGTTTGGAGATTTACATTCACGTCCTGGCACGGATCTACAAAGCCCTTGGCTGGTTTAACCAAACTAAAAACAAAAACAAATAAAAATGTAGCATGAAAAATCACTGTTGGCAACATTTTATCTTTCATGTTCCGTGGCAAGTGTTCAAATTGAAGAGACTTTTCCTCTAAAATAAAACCCAGCTCAAATTATCTGGAAAGGGAGTTCTGCTGCTGTGACTATCCTTAATTAAATATTCAAAGATATAAATACGACTTTTTAGTTTGCGTCAAACGAATGTGTTATTTTTGCATATAAGATAGTAAGTAACTTAATTCAGTTTAGTGTATTTACTAGTCACCATCAATCAACTTTAGGATGTCAACTTTCTTTCTTCGCACTTTGCAAAAATCTCAGTTTGTATATTAAAATGTGTTTATTTTGAGTTACTTGAGTTACATTTAGTGTATTACTGTATACATTAACATAAAAACAGATTTAGACTGACATTTTTGCAAAATATATATTGTAGTTTATAAACTGTACAAATAGATTGATAAAAGATGAAGAAAAATATACCAGAGAACTTTAAACAAGTTATTCAGTTTGCAATTAAGCAGATTCAAACAAAAAATTTGTCAGAATATTAGCTTTTTTTTTTTCTTCAACAATATTGTGCAAATGAAAATAAAATCACCTTCAAAATCAAATGTGTTTATTCACACCAGCTGCAGCAGTTCTAGAACCAAAAATGAACAGAGACTTGCTAAAAATGACCTTCTATCATGTCAGATATTATTAGCGTAGCACAAAAACGAAATTATCTTTTAGTCAACACTTCCAAATTTATTCTGAAAGATTAAAGTCCATGAGGAAAGTAAATTTTAGCTCAACCCATAATGAGGTGATTGTTGGCTTGGGGGTATTAACTGTCATAAAGCAACATAAACTGTCTGTTGTGTTTCCAGTTGACTCCGGTGGGCACCACCATTTTTTCCGGTTTTTGGGGCAACAACGGGGCGATCGACATTGACGACGGCCCTAACGGACAGATAGAGTACACCATCCAGTACAACCCCAGAGACCCGGTAGGTTTTAAACCAGCTCATTTGGAACCAGGAGGCATTTTATGCAGTTTTTTTTAAACGATTTAATTAAGCTGAAAGTGACACACATCATAACACATTAGTTTGTTTGTGCCACCCAAATGACCCGCGTTGCGAAATCAAAAAACACAAAATGACAATCACAAGTTTGGTAAAAATGACCCGTGAGGCACACTCTGCAACTTCTGTCTTTTAATCAACTTTTCAAAGATCCGTTGATGATTCCGATTGGCTCCTACTAATAAATCCATCTTGCACACCCCGTCTGTCATTTTCTCTCTCTCCTTTTCATCTGTATTGATTTGCTGGGAGCATTATTTGCGGTAAAAGAGTGGCCATTTTTAGCCCTCCAGCACAAAAATATTCAACATCTAATGAGAAATCATTTGTGTCTGCTTTTATTTTGATGTGACTTAGCCAAAGCTAATCCACCATATAAATACATTCTGCAGGCTTAAAATGACCTTTAAGACTGTAGCTTTTTTATTTCTTTGTTATTAACAGAAAGTGTGTGTTTTTTTTTTTTGTTTGTTTTTTTTTTTTGTCTTTTCAGACAGCCAACAGAACCTTCGACATCCCGCTGACGTTATTTGGCGCTGTCGTGCTCCGAGAACGGCTCAACTACGAGGAGATAACGCGCTACCTGGTCATCATACAGGCTAATGTGAGTTGTTCTTCTATTTTCATTCTTAAGCACTGCGCAGAGTGGATAAAGGTAATCTGGGGCCAATAAAACAGCCTCCTGCTTGAGTGGGAGTCAAGTTATGCAAATGAGCCTTATCATGGCAACATTATTTACACAGTCTGGGACTATTTATGCTCTCTGGAACCTGCCTTGAGGGAACCATGAGCCCGTCCTTAATTATCATTAATGTCTTTGTTAATGCCTTTGTTTTCCTACTTTTATTCCGCTGATCTGTGAATATTTTATTTGCAAACAAATACCGTTGATGATTCATCCATTAAGGCTTCTTTTGAGACAGACCAACATCTTTAAAACTCTTCAACAGCACAAATAAACATTTTATGTCCTGAAGTGCTTTTATTGGAAGGACGACGGAAGCAAGATTATGGAGCTATCTCACAAAATATCTTTAATCCTCCATTAAAAAACTGATTTTTTGGAATGGAAAATTGTTTGGGCTAAGAAAAACACTCACCTCCTCCAAACAAACATTTTGTACATTTTGTTCATTTGCTATGTTTCTTAAACAAATATGCCACAAATACCAAGCAGATGCTGTAGTAATGTACGTAGTAAACTACGCAACACTTACATTCCGGCAATAAGTAGGTTCTCTCATTGGGGGTGTCAAACTCATTTTTGTCACGGGCCATATTGTAGTGACTCATCATATTATTATATACAGTATCCACAACAAATTGATGGATACCAGTTTGTCCAACTATTGTCCAAGAACTGTAACAAAATATGCTTGCAATATCTCAACATTATTTATTACATATGACAATTCGAAAATTATGTTACAGATTTTAGCAAGAATCGTGGAAGATGACGCACATAATTTGCTTTTGTGGGCCGCGTAAAATGATGTAGCGGCCTGGATCTGGACCCGGGGCCTTGAGTTTGACACCAGTGATTTAAATGATTTAAAAATCACAAAGTATGTACTGTAAGTCAAACACAAGCCATTCCTCCCATAGGAAATAATGGCAAATGAATATGGGTCTTAGAACTGCCACCATCACAAAACACTCATTACCTGCAGTGGCAATTTCAACATTCCTAACTGGCATGCAAAAATAAGCTAACTACTGACACAATGAAAGTAAAATAGATGCAAACGACCTGATAGACACGTAGCATTTAAGAGGGGAGAACGGTAGCACTTCTGAAGGCCATTCGATCTCAGGTCATCCATGGTCGTTGTGTCAAGCTTGGACAAAGTACAGATATTGTCATGGAATAAACACACAAGTCGGCTGCAGTGGTGAGGAATTCAACTTGTTTAATATAATACGCAGTTTATATACCTTCTAGGGACGTCTTATCTTATCCAAGGGCGGCAGTACCCCTTAAGGCAGTTGTTAAAAAAAAAAAAAACACAACAACAACAACATAAGTCCCCCCTTTTGGGGGTCAGTCCAAACCAAATGAAAATGTCCCAATATGAGAAGAATATAAATTCCATAATACCTAATTAAATTAGAGACATCTGAACAATGTACTAGGTTACATACAGTAACGAAGTATTTGTACTTCTTCCCACCTGTTGAATTTATAGGTTGCGCTGTACTGAAGAAACCTTAAGCGTTTAAGTTAGATCAAGCAAATCTCTACCTATCTATGTCTCTCTGGCAGGATCGAGCTCCCAACCCGAGCGAGCGGCGCACCGCCACCGCCACGCTGACCGTGGACGTGCTGGATGGCGACGACTTGGGGCCCATGTTTCTGCCGTGCGCGCTCGTAGGAAACACCCGCGACTGCAGTCCCATCACGTACAAGTCCAACGTGCTGGAGCTGACTGAGCCGGTGAGGACATTGATATTACCTCGCTCGTAACGGTACTTTATAGGTATTTTCACTTTAACATTTGTAAAGGCGTAAAAGATGTTGATGTTATTCAGTGAGATTATTTTCGCAAGTGCAGTTTCTTAACCGGAATCGTGTTTCCCAAGCTGCACCTTCCTTTGCATTTCTAAGGCGTTTATATTAGCATGACAAACTCGCTAGAATCCTCAAGCTTGCACTCAATAGTATATAGCCAGCGCAGCAGTCATGCTTTTCCTGGACGGCGGTCTTCATTCTGTTTATCTTGTTGTCTTTGTCACTCACACCTATTGCACATCCCTTTTTACCGAAGACCCTGGGAAATCTCACAGTCACAGTCGAGAGAGGCAGAGCGCGAGGTGTGAGGCGCAACAGGAGTAAATCCACTTTACAACATGCAATTTGGAGAAGGCGCAAGCGTACTCTGACAAGGACGGGCTTTACGATAGCAAGGCGGTTTCGTTCCAATGAGGCGGATGAAGAGAAACCGTCAATAAGGACCTGTACCACTAAAGGATTAAATGTAGCGGCGGAAGAGCGCTGTACATGAACATTTGGACTGATTGTTAGAGTGATGCTTTTGTGCTCAGTGTGATAATCACATACACTTTTGTATTTAAATGAGTTGAACTGCAATAATTGTAACCGTTTCTCTAAATCAGAAGGGCCGAGGTGCATCCGTTTTATCAATTAATGACACCCGCACGTGGTTAGAGTTCAGATTCGCAGTTCTTCGTTTATTAACATCCATCCATCCATCCATTTTCTGAGCCGCTTCTCCTCACTAGGGTCGCGGGCGTGCTGGAGCCTATCCCAGCTGTCATCGGGCAGGAGGCGGGGTACACCCTGAACTGGTTGCGTTTATTAACAAACACACACAAAATAAATAATAAATAAATATGAACTGAGTTGTGGAAAAGTTCCAAAGTAACGGTCTCCAGCCTGCTGCAGGTTCGACTCCTGGCGAAGACTGAAGATCGTTTTCTCGCTTTCCTCTTTTTATCCTTTCTCCTGTGCGTTCATGTGCGTGTCTTCTGGTGGCGTCAAAACATCCTGCGTGAGTGGAGGGCTTCCTGCAAACAAACACATTCTGACCAGACAGAAGCTCCAACCTCCACTTTCATTTTAGATCTGTTCAGTGATCCTGTGAGTGTCCCTGACTTGTATGAGCCAATCAACGATTGTACTCTTTGTGCACGTGTAACGGAATACAGTCCATGGATTACATTTAACACTAGCAAAATCAAGTGGAAACAACAACAACAACAACAAAAATCATTCATACATTGCTTACGATTGACTCAGTCCTACCAGAAGTTTTTCTTGTTGACTTTGCTTCTTGGTGAGTGTGACATGGCAACAACTTGACAACAAACGGGTTGCCTGCCACACTGTGTGTGCTGTGTGTGTGCGCGTGTGTGTGTGTGTGTTATGCTCTTGCTTTCATCTTGTTTGCATGTTTAATGTCAACACCCAGTTTCATTTACAGCCTCTTTATGCCACCCCATCACTTACCGGAACTTCTTCTGTCACCGGGCTACACACACACACACACACACACCGCTCATGACGGCTTGTAACCCGACCGCCCATAGCGCGCCCCGAAAGTGTTATATCACATTGAACGTAAACGAGTGTCTGCATCGCTGATGCACTCAAGCACATTTGTAAATATGGACAGCCTGTGGGCTTGCCGCTCAGCATATTACACCCGTATAAGACATCATCATTATTGTCGGACCATTTAATAGGAGACGCGTGTGCTGAGTGTGTGTGCTTGCATATGTGTGTGTGTGTTTCTATCTGTAGTTGATGTTTACAGATGTGTTTTGTGATTTGCTTTGTAATATTTGGACCACATCTATAGCCGCGTATTGGATTTACCAGAAATTGATCTTTCTTGTTCATGTAGTAGCTTTTTTTCTGTTGTATTTATTTTCCAATGTTATAAAAATTGATGGCGGCACAGTGGATGACTGGTTAGCACTTCAGCCTCACAGTTCTGAGGACCGGGGTGATGACCCTGTGACACTGTCCAATGAAACAACTTGTTGTTGTGTCTCCAGAATAAAGTGAACCCCCTCAACGTGACTCCGCCCATTCAGGCTGTGGATCAAGACCGGAACATCCAACCTCCGTCGGACAGGCCGGGAATTCTATACTCCATCCTCATTGGTGGGTAAAAACACGTTTTCACGTCAAAATTCATTGTTCTAGAATGGCTCCACATAACTTAAAGAACCAATTCAAGTTCCTCCGTTTTTATCACTGATACATTTGCTAGCATTGTGTCTCCATTAAAAAAGAAAACAAAAAGATTCTGTAGATGGCCCTAAGCTCTTCATGATCTCACAGTTCAGCACCCGCTGTCTGAGCTGCAACAAATGTTTTTTCTTTACTGCCAATGGTCAAATCTCTCCAAATGTACTGACATACCTGACACGGACTCGATTGCATTTCCTGCACTCCCCAAACCGAAACTAATCCCCGTCTGAGGCAGAATTATGAGAGACAGTCACAAATATAATGTGGTGGTGGTGGTGGTGGTGGTGGTGGGGGGAGAAACTCTTGCAACCTCGCAGCTATGCCGAGATCTGTTATTTGAATATGAGTGAATGAATAAAATAACTAGTTTTATGGTTATTTTATGCTTTGTTATTATTATTATTGGTAGTAGTAAGCAGACTGTTTCTCTTCAAATTCAAATACAATCACAGCTTTATTTTGCCCAAAGTTTCTATTCCCACACAGCTCAAGCGGCGTTATCAGTGACATTTCCAATAAATGTATTCTTCTGATAGCACATATTGATTTTAAACTTCTTGGGGGAATCATTAATAAGTCCAAAATGTCAACATGAATCTATTTTATATGGTTCAGTAGCAAAGATTAGGTCCGAATGATTATTGACCGAGTTGTTGAAATCTTTTGATTTATTTATTTTTTGGCAGTGGGATTATGGAATACAGTCGACTTTGTGGAAAAGTGGAACTTCTAAATCAGAAACAAAGTGATTTGTGCCCAAAGGACGAGTCACAGCTGGAAATTGGAATCAGCCAGCTTTTTTTTATCCAACCCATTCATTCTTCATGTAGTGCATATTGTTTTAAAAAAACAAAACTAAACATTAATGATATGTCAAACAAATACAAGCTATGAAGACTCTTCTCACCGGACGAACGTGATTGTGCACGTGTGCCGCCGCCAGCGTTTTGATTTCCCCGCAGAGCAATGCAGCATTCCAAAGTACCGCATATGTCTTGCGAGTGTGTGCATCCCCACCTGTGGAGAGCTGCATTAAGCTTGCCTATCTCTCTCTCTGTCACTCTCTTTCTCTGTAGTACGCTGCACCAAGACCACCCGCCCGGAGAACATTTATTGATTTTAAAGCAATGATTGATTTTTTTTTTTTCGTCCCTCACACAGGCAAGTTCCACTTTTGTATATTAAATTGTTGTCCTCTCACAGGCAAACCAGAGTCCTACGCAGAATATTTCAGCTTGAACAGAACCACTGCTGAACTCTTGCTTCTGAAGCCCATTGACAGAGATCTGTACCGCAAATTCGACCTGGTTGTTAAGGTGAGAGAATGTGTAGCAAAAACAAACAAAAAAAAAAAAAAAACATCACAGCTCAGTGGCCTCCCCACCCCCTACAGCTAAACCAGTATACATGGGACAAGACTATAGAGTAATTCTACTTTTGTTACATTTGAACTGCCCCCCCACCCAAAAAAAAAAATATGTGGGCTGAAAATAATAGGCTAGCATTAATACTGGCACAGCATGAATTAGACAACAGCGTGGTCTTTCTTGCATTAATCTTCTGTAAATAGCCAGATTCCTTTTTTAAAGCTGAAAAGAGTCCATCTTTGTATATAAAACGGAGCTTTATATAATCATTCCCATATAACTAGAGACTGCAGAAGTGGTCCGATTATTCCTTTATCCCCACAAAAGTAGCACACTTTTCTTCCATATTCCATTGTGGCTTCCAACAACATTGGACTCGTAATTTGAAGCCGGGTATCAGGTGTTAATTATCACAGGGTTAGGGTTAGTTCACATTGAGGAAATCTATTATTTATATCACGCGGCATGTTTCAACGGCTGGATTAAAGAACAAACACGTGTGCAAACAAAGCACCGTTAGAATTTATATTTTGTTTCCTTCTGTGATTGTAGGCAGAACAGGACAACGGCCACCCGCTGCCAGCTTTCGCCAGCCTCCAGATTGAGGTCCTGGATGAGAACAACCAGGCGCCATACTTCCTGCAGAGCAGTTACCACGGCTATGTGGCGGAGGGCGCGACGGTGGGAACGACCGTCGCGACCGACGCGAGCCTGTCGGACCCGCTGGCCATCGTGGCCCTGGATAATGATGTGGAGGAGGTGAGCTTGAAAGCATCAAGGCATGTGATTCACCAAAAGGCCGTGAGAGCTGCTTAATTATTTAGAATGAATGATCTCAGGCTAATCAGAGTGTAGGTAACATGTATTACAAGTAGGGATCAGTTGACAAAAGTGCCGCCGCTAGGATAAAGGCTACTTTCAGACGGCTTCCATACTGACCTAAATGAGCTTGGAGGGCCAACAATTTCAGGATTTTTAGTAATACTAGCAATGTTTCTTTCTCTCCTCCGCACCTACCAGCATTTGCATTAGCGGTAGCTACAGTTTTGCTTATAAGCTCTGGTCAGATGACCGTCACCAGAAAAAGTAATATATGACACAGTAGGACGAGGCTGACTGAAAAAAAATTGTCTTCTTCAATCTTGACTTACGTTTAAATGTTTTTTTTTCCTCAATTAACTTCGAAGACAACACAGATTCATGCCTAAGAGTATCACGATTTTTGGTTTGGATCCTGTATTGTTACAGCCGTACAGTAAATATGCTTTTTGAAAAACAGATTGTTTCTGGACAGTCTCTTTATTATGTTTTCATATGTTTTTATACAAAACCGTACAAGTTCTCCTCATTAAAAACCCGTAAAAACAAATTTTGGGGTGATTTTGGGGGCCTGTAATGAAATTTCAATTCATTTCAATGAGGACTATTATATATATACACTGAATAGTTTAAAACAACACTTCACTTGTCATTGCTTTTTTATGAGTGCGCTGCTGCTGCTGGTTGTTGTTGACAATCAAATTACTCCTATTAAAAACACTCCAGTTTGTCGGGACAATGCGACCCATCAGAAATTCGATACTCTAGCGTGAAATGTGATGAAAAATTCACCATATTGTGTTTGGAGTTTTCCAATTAATCCCACATTTTAATGATGTTTGTAGTATAGTATGTCACCCGCTGGGCATGATTTGTTGCATTTATTTTCTGTTGTAGGTGACAGCCGATGAGATGCCTGTAGGTACCATTTGAGTTAATTCTCTCTGTCTTTACCTTTCTCTGCTGACTGCTGCAATCAGATTTTATTGACTTAACCCCCCCTGTAAAAAAAAAAATAAAATCATAGAAATCTGTTTTCCTTTTTACTTACCACTATACGAAGTCTCATACTGCTTTTAATGAGAAAAGTGTGTCCCTCTTTTCCTGAACTAGTATGGCAGTGTGCAGCATGGCAGCGATACTAATGCCGCCCTAATGTCTGATACTAATAGCTGCATACAGTGGGTGCGCTTGAATCCACGCAGGCGTACGGCCAAGCAGCAGGCTTAGAATGTGCCACCACAGAAGCCTCAAGAGGCACACCATCAGTCATTTTCCGACCTTCCCCCTGGGATTGTTTCAAATCTTGCTTTTGTGGCTTGCTTGCAGTGTGTTGATTGGTCTTTTCAATATGAAGCAAAAGCACCTAAAGTGCCTCTCACCCGTGAAAATGAATGAAAATGTACTTCGGTGTAGCATTATTATCACTGATGTGTTTCCAAGGAGCTCGGTTTGCTTAAGATGTAGCACAGGCCTCTTGACACATACACGCCACCATAGCACTGAATGGCCTTTGTCCACATCATCTATTCATGCTTGTGGCCAATGATCTATGTCCACTTCTTTTAAATATTGCATACTAGTTGCTTTCCTCCGGAGCTAAGCGGCAACAATAATGATAACGGCCATCGCTTTTACGCGTGCGGCCTTATTTACGACCCAATATTCACACTGGCTACATCGACAAAATGATCACACCTCCGCTTTGCTGAAGCAGCCTGATCTGGAATGTGAGCGCACACACAAGCACATTGTGCTGTCTTTGGAGAATTTTAATGTTAAGAATTCCAGGACAGAAATATTCGCCTGTCTTATCATTTCTTTGCTCTCAGCTATTTCATGCATGGAAGTACACTAGTTAGTTTTTTTCACAGACACTCTTATTTCTAAATTAACTTAAAGTCTATATTCATTTACAGCATAATCACATGGGCTATATTATAATATAGTATGGCCATTTTATAAAGGGAGTAGATCTGTTCTTGATTATTCATGTCATCACTTCCAATCCAATTTGCATAACCAGCGAACATACTCAATCAGTATCTGGTCGTTCATCAGCGTGTTTGTGCTTCCTCCCGCAATGAAAGCTTTGTTCGCTCTCTCTCGCTCTCTCACTGCCAGACCAGGGACCCTCAGCTGCAGCTGTCATTGGACAGCTACACCAACGTCTTCGCCGTGTCGACCAGCGGAATCACGAGGTACCTGACTCTGGTGCGGCCATTGGATCGAGAGGCGCAGGACTCTTACGCCTTCGTGGTAAGCCCGGCGATGATGACGTCACTGGAGCCCGGACAGTACGGGATTTTTGAGGCCGATGCCGATACCGGATAGAAAAAAAGCTGGTACCCGATATGTCTGATGTAACATTGGTATTCACAGGAGATATACTAAATACCCAAATATGATTTAAGGCATAGAAACTTCTCAAGTAAAATAAGAAACGTTAATTAGTAAAACTGTCAACATAAGGACTGTTGACTATAAGCTGTACTATAGTCTTTCATTAGATAATCGTGGAATTACCAGCTACATAAATGTTTGCTTCCACAACGTTAAAATGCTGTAACATTCTCTCTAAAACGTGTGTGAAATGTTTGTTGTTGTTTCCTCGATGTGCCCACACAGCATGTTTCCGCTAAAACGTTGCTGTCATTGGGGCACTGACGTGCAGTAGCGTTCTATTAGTTTACCAAGTCACAGTTTACCTTGGAGTAAAAAATACAAATACCAGTAAAATTCATACACACAGGAGCAGTGCGAGAAATTCTAGATACAAAGTACAGATATCTGTTTTTCACTTGTCAGAAACATATATAAAATACGTAAACGTAAAGTCAAGTAAAAAAAAAAAAAAAAAAAAAAACAACCTGAGGACAATGAGAACTTTGAGCCTACATACTGTAGTTCTCATTCAATATGAATTTTCAAGATTATGTTAATACACTCACTTCCTGTCTTCAGAATTCAATGCTAAATACACAATCACTTCTTTTGTTGTAGCTGTCATCCTCATCGTCGCTCTTGCGCTTTATTTCGGTGCAATCTCATTTAGCCGTGTCTGTACTTGATGGGGGCACGGCGAGGCTGCCCTGTCGCCGCATAATATAAAGCCAAGCTGGGAAGCGTTGTGCTACGTGTCGTGCAGAATTGTGGGGCCGTGTCTCGCCGTGGCCGTGAGAGCCCATGCAGATATTAGGAGGCTGATGAAAAAGGTACTGATTGGAGAGAAGTACAGTACAGTAATCACTAGCAGCATCTTTCAGAAGAAATGAAACTGCCGAAAGAGGAGCTATGAAGTGGGATGGATGATGAAGTCCATCAGGCGGCGAAGAGCCATGTGCATTTTACTGCATTATTTGACAACCAAACAACATAGTTCTCATGCTTGTAGATTTAACAATATTGAATAGTGATTAATGTGGTGTAAACCAAAGAGCAAGTCAAGAGGGTTGGAGACTCGGTTGAGGCAGAATACATACAGTAAACAACTGTAGATGTAATTAGTATTTCAATGTGAACAAACAATTGCAGTTTTCTAACTTAAAAAAAAAATATTACTTTATTTGAATGGCAATCTTAAATGTTTATTGTATGTTGACAGGTGACCTTGAGTACACTGAAAAAGTACATTATTATTATTAATAGTAGTAGTCGTAGTAGTAGTATTAATTGAAATGGACTATTTGCTGTACTCTGTGTGTGTGTGAGCGTGTGTGTTTGTGTTTGTGTGTGTGTGTGCGCGTGTGTTTGTTGCTGTAGCTGCAAGCATCAGACGGCGTCCAGCAGAGCACTCCGGTCGCCGTGACGATAACCGTGTTGGACGCAAATGACAACACTCCGACGTTTGCTAACGTGTCCTATAATGTCCACCTGTACACAGACATGATGCCTGGAGAAACTGTGCAGCAGGTACACTGGGCACACACTCCACATGCATCCGCAATGTTGAGTGTTGGTGATTGCGTTCATTTTGTGTGTTGTGAAGTGTGTAAATCTATGTGGTTCTTTTTCAGCTGTCAGCAGTGGATGAGGATGACGGTCCCAACGGCCTGATCACCTATCGAATTTTAGCAGGGGATCAGGGGCAGTTTCTTATTGGCAACAGGTAAATACTTTTTTTTTTTTTTTTTTACTGAATTAATGTTCTTACTTCCTGCCTTTAAAGCAAATGTTTTGTTTTGTTTGTTAGTACTGGTATCATTACCGTAGCACCAGGGGTGGGGCTCTCTGTGGGTCAAAGTTACGCGTTGACTGTGGAAGCCATGGACAATGGAGCGGAACCTCACAGAAGGTAAAATGAGTTTTGTCTATCTGTCCATCATTCAAACATACCATCACCTCCCCCTTTTTTTGTTTCTATCGCACCGCACTTTCTGTTTAAACCTTCCTCCTTTGCAGTAGGAGGTTTTTCCACTTTCACCGAGATGTCATGAATTATAGATGTATTTTGGAAAATGGCGAGAAAAGGGTTTCGGCCTCTGAGACGAAAATGGGCAGTGTGTGCGTGTGTGTGAAGGAAGGAATAAAAATGAAAAGAAAGGGGAACACACTGTAATGAGAGGGAGACACACTACTAGTGAGCTTCTCCTTTAGGGCAGCAGAGGAAATGCGTTCCGGAAAGGAGAAAGTTCGACATGGAGGAGAAATGTGAAGAAAACTGTGATCAATGTCTGGCTTGCCGAAGTGCTTTCTTTTTCATTTCGTTTGATCCGATCCACAGAAAACATCAAAGGAACTGTTCAATAAGTCAAAAATATTGAGGCCACAAATACACAGACTATACAATCATCAGCATCATATTTTTTCATGAATTTAGAATTGCCCTCAGGGCACTTGCCAAGGACTTCTATTACTAACTTATGCGTTCTAGACATTGAATTACCCGCTTGGGGTCGTATAGTTTTTTGACTTAAAAGATACAATTCCAGCCCGCACAGCAAGCGAGATTCCGCCTCACTGAAGTAGCAGCTGCAGAGTTTCATTCCTTCCGTCTTTTATTTGTCAGCACCAAACTCCATGCAGGCAGACCGTGAGCCACGCGTGCAGTGCGTTTCTACAAACTGCCGTCTAGTCTCGCTAACGTCGTCTGATGCGCGCTGACCTTCTTTTTCCCTGTTCTCGCTGCGTTCTTGTCTCGT
This sequence comes from Phyllopteryx taeniolatus, assembly GCF_024500385.1. NCBI lineage: Eukaryota > Metazoa > Chordata > Actinopteri > Syngnathiformes > Syngnathidae > Phyllopteryx > Phyllopteryx taeniolatus. The sequence continues at coordinate 14,509,754 of NC_084520.1, read as the reverse complement.
AGCACATCATCTAATACAGATGCACCGCGGGGAGAATATAAACAATAGCTACTATCAAAAAGAGGTACCAAAGGAGAACACGTGCAAATCAAGCAACGCCACTTGTTTGCTGACACTCAAAACACATTGCGCGTCGACTTTACCATTTAACAATAACCTGACAGGCAAACAGCTCTCAGTATTGTACAGTGTATTTCTACAGCTTTTCAAACCACTGTTCTGAAGTTCCAAGAGGAGTTCTTGTCGGCTGTAATTGTAACATTTTAGACAGACCCAGAGGACAGGGCATGACATAGCTTTTATTTTTTGTAGTCCATTAGTCCATTTTCTATACCACTTATCCTCAAGTTTTACATAAATAAGTCACTTTGAAAAGCTTCTGCGTGAGGCCGCCTGAGATTGTGTGCGGTCATGTGACTGCACTCCACCCGTCCACCGTGCTGCCCAAGCCGATGTTGTGTTGACTTTAATTAAAAAAAAGGAAATCTTTTTTTTTTTTAATGAATGTATTTTTATTGGGCCAGATGGCAGAGGCTGGCTCTCTCCAATGATTTTTATCAGTTATCAGCTGTGTGGGGGCCCCAATCAATAAAGAGTGCAGATTGAGGTGGTCTCCACGCCGGGCACTGAAAGATTGTCTCGGCATTTCCCCAGACCCCCCACCCCTGCCCTGTTTATCTCTGGAACCATAACCCACACCGCAAATCGATATCCATCTCTGCTAGCTGATTTGTTACGGGTCAAGACCCAAAATGAGTTACGTGTCCTCGTCCTGTTGGGCCTTTTCACGGTCGCTGAATGCAGATGTGTGACTTTTTTTTGTCATGGTGATGGAAGTGTTCTTTCACAATAAGTGTCCAATGTTTTTATGTTTTTTTTAAAAAAAATTTAAAATGTTACATTTTCACAAGCTTACCAAAGTGAGCTTGTATCGTTTTTGTAAGTTATGTGCTTAAAATTCATTGGATTAGGAGGACCAGAAGCCATTATTCTTGACATCGGTCTGTTTTATATTATAATACAATACATAGTGGTGCCTTGAGATACAAGTTTAATTTGTTTCGTGACCACGCTAGTAACGCAAAACACTTGAATCTCAAGTCAACTTTCCCCATTGAAATGAATGGAAATGCCATTAAGCCATTCCAGAAAAAAAAAGTTATATTTTTGTAATGTGTTTTTTAACAATAGAAATGTCACTCTATATTGTACATAATAAGACACAGCAATGACATTTAAATAGAATGTAAAGAATTTGCCACATTTTGTGCTGTAATTCAATAGCTATTGTACTGCTCATCCAAGTGTGCCTTGGCCACTTGGAGACAGTATAAAACAGAAATATAGATACACTGTACATGAAGACGGTCTCAGTTCCATAGTAAGCCACAGTAATATTACTAATTCCATGCAGAGGATAAAGAATATGTGCTTGTAAATATTATATTTTTTGTCTACGTGTTTGGGTTCAATTAGCCTATCTATGGTGTTTTGCATTGTTAGCACGAACAAAGCAAACAATTCTTTGTTATTTGTAGATATATTTACATGATTTTACATAAACGATTTGAAATCAGATTACATTATGTTTATAAAGGATCAACTTCTTCGATTTTGTTCCATTAAATTTGGATGGAACTTGACCTTCTTTTACCTCAACCTCTTTCAGTTGTCGTTTGAGTTTAGACATTTTGACCTTGACGATGTATAATATATTGTCAGAGTGGGTTAAACTAGTTTTGAGTTTTGTTACTCTTCTTGACCACCGTACTTTAGCTTGAACCTGAAGTTACTCTCTTTTTCTGTTCTGGCACGTACTTGAGCCAAGTGAAAGAAACACAAGCCAATTCTCCTACAGTTCATCTTGAACTTTACCCAGTACACGAGGTCATGAGTTACTTTTAGTAGTGATACTATATTTCTGTCTGAATCTAAAGTTCTACACATCCTCCTTTTGGCTTTGACTCTGGCCCTCAACCACATGGGAAATTGAGATACTTGGCAGGTAAGGCGCGGTGGGCATTTGGATGCTAAAGGCTGCCTGCGAGCTGTTTGTGAACTGACATTTGAGAAGCACACATCATTTGTCTTTGCAAAGTTGAACGTTTTTACAGAGGGCATGGGCAGGCGCTCCCTCAAAGGATATGGCGGTAGCTTTTTAAACTGTCTGTCACTATGGTAGCTAGCTGTCGCCCAGTTTCAATGAAAAGAATGAAAAGAAAACATCTGCGAGCTGCATTTAGGAAGCCACCAAAGCGGTGTGGAAAGAGGTTAAGTGAGCATTGAGTAATTAAGACTTCATTAAATGACCTTGTGTTGGTGTCATGGTCTCAAATTAGCTTACAGCCTCGTTTGCAGTTCGGCCTCGGGGATGGCCAGCTGACATTGGATGGAATTTAAAGCAGAGTGTGGTTGAGTCAAGGGTCTTTGAGTGTTACGAAGAGGCCGCTACCACCGGTGTAGAAACAGTGCCACTGCAAGTTCTTTCGATAATATGCTCTTTCTCGGTCTACTCTGCTCCGCTAATCCCATCTGGTAGTTTTCTGTCAACAAAATGAACCCGCTGATTAGCCTCCTTAGTTGAGGTAGGCCTATTAAAAATGCTCGTTAATCGATGCATACACATTTATCTGGATGCTGAAGGAGCAGTCCTAAAACTCTTCGAATACCATATGCTACATCTTGAGCACGACGGCTAAGGATGGCATTGCTTCTGTAGTTCTTGTTTAATAAAGGGCTTTTACGGAAATGAAGGAATACAAAGACAAAAGCTTACCCAACTCAGCAATAGCACCTTTGCAAGACTCAAAGTTACCTCTTGTTGACTTGAATGCATTCTTTAAACAGAGTGAGTGAGTGCAAAGAAAACCAAAGCTTAAATGTCTTCTTGTGTCATCCTCTCAAGGTCGTCCATTACCACGGTCTACATCGAAGTTTTGCCCCCCAACAACCAGAGTCCTCCGCGCTTTCCCCGGCAGCGGTACAGCCTGGAGATTAGCGAAGCAATGAGGACGGGGGCGACGCTGCTTAACCTCCAGGTACAAAAACAGACAAAAGAAAAGAGACGTTCTCTTTGACCACCCCCCCAAAAAAATTTGTCTGACCACAAAAAAAAAATCTATCTAAAACCTTTTTAGCAGAACTTGCTTGTTCCCTCACCAGGAGCTGAAAGGCAAACTTCACAACAGCAGTTTGATTTGTGAATTGACTAAAACATGAACTGGTTCAGTTAGAAGCGACGTTTTACCAATCCTCTTCGTCATGCTGTTCACGGTTTGACAACTTGAGCCCCATCAGCACCTCGCCTTTGCGAGGCTTCAAACAGCACATCCATGTAGATTATCATTCATCCAGGTCATGCTAATCCGCGAACGTTCAATCGAGGCAACTGAACTTTTCTTGTTTGTTGACGAAGTTTCATCTTTAATCCAAAAGGCTCCTTCAATTCCACAATTTTGGTTAGGCGTCTGCCTTTTTTTGACTCGGTCGGTGTGCCCCTGGTATGGTCACAATACGTTGTTGTTGTTGTTGTTGTTGTTGTTGTTGCCTGGTGTGGCCGGTGAAGGACTGACCTGTGTACAAATCGGTCGTTCATTCACCTGCCGGCATATTTTCATGGAGCAAACGCCTGTTCTTGAGTTTGCTGTTTCAGCTCCTCGTTAGAGAACAGCAAGTTGTACAAAAAGTACTGAAACGTTCAACAGTTAAACATAAATTAAAGTCTGTGAAAGCTACAGCACATTTTAGGTTCATCCTGAAATGTCACCTGAAAGATGAATATCCCCAACTTTTAGTAGTGTATATCCACCGTGTACAACATTAATGCTGTGCTGATAAATTATGATTTTAGGCCGTAGATCGGGAGGGGGACCCCATCATCTACAGAATCAATCGTGGGGATCATTATGGACACTTTTTACTGGAGCGCAAGTAAGCTTCAACACACAAATACATACACACACACACTCACACAGTGTTTAAGGGTATTGGCTAAGTTTATCGTTGTTTTTTCTGGATAAATATTAAATGCAGCAAAATGTGTTACCTGGCCTTCATACACTCACTGTCTGTAACATTAGATAAACCTGCACAACCTAATAAGATCCAATATAAGATGTTAGCCTTTGCAAAGCTAATAATACTTACAGTGCTGTTCATTATTTGTGGATGTAGTTTGCAGTAGAACGTTTCTGCACAATGGGGAGTGGTGTCTTTAAATTTTGGTCATTTTTTTTTTAGCTATACTATTAGAAATAGTACAACTGAAAAGAAGAATGGAGCCAAACTACTTTCCTGGAGTGGTGCATCAACAATTTGGATACACTGTCACACAACAACAGTGATGCAATCAAAATCAGTAAGCACCACTGGAGAGACAATAATAGCTCAAAAAGATCCTTGAGTCAAATATTTGCTACATTAGAGAATTGAGCTCCAACAAGAGCTTTATACATACATTATCAAAGACGCATTGCTGCATTTATTCATTTATATGTCATCAAAAATGCATTTCCACCACTAGGGAAAATCTATTTACATTTCTAGGGGGGAGTGGGGGTGAAAACCCTGGGAATTATATTCAGAAAGAGAAGCACAGAGATGCAAATGTGAAGTGACATGAGGAGTAAAAAAAAAAAAAAAAAAAAAAAGAAATGATGAACCTAATGTTGAACAGCAGCCAGGAAGCAAAGAAGCAGGATTTAAGGATTTAACATCACAATGTAAGAATATGTATTCAGAAAAAAAAAATAATAAAAAAGAAATCATGAAACAAGCACTTTAAGGAGCTTTCATCTCCACGTTCGAGGAATATTGGATGAGCTTTGTCAGACATTGTAGAACTTCTTGCCGAGCTTCAGCTGTATTATTATAGCACTACTACAAAGGTGTGCTGACTTGTGCGTTCATGCAAAACTACATTACGCCCTGCAGGTAACGGTGAGACCAACTTGTAAAATATTTTTACATTGGCCCGCTTTGCAAATTAAAGACTTGCATTTCTTAAACCAAAATGTAAGCCGACGCAGTGCAGTCAATGCAATTCAATGTTTTTACAAGGAATACAATAAAAACTTGCATCGGTGTGTCAGTTTATGCTAAAGAGTATTAAAAGACACTGTCAAAGAAACTGCACTAAAATAACATTTAGACATTATGAATGCGGTAGGATTTTTCACATTGCATCCTTCTGCACGTGGTCCAAAGATTGTAGGTTCCCTCCACCTAAATGGTGCCAAATGCACTAGTTTAGTTCGTTGAGTTTATGTTTCGTTTGTGAAAGAACTATGGCGCATTCACAGCAATCGCTCGAACCCCAAAACGAGACAGATTTGGCTCACTTCGAGCACTTTTCATAACCGAAGAGCGAAGCCAGTCAGCTGACAAATGGGTGTAAAGTATTAGCAAAGATTGACATGTTAAAGCCAAATGTAACAATTTAAAAACACACACAAAACATGTGCCCGTCTTCTCCGCCTGGCTTCTTTTCACCCCTCATTGTAATCTCTTCCAACTTTTCATTTCTCTTGTATTTTTACACTCATGACTCCAGGATTAACAGTGTTTTATGTGTCCGTGTGTGTATGTGTGTGTGTGTGTGTATGTTTCCTCATCTCCAGTTCTGGGTATTTGGTCCTGGACAAACCTCTGGACAGGGAGGCTCTGGACTTCTATACGCTGGTTGTCACAGCCTCAGATGAGCGCCCCGATGGGGTAAGAACAAAAGAGAAATGCAAAAAAAAAAAAAAAAAAAAACATAGGGGAGGGGAGCCAAGGGGAAGGGGAGCCATTTTCTGAGTTCTTTCTTGAATTGCATCGTCTTTTTTTACCTTCTCTATCAAATGGCTGGCACTCTGAACTTTCTTTTATATTGTGTGCAAGGCATTTTCCACAATGCGAGCTTTTTATGAACTCAGGCAATAATGAGCCTCCCGGTCTACTCGGCAACACTGAGACAAGCTGAGGCAACACCGGCATGACCTCCCGTCAAAAGTCCGGCCTTCAAAACAAACGCGCGCCAATATAATAACAGTTTGACTAAGCTATCTTTGGCCCCATGTTGGCTGATTTAGCAGTCACACTCAAGCTTTTTTGTGCTTGCTTATTGAGTGCAACTGCTAAATAAGCCACGACGTGGCAAAGAAAGTGTGCTAAAACTGTACGAAAACTAAAACATAAGAAAACCGAGGTTCCATTGTATTTTCAATCACCATGAATGCATTCTTATTTTATGTTGATTTTAAATATTGTAAAAGACAATATAAACTATATCTTGTTTGGCTGTGGAAAAGTAATGCCTCAAAGTTTTAATAAGGTCCTTGACAGTCCCATTAGTCTGTGGGAGCTTGCAAAATATATATATCGTTTTGTTTTTTACCTGAAACTTAGCTTCTACCTTCAGTGATTCAACGTTCTGATATATCTTGGGCCACCAAAGTCAAACTCAATGACCTGTCTTCATCTTTTCTTTATTTAGTTAACACTTCAGGTGTTCCTGCTTGTAAATGAAATAAAATGCCCCTATTTCCTTCTCTTTGGCTTCTTTAGTCTCTTGGCTCACCTTTTAATCTTGTCAGAACTCCACCTCCCTATTTAATGACCCCCATCGTTGCACATATAACCCACAGGTAACATTCAACGTGGTCCGTAGGAAATGTTCATTCAGGAAGGAAATGTTCACTTGACACGGATAGTCAATTGCTGTTGCAGGCTTGACAATTAGTGCACTGTCCTTGTGCCTTGGAGGTTTTCGAGTCAAGTAGTTGGACCATTCTTCCTGCATGACATGCCGTCGTATGCTTTGTTTTTATGTCAGAAAAATAGGAATGTCGAGAAAAGGGGGAAAAATGGATTGGAGCGCAGTAAGCTCACATACTGCAGGCTATTAATCGGAATCCCTCTAAAAGGCCTTGGCTTGCCTTCACGTAACTGTATATGCGCACATAAACCACACACACACATTATTGAATGTACCAGTGTGAGAGTGTCAGACTACAAGGTGCCTAATTGGCTATTTGGCCGGGTAATCCATCATGCTGCCACGTGTTCCACAGGTTGCGAACAAGCTAGCGCTGCTAATCCGCTGTGAGCATGACACACGTGGTGCGGTGTGGGCTGTTTTGCAGCGGATCACAGGGTGGATAATTCATCTCGCGCTGCAGTAATTCCGCTTACGTATCTTGTAGTTTCTTAAAGCAGTTTTTACCAAACTTTATTGGGCACAGGCACCCGTTTTACCATGGGTATAATGATGATCACGTCTCAATTTACTTACGAATTGACTAACTCTGCTTCTTGAACTATAACTTATGTGGCCAAATCTCTAGATTATAAATCATATTCTCAATGTGGTTAATAGGTGTTCTGCTGCCAGCATGCCACACATCACTTCTGTAGCCAAAGCCCATTTGTGCACGCTTTGTACATCTTTAACTACTCACCTCTACAACACATTTGGACTTATTGTGCACCTCAAACAAAAAAATATATATACATTTTTAATGACATTTTCAAAGTAGTGTGGATGTAAAATCAGTTAATTTCAGAGTGAGAAGCTGGCACAAAGGGAGCAGACCACCAGGGCATAAAAGCAGGTAATTAGTCAGCAAAATTAGCCTTTAGTGTTTGAAGAGCAGCTGTTTGGAAGGTTTGGAGGTCAGAGCTGGAAAAAAAAATAAAAAATACTCAAAAACATAGCAACATGAGTGGAATATTTGCAAAAGCTTCAGACCCTCTCTGATAAAACTATAACCTCTGTGTGTGTACTGTATATGTGTTTGTGTGTAGACCTCCACCGCGACGGTGAACATTGTGGTGACAGATGTTAATGACAACGACCCGCTGTTCGATCCATCATTGCCGGTGAACCTCACTGTCACCGAAAAGGAGGATCATGCATTCGTTGGACAGGTCAAGGTAGGAATTACCACACACACACACACACACACACACTTTCACTCACACACTTTGATTGTGATTGAATTTTATCTCACTTTCAAGGTAAACATGATAGATGTGAATCTAAAATGACAGAGTGGAGTCTAGAACGCACAAAAAATAAACATTGTTCCTAAATAAAAGTAAAACAAAAAATAAACATTTCTAAATCATTAAATGCAAATGTATTGGATGTACAGAAAAAAAAGTGAAATACAAATGAACTCTATTTAGCCAGTGATTCTTTTGCCAGAGGGAGCCCGTGTACCACTAGAGGAACTCGTACTACACTTTGAGAATCACTGGTCTAGAAAATATTGTGTGCAGACACATTTTTTTTTTTAGACTGTGATGTTGCACATAAGTCATGCATGTCTCCTCCGCTCGCAAAAGGTCACCGCCATGACATGTAATTACAGAAGGCTCTCATCTGCATTTCAGTCGTCTTTCATGTCTCCTCCCGCACCAGAACTTCTACAGAGACTCTTAATTAAATTGAGCTGCCACCTTTTACAGCAGGGATGGGCGATCATCAACATAATTCTGTAAAACCTCTCTAACTTTCTAATTAGGCCCGTAAGTTATCTCGCTCTTATGTTAGTGTGGGTTTGCAGGTAATTTGAAGAGTGTGCTCTTCTGGACTCATAAATGCAGGGCTCATTTGGAGTATTACTGGAGTCATTTTTACCCTTTTATGACCATGAAATTTGGAAACGATTTGCTCCCATCCTACCTAGGAGCATTGTTGATATTTTCCCCCCCAAGCTGTGTTCAGAGAACAGCAGTAATAATAAATAATAATAATTAAGAGTTGTCCCCAATCGGATCACATGATTGGATATCAGGGCCGAGAATGTAATTATCAGAAGATTGCTATCGGATGAAAAAGATGGGATTTTTTTATTTTATTTTATTAATATGAAAATGTCACAAAGCAATAAACATAAGATATTCCCAAACGGAACAGCAATATATTATGTTTATATTACACAATGTGACTTTTTGAGGTCTTTAGTCTGGTTATTTTAGGAGTGACAGTTACAGCACTTAGTAGTGGGCGACCCGGAGAGGTGCGGCGTGAGATGCGGAAGCATTTTGCTTACACGGCCAACAGGGGGCAAGCCAAAAGATACTACAAACTACTGTACGTCTGCTAAGTCCGTTATAATAAATAGTGTGTCCAAACAGCTCGCTGAACAGCATCGTCAAAGAGTTGAAAGATTGACATGTTAGATAATTATTTATTTATTTTTTAATTAATAGTATGTGTTTGTTTTTTTACATTTTTGCTTGGTGGTGTTCCGTGAGAATTTTGTCGTGTATAGTATGTAACTTACCTCAATAAAAGTTGGGAAGCACTGCCTTAAATAATGAAAAAATATGATGCAACAGTCAAACAAATGTTTATTATTATGATACGCATTTGTCGGATTGACTTTTTGGGACATTTTTATTTATTACATTTTCTCTGACAATTATTTGTTGGAATCGCATGGCGGGCTGATCAAACGCTCTTGCGGGTGGCATATGGCCTACTGGCATGCGTTAAATTGTGCAGGTGTATCTTATGTTGTGGCCACTTAGCGTATAATGAGAAAACGTGCTTCGTTTTCAACCACATTAAGCGTACCTATTGAAAAGTCCAGTGAGTATGAGCTCAATCTTTGACCTTTCCTAAAGGTGACATTTGATTCTGATCAGTTTCCTAAGTATTTCCAGCTTCAACTTCCATCCTGGGAAATTCTCCAGAACTAAACAGACGGTGCTAATCCCCAGAGCGTGCAAGATGTGCAAGGCGTGACTGCGGGCCTCATTCCAAACCAGGGTCGCCACCTGTAGTTATAAACATATTTTCCGGAAGAATGAGTGGACCTGACCTTGGTGTGCTGATGCTGCTACAATAGGGCAGAGAATAATGGGAGAACAAATAGTGAGAGCAAATAAAAAGAAATGTTGAGGTTGCCCATTCCTATTCCTATTCAAAGAAAAATAATTTACGGTCCTGTGCAGCATGACAACAAGTTCCACTAATATCCTCTCTCAATTATAGAAAGATCAGTATACAAAAATGCAATATAACATCATCTAGAGCAGTTCAGAATCAATGTGTATCTAATAGCATGACAAAAACATTTAAAAAAATAAATAAAATACATCACTCTCACCAAAGATGCTAATAATTACAATATGTATTCATGTGTGCAGATAGCTAAAGATTTTGTTAGTCAACGTTGGGTATAACAAGTTTTGCGCTGACCAACCAATCAAAGGACGAGAAACGGCTGATCTCATCGAGGGGCAGCGCACTAGCCCTGTGACGACGAATTTAAAATGTGATTGCTTATAGAAACAGTCCCATTGCTAATATAGTTTAAGTGACATCGGCCCTGGGCAGATTACATTGACATGGCAACACATAGAGGCTGAAATCTAATTGGATAAAACATCTAACATCCACAAACAGAGACACTTTCATGGAACACATATTCAAATTTAGGTTATAAGTGTAGGTCAGTGCTTTTTGATGGTGTTCAGACCAGCAGAGAAGGTCATGACCCCCAGCCATTGCGATTTTCCGTCCTCAAAAGAGCAGCTAAAGAAATAAATTATTGTAATTAGTACTCAACAGCGGCCCTCGTTAGCTTGAATAAAAGATGGCCGCTCATTGGCCCCTCGCGGCATGCTGGCTCTCCTCCTGCGGTGTGATTGTTTGCTCCCTGCAGGTATTGTCACTTCACTTCATCCACGTGTTGATTAAGATGCACATTTCTCTCAAAGTTATTCACTTTGCAGATGTTTGAATACAAATGTTACTGAAGGAGAAGACATACGCGCAAGTTTCAGAACGAGACACAAGCTCGTCTGTATGCAGATCAGCGTAGTAAACACCTCCCGCGCTGTCGCAACACCTGTCTGCACGCGCACATTTATTAGCGCGCTAATCGCTCAAATGTGACCGGCAAAATGTTTTATTGAACAAAGTACCAAGGGCTTTCGTTCATTGTTGCCTATGCGGATACGTACGGGCTGCCAGAGGCTGCTTGCTTGGGATTCTGTCACACAAGGAACGTTCAAGCTCACTTTTTTTGTCAACAACTTTGGCAACAGACACATTAATCCTTCTGTGTTTGTGGCCTTTAACTGTGCGACGACGCAATTACGCCAGGAGACAATGCCGTGAGCGAGTGATGCGGCGCGGCGAATGGGATCTTAAATGGCTTTAATGCGGCACTGCAGGCAAGTAAGCCGAGAGTTTTATGGATGGTAATGCTTCCATATAAAAGATTGGACATCTGTCCCTATATAAATTCTTTACCGGGCAACATAACTGTCCGTATATCATTTTCTCTCATCGTTCTCTGGACCTTGCACTTTAGTGCCGTCACAAGACTGAATTATCTGTAAAAGTTGGAACTCTTGACAAAGTTGTTTCATGTTTCGGGAATCTTATTTTGGAATATACTGTATTTTGCCATGTCTATACGTTATCTTGATTTTAAACAGATTTAAATCTTAAAACAATCAAACAACCTTAAAACAATACCCCAGCTAAAAAGCTAGCAAAGATAAGAAAAGATGATCCTTTAATGATATCCAGAGGGGAAATTCATTTCTACAGCAGCACACAGGACATCTCAGTGTTTAAAATACCTGTAACAATAAAAAAATGTAATGTATATTTATACCATGAAAGCAACAGTTGGTACAAAATAACAGCTTCAAAACAAATATTTGGATACTACACTGGCTTGCTAAATGAGGATAGCAAAAAAGCTGCTAGTTTAGTTGTCTCTAATGTTGGTGGACCAGGCAGGACACCTCTCATGATGTGTTAGATTTAGTGTCGCTGCTAGCATTCCTGCTCAAGTTAAAATGGGAGTGAGCAGTGTTAAAACCGCTAGCAAGATTTGAAAGTAGCCTAACTCCACTAAAGCTCCTGAAGCCTAAGGTAAGTGAGGCTTGCATGGAAGTGTGTTGCTGCAAGCACATTGCAAATGATCGAGACTTCTTCATCACTCACACTTTCTGATTGTTTTGTTTTTATCTTCCCTCAGTGGCTGCAGTGGTTTCTTGCTAATAAAATTGGAGGCACTAGATGGAGCCGGTGGGATGAATTTTATTTTATTTTTTTCCCCCCCACAGATCATTTTACTCATGTCCTACTGTCAAGTCATACTGACAGTTTTAACAAATATGACAAGAAGGGATTTGTTTTTTCGAAAATTGCAAACTTCATAAAAAAATACACTTTTGAACTTCAGATGGCCGCAAAGGTTTCACAATTTGTTCTCATTTTTGCTTTCAATTGAATTAAATTGTTTGCTTCAATCTCATGCGCAGTTGAAATAAGAACAGAAATAAAAATCTATTTGTGTTCAATACTTCCTCAAGCACTGCAACCTTATGACAGTGTCTTATAAAAGAGGGTGTAAAATAACATGCTTTTTATGTCGCATTTCGCCGAATGTTTTAAATACTCACATCCACACTGTTGTGTGAATGTTTAATTAAGAGTTTTGGGGATCCCTTGGTCAAAAAAAAAGCACCATAACAAAAGACAATCAGACACTTGGTTTCATCTGTTAATGTCATTAGAACAATAATGGCACAAGGTGAGCCCTCATCAGACGGCATTAAAGGAAACCTCGCCTCGCAAATGGTCACCTTGTCGCGTGGGCTGCGAGGGATGACGTGGATGTGTAGCACTTTTCAGACGAAGAGGCCATTTGCGGGAATGAACGAAGCGTGACGGAAGGAAGGGAGACGCTGTGCTTCTGAAAATTGGTACCGCCGTCTCATTAAATTTAGACATTTGATGTTTGAACAATGGCCAGTGGTAATAAAGCGCTTTTGATACCCGTCGTCTTACTAAGAAAAGAAAATAATCAACAGAAAAAAAGAAAGACGGCCATTTTTCATTTGTCTAAGCCATAAAAGAAGTAGAAGAAAGAAGAAAAAAAATGTGTCCAACAAGAGACATCCGCCAAGGCTAAAACACTTGAACAGAAATCAATGAGTTAATGGCAGACATTTCCCCCCCCCTTGAATTCAAGTCATAAAAAATACTGTATATGTAAGGTTCTTAACATTAAATGGAATTTCCTGTGTTTATTTGATCTTTATCAGATCCGGCTTGAATTTGTTTTGAGATTAAGGTTTCTAGGCCAGCATAAACACTTTGTTTTCAATTTGACAGAAACGCTATTTTATAATAATAATAATAATATGTAATATGATAATAATAATAATCATGCCTGGTTAACACTTTAAAAGCAAAAAGGTTCCTCAGCAAATGGTCCCATCTAATATAAAGCAAAAAAAAAAAAAAATGGGGGGGGGGGGGGGGGGGGGGGGGGGGGTTGGCATGGTGCTCTTACTCACGTCTTTCCCATTACTTCCACAGCTTTATAAATGGTTGAAACACTTTCAAAAAAATTTATGACGGCCTCTTTGCAGCTCCTTCTTAATGGCAGATGTATAAGTTGACTTCACCCTGTCACCGGACTGAAACTGTGGACGCTCTGTACACTAGGCCACCGATCCAGATCTGGGGGCGAGCGGTCAGGTTCACTACCGAATCGTCAACCATCAGAAGCTTTTCTCCATCAACGCCACGGGAGCCATCAGAACCATGCTGCAACTGGACAGAGAGGTATACATTCATGTCTAATTGTGTCACCTCTGGTACAGAATGTGTATGTGTGTGATATTTTAAAATCTCACACCCAAGGCCAAGGGTGACTACTTTCTGATCGTGGAGGCCTGGGACGGCGCCGTGGACCCCCGGCGGTCCAGACTGACGTTGTCGGTCACGGTTCTGGACGTGGACGACAACAGCCCCGTGTTCAGCCAGCAAACGTACAACGTCAACTTGCCGGAGAACAGCCCCAAAGGCACTGTCATACTCAAGCTGCACGTGAGTGGACCAATGACACGTCACAATTGGTAGTTATGGGTTCAATCAGCAGATACTGACCACTACTGGTAGCGATTTCCAAAGCAGTGGACCCTCGCATTCTCGCAGTTTTTTTCCTCTTTTTTTTCCAATTTCTTTTCTTTTTGTTTTTTCCTTTTTGGGGGGAAAACCAACCCTGGAACTGCTTCGTGAGAGTTTACCCCCAAGTAATAAAAAAATGTTTGGGTTAAAAAAAACAACATATTTTTGTAATTTGACAAAAAAAAATGTCCAAACCCTATATCCCCTAATCCCTGCAAGACCATGATTCCTCGCTGTGTTTCAAATAGCTCATAATTTCGACGTGGGTATCAGCCACTCGCATATTTTCACTATTAACAGCAGGGCTCGGTTCCTCACTTATTTTTCCTCTCATTCTTTTTCCCACTTCAGGCGATCGACGCAGATCTCGGCTCCAACCTCACTTATCGCATCAGAACCGCCGGCTCCAGTGAGGAGATCCTTCGTCTTTTTCGCGTCGACCCAATCACAGGAGAGTTGTCCGTGCAGAAAGTTCTGGACTTTGAGGCCTTGAGCCCCTCGAATTCCACATACACGTTCACCGTGGAGGCTCTGGACACAGAAGGGAGCATGCCTCCAGGCCTAGCCTCCGTTACTGTCACCATCACGGTGCGTTTGTGTGCTCGTGTTCCGGGTCCAAACGGTGAATACTAAATATTGAGGTAACCTTGTAGTTGCCTTTATACCTTCACCTTTAAACAGCATGTAAATATATTAAGGGCCATACAAATGTTTTTAACATCTATTTTTTTAATCAGGATTATGCTAAGTAACGTGTGTTGATGAAGGGTTTTTAGTGCCGGCCAAGGTAGAGTTCATTAAGTGGAGGCCAAACTGCATTTTTTGCTGTTGTTTGATATTGGCTTTGGCGGAGATATGAACTTCTGTCAGCACAGTAAACAAAAGTCATGGAACTTAATGAATTTATATATTTTTTTAATAGTAAATAAAAACAAAAAACATGCCATCTGCAGTGGAAATGTTTGTATGAACTCCCACTCTCTTGTATGTTGTTTTTGTTATTTTTATGTTATGACTGATTTCTCAATTTATTTATGTTCTTCTGTTGAATAGTTTTTTTTTTTTTTACTTTTTATTACTTCTACCACCGCAGTAGCTGGTCTTGTGTAGGCCTACACGAATTTCAAAACTTAAACATTTAAACCGTTTTTTTCCTTCTTTTATATGGATGATTTTAATGGACTACATTGAGAAAACTGATCAAAAGTACTTCGGCCCTGTCCTCCACTCACCATTTAGTGCACACTTCTCATTTATTTAGTTTTGTCCGTACTCTTCTACTTTATTTTAACATACCGTACACTCCTGCTATTTACATTAGCAAAGCATGTTCTTTCAAGAGTGATAAAAACAAAGATGAACCTATTTAGATTGAGATTTTTGCCACTTGTGCAGTCATTTTATTATAACTAAAAAAAACACATTAGCAGCACTAATGTTGTGTCGTGTCCATTTCTCTGCAGGACGTGAATGACTTTGCTCCAGTCTTCAGCCAGCCAATGTACCGCGGCATGGTCGCCCCGAACGCCATCAAGGGGACCATCGTAACCACGGTGATGGCCAATGACTCTGACCCCGTGGTGAGTGTCTCTTGCTTGCTGTTAGTCACGTGCATGGGAATGATGGAAGACAATGAAGGATATTATCTTTCCAATGCGTTCCTCTTTTTCTCCTGTTTAATCTGGCTCCCAGGATTTAATTCTTTAAGATTAAATGCAAAAGTGATGTATTGTACTCAGTTAAATACAACTGAACTGTACTTAAAAAATCTACTGTGCTTTAAAAAAAAAAACACACACACACACAGTTTCAACTTCTTTCTAGTACATTTGATTGTACTTCATGTCTTAAATGTTGTAAATTGTACCACAGTTTGAGAATTACTGCACTAGATGGCTTTGTTGTGGGCTGTGCGCCATAATCTCACGTTTAATTTTGTTGTTGAATGTTCCAACTAGGCTCCCAGCGCTGTGTGAAAGTGCCTTGAAAAGCATCTGCTGGCTCACATCACATTTGATTTAAATGCGGCTCAGATAGTCAGTCAGTCAGTCACTGAATAAAGAGCTCTCAAAAATAGTAAGGAAATTATGCATCGGAAAAATTTGCAATTGAATTGTATCATAAATCTCTCATAAATATTAATGACAGAAAAGCAGAAGTAGCTCGCTCAAGATCCATGCCATTATTGCAAAAGAATATGAGGAAAAGTAAAAAGTTATGCTGTAATATTAGAGGAATTAAGTTGTCACCTTACATTATATTCTTGCAACGAAATGAGAAAAAGTTTCAATGTTTCCAAAACGTGTGGTATTATTCGAATTAATAATCCTGGAACAACCTGAAGTTGTGATGTTATTCAATGGAATTGAAGTTGTAGTGAATGTCATAATCCTCACAAAACCTTATCAACATGACTTTTCATGCAGTATTTATTTTCCTTGTTCAGCGTGGCGCTGTTGTTCCGTCGTACCTGATCATATCCTCAATCTCCACGTGCGATCTCGACACTGGGCGTCATTGGCCCTTAAGCCGATTTCACGGTGCAATCTTCCTTTGAGTCATACGCTTCCTGTCAGCCTCCGTGAGCTGCATTGATTCAGGTTTTAGCGTCAATCTGTTCCATACCTCCAAAAAGTAACAATATTCTGTCGGCTAGATGCAATAAAGCCGCACCCCTGCGCTTCAACAAGCAAGTGAACGGCAGCCTTACCGCTCCCTGATACATATATATGTAGCTGTTTATGTCATTTACACCCTCCAGCCCTTCAATTTAGTTCTCAACTTCCGCTGACTCAGCACACTTTCATTGCAGCTTATGACAAGTGAAGATGGGACGTTGTGTTAAACATAAATAAAAACAGAATACAATGGTTTGCAAATCATGTTAAACCGATACTGAATTGAATATACTACAAAGACAAGATATTTAATATTCAAACTGACAAATTTTGTTTTTAGCAAATATTGGTATTGAACTTAACTCACTTTACAACAAGCAGCAGTTTGGCACACAATCGGTGAAGCGACACATGTAAACAGACAATAGAACACGAGCATATTTTCTTCATCTTCTGTGGAAAAAAACACAAATTTTACTGCAGCTTACTGAGCTTGGTTGTGATAGTCTCATTTATTCATTTCATTATGTAGGAAAAAATATAATTTTAAACAGGCCCACCACAAAATTTGGGGGCAACCTTCTGTTTCCCAGTCAGTGAAAATCCAACAAATTGTTTTAGCAACCAGCCTAAAAAAAAATCTCATTTCATTACTAGAGCAATAACAATAACATTGAGATAAGCACTGTTTCTTGTCTCCATAGGCAACGCCAGCTGGTCTGGTGCGCTATAAGGTGGATCATGCGGCCTATTCATATTCTGCCAGTATATTTGAGGTGGAGGAATACACTGGAAATGTTGTCACAAGAGTGAACCTCAATGAGGAGCCCAACCTCAAATTCAGTGTGAGTATGACAAACATTCAAGAATCCAATGCACTTTACGGTATTTTCTGAAAGAGAGACCAGACTTCACTTCAATATTATATTATTTTTTTTTGTTCAAGTTAAACATACCTTTAATCATCACACGGGTATATACTGTAACATTGTAGTTTTTCCACATTTGGACATTATTGTCTTTTCATATCTCAACCCACTGTAGTGCTGCAGCTTATCAGATTCAAAATAGCCTTTTCCCAACTGTCTGCAAGTTCATCTTTTCACTGGGCTTTAATTAACGCAACACAGATTCCAGATTCTCTAAAGACCTCCAGTTTTATCTCAGCTCTTACAAAACGAACCAACTGCTGAAAAATTGTGCAATGATTGGTTATAATGCCACCCGAGGTACAAGGTCAGAAACAGTCCCACGAGATCAATGACGTATTTGTTAGTTTCAACCACCAAACTATATTTAAAAACTCTTTCTAAACAAATATTTGCTCTCAAACAAATGCCCTTTATTTTTCAGCATCTTTTACTTGCTTTGCAAAAATCAGCTTTTCCCATGATCATTTTTGAAACGTAGATTATCTAGTGTTCTGACTTTGTGTGTGTTCGTCAGCTGGTTGTGGTGGCGTACGATGACGGCGAGCCCGTGAAGGACAACACCACGCTGGTGGAGATCACCGTCCTTCAGCCCTCCATCATTCCCATCTTTACTCAGGAGGAATACAGGTACGCTAGCGTTCAGGTGTTAAACGACTCAAGATTTTTAGTCAACTACAATGTGATGAAAGTCAAGTCAAAGTCATCAATGACATCATCATTTTTTTTTAGCACAGTACAGCTGTCCTTATATGAATATTTTAAGAGTAGCCGCCATTGGAAGAGCCGACGCGAGGCAGGCTAGCCGCTATTTTCATCCACAAATCGGTGGTTATAAATCAGCTGTAATTTGGCGGATTGGAATAAGAGATGCCGAAAATGTTATTAGCGGTTAGTTGACTCAAAATTCCAAACGTGGATGTGGAGTAGTAAAGTCGACTTGTTGACTCGTCGACTAAGCCGTTCAACCCCTAGTAGAGTCCAGTCCATCTGTTGATGATGACGTTCGTCATCATTCACAAAGCGGAAAGTCGCCTGCTAACCAACATCCGGACAAAAATGCAAGTGCGCCACAATTATTTTCACTTTTACTCGAGGAACATATTTCTCCTTTTGCCGTTTGAGTCATGATTTAATTACATCCACCCGTCAAGCTAAATTGGATGGAAGTGCAAATAAAAAGAGGTTGTAACACTCAACAGAAGTTCTAATGCTTACCACAAATTTAGTTTTGTCAAAATCCCACAGAACACAAAGCACAATGTCTATGTACGTTTGTTAAACACGTCTGTTCAAATACCAGTATGCACACGTACATACTCTATTTAAATGCATCACAACCACCCTAGTTCCAGAGTTGTTGTTGTTGAAAGTGTGCGATCTCAGACAATTTCCTCCTCAGAGCATTCCATCCTCACGTCTAACATATCTTGACACTGCTTTCTTTTTCAATTATATGACAGCCTCTCATTTCCCGCTGTTTCCCGTCGCCTCTGCTCCTCAGAATGAGGCTGCAGCGAATTCATTGATCTGGCTTCTTGTCAGAAGCACTACCTTATATAATAATGAAGAAATCTCCTTTAGATGGCTGTGCACGTTTTCTCACTTTTAAGGAAATGGAGTTTCATTTCTTCTGCCTTGAGTCAGAGAGAAATGTTTATGACTTTATTTCCTATGTTGTTTCATACAGTGGACGTGCCGTCGCTGCGAGGTGCTGTGGCACATTTAGTGTGCTGTGCGAGATAGTTTGTCCTGTTGTAATTTGTTCCAAAATTATTATTTATTAATTACAAATGTATCTGTTGTATAGTGAAAGCCTATTTCATTAGATGACATACAATAAACCTGTGTATCCACCTGTTGCCAGTCATACAACAAAATAAGTCATGGCTCCCTGCAAGTATATCAGCTTTGCCTTCAATTAAACAGACTCAGACTTCACAGTGAGTAGGTCAATTTGTGAGTAAATTGAGAGGATTATTGTTTCAGTATTCATTTTAATACTGTGACTTTTGACACAAAACCCTGGTTCGGAGTGACTACATGCATATTAGACACAAGTCATTGACATGTCACTGTCAATATATTATCAATACTGTTTGACTCTCAGGTGAAGGAGGGTGAAGCTCATCTATTTTTAGGAAAATACTGAGAGGCGATATAGAAAGAGAGAGAGAGAGAGAGAGAAAGGGGCGATGCCATGCAGCCATATTATGCAGCTGTCATGAATATGGAGCATATCTCCCAGCTAAAAGCATGTGCCTGCCTGTTTATGTGAGGCTGCATCTTTTTGAACCTGTATATGTGATCCTTTTATTTCTTTTTTCAGTCAGTGCGTGTGCGTGTGCGTGTGTGTGTGTGTGTGTGACTGCTCACACAATTTGAATTATGTAGTCCGGTATAATTGAACAGAGGCTTACCTTTGCACCGTTGTGGTTTTAAGGGCTTTACTAATGCCGCCTAATGAATTTTTATGGTTTCAAGCGGCAGTCGCCGAGCCATGGGCAAGGCTGAATACATTATATAGATTTTCTATGCTGAACAGGAGAAACGCAATGAATGGGAGAGCAGTTGTGCCATCTCCGATTTCTCCTTTGAATAATTACAATCGTTTGATGGTGCTGCTGTCCTATTCCTACATGAGAGATTGTAAAACGGATTGATGATCAAATATGGATAGATGGAATATTCAAAAAATGATGTATCAATGTTGTTGGTGCATTAATTAATCAATTAACTGACAACTAATTGATTATCAAATTAATCGACAACTATTTATTTTATTTATATTACCAATTCATCGATTAATCACAAACATAATTGACAAAGCAATCGTTATATATAATAATAATAATAGTAATAATCGTTAGCTGCAGCCCTAATTGAAAGATTAAGGACAGATTTAAGAATGCTTGTTGGATCAAGGATGGATGGGCGAAGGGTAGATGGATGGATAGCATCTTGATGGTAGGATGGCTCAAAGAGGGATGGATATGGGCGAGTCATTTTCTGTTATGCTACAATTTCAAGAATTGAGAAGCTAAAACCATTTTTTTGCACCGTGTATGTGATATGTGATTGCCTCAGGCTGAATAGAAGACTTTTTAGATTAGATTCTGTCCTGCATTGTTCAACTTTGTTCGAGGTTGAGGCGCTGACTTTAGTACTATTTCAGCTAAAGTCACGCACTAGATACGTTTTACACGCTGCCCCCCTTTACCTTATATGAATGAATATGAACAACTTCATATTCACCACACTGGAAAATAATAGTGCCCAATCATCAATTATAGCAGTGCTTTTATTCATGCTAAAATATGATCCTACTCACAACAAAATACAGACACCCCCCAAAAAAGGTTTATAATTGCCTAGAGATGAAACTTGATGACACCAAAGCACTACTTTTAAAGCTTTGGCCTGTGTAATAGAAGTTCCTTACCTCATTTTAACATAGTTCCTTGGCACCAAAATGCCAAATGGTGGTGACAAAGCCCTGTCTAATATGGAAGTAGTGCTTTGGCGCTATCTTTTGGTATCTTAGGACCTTTTAGAAAGGCTACCTAAACAGCAAAAAGGGGAGTTTTTCAGCAAATAACGGACAATAGGTTGAAAAATGAATGTGCAATTCATGAGTGGTGAATCAAATAGGCACGGGAACACTATTCTATATTTTTTATTGACATACTGTATAGCATATATATATATATATATTTAAAAAATGCTCAGTGAAGTCTATTCACCATTTGGCCTACATCTGTTTCAGAGGATCCCAAGTCACACCTCTCCAGCCCAAGCATGCTCTCAGCTCTCGATTTGTCACGCTTACTCTAGGCGCGTCCTTGCACCTGCTCCATCAGTATGCAATCCACACCACGCACACATGAATAGTTAACAGCGCCTAGTGTGGGGATTAAGTGAACAGAAAGAAATAAAATTGCACCTTTGAAAGATTATTTAAAACAACAGCGAGCTCGTGTGCGTGGGTGTGCTATTTGGGCTAACGTGTGTGTGTGCGGAGAAGCAGGTTTCCTCTCGTGCTGTCACAATGCCCCCACAACCTGTTACGGGCTTAATGAATCTAATTATCACGCGGTTGCAAGAGTTAAGAGCCAAATCACCTCTAAACATCAAAGCTTTGTGACTCATGGGGAGAAGTGGTGTGATCACACGCGGCAATATGTCGCTTTGTCTTGCGCCATTACGGAGATGGAGATAACGCGCTAATTCATGCCAAGAGAATTGGGATAAATCTGGCCTTGTTGCGCTGATTCGCGCCGCGCGTTCTGTTCAGGAATCTCTAGCGCTAGCGAACCCGCAGCTGTCAGTTGTACATTGAGCGATGCCTCTATTACTTCTGGCAAATTGATCCGGCGTTAATTCATTGCAACTCCACAGGCACAATCCTTAATCTTGCTCTTGGAACTGAGAGAATGTTTGCAGTTTGCAGCAAAGACACACACATACACACACAAGTGGGTTCTAAAGGTAATCTGTTCTATCTGATTCAACTAATTAAGGAAAAAGTGTTAAGTTGGATAACAATCTGAAACTCTTTAATGACCCAGTGATCTCATTTAGATGATTTATTTTTTTTCTGTGTGACTTCGCTTTCGAACAAAAACAAGAAAAAAGTCTGCAGTCTTTGCTAAAGCTTTACGATCTTAGTCTTGAATTCCAACGCACTGCACGAGTTAATGGGATGCCCTGTACATTCGGGGTGTTACTGCTCCAATCGTGTCCTGGAGGTGACAGTAGAGTGTGTTTTAAAATGTTACCTGTACCTGTGGTCAAAAAGCGAAGCGTGGAGAGTCTTTTTCGCTGAAATACACGTGTACACAATCAATGGGGTGATCTTTGCTAACAGCGTTTCAAATATCCACACGCTCTTCTGTCCTTTTTTTAATATTATATCATAGCTACAGCAGGTGGGGCAAACCGCTTCTTCCATGTCAATTACGGCATGTTGTTTGTGGTTGAATGACAAATACTACAGTAGTTTAGTGGCGCCTCAATATTCTATTTCCCGATAAGAACACCAGGGTTTGAAGCTTATGGGGCGACGTGCGCGAGGGTCAATCGCCTGTTGTGCGGGTGTGAGTCGCCAACTGTGATTTGTTCACGGTATCCAGTTGAGTCGTGACCGGCCGTGCCCCTCAGTCTGTGGCAGGCTTAAGTGATTCAGAATGTTAAATATTCTGAAAACTAACCAAAGGAACAAGTATACATGCACAAGCCATTCAGTATGTCAAGCTCAGAGTGGTTTATGGAAGTACTGGTGGATCAAACATCCCAAAATAACATCTTTCTAGTCAACACCCTGAGAGAAAACACTGCTTGGGCAACGTTGAGGACTGCTATTTAGAAGTGTTTGTCATTGTCTCTAAACGTCTCTGTGATGTGACATGTTTTTTAAAGGCATGCGGGACCACCGTGAACAGACTCTTTAACGTAACTGGTGGCAAAGTGGGAGACTTAAAAGGGACCCTGAGATTGAACGTCAGTCAAGCTGGAGCGAACCCATGAGCGAGGACACTACAATCGAGATACAACAGTGCAAATGAGTGTAGCGAAAAGAACAGATAGACATGCACGCAGGACAATTAAAGCGGCAGACGCTCAAACGACCTGTCAGACTGAAGTGCACGCAAGAGCAAGGTAAAGCCTCTATGGATGGACAAGGAGATAGCCACAGTCAACAGGACAGGCAGGCAGATTGACTAAATGCACCACTTGCTTCTGAACAAGAACACGTTGTGTACGCTCTTCTGTACAAATCATTTTTAGCTTCGGAATTTCAATCAAAACTGAACTTTAGTCTCTTTGTAAAGGCAGAATGACACCCCATCCACATACCTGACCTAGCTGAAGTCACACAGAAACCATTTGAAGGCTAAAGGTAAAAGGACCCTATACTTAAAAGGACACATGGTTATTGAAAAACTATCAAAACCAAAATGTCAGGACACAAGATTCTTCTGGTCCCCTGCTGGTCTCATCAAGAAGGTTAGAGAACCCCCACTGACTCTGACCCATGTCCCCTCCCGCATTGGCCGCTACATGTTCTGACTTTCTATTCCTCACACAGTTTGTCTGATGAAACTGCTCATAATCTTTGGACGTTCTGCAGTATTAGTAGCTGTGCGGTTTGTTTTTTTCTTGTTGATTGTGGACACCAGGTCACTGAAAGCTTGGAAACAAGCCTGATTGCGATTTGACCCCTACAACTGATGCGCCGTTGAAGCTCGGCTGTCAATTGTCTACTAAAAATTGGGGACAAAGGACAATGAATGCTGACAAAGATTGATGAAGTGGAGTGGTGAGACAAAGAGCTTTTGATTAAAGATAACAAGGAATAGAATCTTCTTCCTCACAGAGAAGTTTGTCAAATGGGAATAATAAGCATTGAAAGAGGTGATTATCACAGGATTAAGCTACTTTTGCGGAATCACCTCTTTTCATTGTATTGTTGAAAACTTTTAGTCCCGCTCAAGTTTGCTCTGTATTTCGACAGTGCCTCCACTAAGGTTCAGGGCGACTCTTAAGCCGTTTGATAGTCGCCTTTGGCAATTACAGCAGTGCCGTCAAGGGCAAGGTGGCGGCATGCCGAGGCGGAAGACAAAGGTTGAGGCGCTGACTGCTTGACAGAAAGCCAAGAAAAGAGAGTCGCTTTGAGAACCCGTGATTGACAGACAAAAATGAAGATGTGTCGAGCAGATGTGGTGGAGTGGCGAAAGGTACGATACGGCAAGACAGGAAAGTTCTACAGAGTACAAATGGCCTCTTTGATACTACTAATGGCCGACTACTCCCGGAGGGATTTGATTCAAATGAAGCATCACTGGATAGGAGCTATTGGTCAAAACATTTAGAATGCTTGTCAACAAATATGAGGTGTGTCAGAAGAATTCCAGGATTGTTGTCAGAAGAGATATACTGTACTGTATTTCAGTAGAAACTACAAGTTTGCCCTTTTGAAGTCATTGCCTTGGAGTCTAACTCACTTTGCCAGCCTTCTTTGCCACGCCTCCACCCGCTTCTGTAGAGAATCTTCCGGGATCTGCAGCTGCTCTGTAGTCACGGATCCAGGTCCGATAAATAGGGAGGTTGCTCCAGCACGATTGATCTGAAGTGTTGGATGCTCAAGGCCTGTGAGTTGTCCGGCCCCAATTCTAGCCTCTTCTTGTGCACTGAATGAAACAAACGCCGCAGAATCTATTTTTTCTAGATGTGTTGGTTGATCCTCTGGCCCACATTGATGGGGAAAGCTTGTGGCTTAGGAAACAAACAAACCAAAACTTTGGCTTAAAAAATATACAATATCTTTGTACTAACCAATGGCATAGTATTGGAGAACAAACTAATGAAATAGCATTTGCAGTCTTGTCAATATATATCTTGTAGGCCTTTGGAGCCAAACCGAAGCATTTGGAGATCATTTAGAATTCTTCCCCTACTCCAGGATTGAAAACAAACTCTCTGTCCACTTCACATGGACTAAGAGTGGAGTTACTTCTCACGTCACACTTAAATTATATTGTAATGTACTAAGTTTTAATTTATATAGTCTGCCATTTGGGAACCCGACAAAAGTAAAGGTTGCTCCGAAGAGATCTCTGTGTCTTCAGTCTGGATGTAAATGAAGAAGTAGAAGAGAGAAAGAGAGAGAACCGTGAAGAGCAACATAAAGAATGATGACAACAGGGAAATATGATGGATCATAAGGAAAGGATGCGAGGAAGAGACGAGCTCGTATGCGAACAACATAATGACTGAGACAAAACAAAGTGGCGGCGGCAATAAAGAAGACATCCAGAGAGAGCCGGTTTATCATTGCCGACATCTATCAACACCCTCATTATTCTGTCTTTGTTACCCACACATCCTACATACACAGTGAGGGCATGTACACCATAATGTGAAGACAAAAAAAAAAAAAATGAGGGATCTCCAAATTCACCTGTCATGTTTCAATTTTCATCAGCGTGCCGGTGTTATCAGTATAAACCCAGCTTGGTCCGGTTCGTTCGTGTGGTCCGTCTGGCGTCAACGCCATTCGTGGGCAAGAAGTCTTTGTTGTGCGTCTGTATGCATGCCGCTAACGTGACACCATGCTGGCTTTAAATCTTCCCAGTGGCCTCAGCTCATGTCAATTAGAGGCTCCTCCTGCTGCTGCTGCTGCTGAAGAAGAAGGAATAGAGGCGTCGATAACGACTGTAATACAAGTCTGTCGGATTGAAGAAGCGCTGGAATGCAGTTAGATCAAAATTGGGATGATTGGAAAAAAATGTTTTACAGACAAATTCCAGGGCTGGAAGAGCAGGTCCATACAGTAACTTCATTTTTGGTAAAAAAAAAAAAAAAATCACATTAAAGGTTCATATCGCGGCACGGTGGCCGACTGGTTAGAGCGTCAGCCTCACAGTTCTGAGGACCCGGGTTCAATCCCCGGCCCCGCCTGTGTGGAGTTTGCATGTTCTCCCCGTGCCTGCGTGGGTTTTCTCCGGGCACTCCGGTTTCCTCCCACATCCCAAAAACATGCATGAATTGGAGACTCTAAATTGCCCGTAGGCATGACTGTGAGTGCGAATGGTTGTTTGTTCCTATGTGCCCTGCGATTGGCTGGCAACCAGTTCAGGGTGTACCCCGCCTCCTGCCCGATGACAGCTGGGATAGGCTCCAGCACGCCCGCGACCCTAGTGAGGAGAAGCGGCTCAGAAAATGGATGGATGGAGGGTTCATATCCTGATTGGATATGAACCATCTACTTTTCACAGTGTTAGAACAAAGCAGCTGTTCCTCAACTCCATGAACAGTTGAGAGATTTTCAGATGGTTGCTTCACTTTATTCATCATCAGACAGACGTGTGCCGTCATCTACGCTGTTAAAACTAAGTACAAATGAATAACTTATCAACTGAGATCAGGACAAAATACAGTAAAGCAAAATGACCTCATTCCGTTTGCCAAGGTAATCTAAGACTCAAGACCTCAACTCTGTATCGTCAGTTCTGTAGTTTTGATCTGTCCTGGACATTGTTTTACCATTCCAAAATCTCAATCTTTCGGGCTCTTAGCCATTCTATGTGATATTGTCTTAAAAAAGCTTTGCTAAAAATGCTTTGTGACATGGCAATGACTACTTGTGTCGTATATAGAGATTAACCTAAAAGCACGTCATTTACGCCCCCCTCAAATTTTGCCATGTTATTTACAGACAAAGTAGTGTATGTTGAACTTTTGTAGTAAGTAATTTGCCAATGTCACATTGAGTCTAATTGGACTGTTCTATTTTCTTACTTCTCTCTTGACATTTGAGAGTGCGTGCGCCAATTCGTTGTACAAACCCTATTTTTGCATTACGGCAGCCACATTCTGTCTGACATTTATCCACTGACATATGAATTCATAATCGAACAACAATTAGTCGTAATTTGCTGAAACACGCTGAAAATAAAATGTTTTTTTCCCCCCTCCATTCACCCGTAGGATTCCGTTTTGTTAGAGCACTCACACATCAGCTGTCTACTCGCTGCCACACTTATCAACATTTCGGTGAGCGGAGGCGTCTTTGAACTGCTTTGGCACAGATTTGTTCGATACCTGTAAAACAATTATTGTTTCCCAGCCAATACTCACTATTTCTCAACGTTGTTTTTTTCAACAACTTTTGAAACCTCCTCAGTGTATTTTTTCCCCTGTTAGTTGTTTGTAAATGTATAAAGGCCTCTGCAAGACCTTTATTTTATTGAGTGCAGATCAGGTGGCAAATGTACTCACAGTACTGTACTTAAGTAGAAGTTGTTGAAACTTGTGTAAAAATACATTGCCAAGACATCGATCAAGACCACGGGAACCCATTTTGACAAAGTAAGGAGTAGAAAGTACAGATATCTGTTTTCAAACGTTGGATGTAACAGTAAAAATTCTTCAGAAAAATACTAAATACTGCGCACAAGTGAAGTACAGATACCTAAAAAAGAGCACAGTATTTGCACTTTGTTACTTCTCACCACTTCAGATCATGTATAGGAAGCTCGGGAGGAGGGCAGGGAAGGGGGTACATTGGACGTACTTGACAGATTTGAAATCTCAGCTGACTGCGGCCGAGCCCCCAGAGGAAAGAGGAGGCCTCGAGTAACGCGTATCCATATTTAATGTTGCTAAAGGCGGCTGTTGCTCGACTGATGTGTTCCCAGGTTTCCGCTCGTGAGCGAGGAAGCTGCGGTCGGAACCCCCGTGGGAGTCATCCTGGCGGCTGCTGTCAATCAAACTATTGTGTACTCCATCGTCGAGGGCAACGAGGGAGGTGAGACCGCGCCAAGCAGTTTATGTGGCAGCATCGCTTGGCTGCCTTCGCCAATTTGCATGACCGCTAACTAAGTATAGCTTGTGAGTTTCTAGCATGTAGTTCTGTGTACTTGTACATGACATTTTGAGGTTCATTTGAGGGCAGGAGGAGGTGAAAGTGTGTGAAGCAAATGAAAAAAGCACCCAGTCGAAAAGCTTTTGTATTTTCGCACAGGGAGGCAGCACTTCATCATCAAGCCGCTAAATAGCAATTAGTGTAGAGGAGTGGTTCCAAACCAATGAGGGGTCATCAGGAAATTATCCAAATTCACTTAATTTTTCCAAAAATGTACAAAAAACAATGTCTATTTGTTATCTGTCGATGCCAGTGATGTATAGTGACAGGCAGAGCAATTAAATGTTCTTCCAATGTACATAATTAACCTGTGTATCCACCTGTTGCCATTTATTCGACAGATTAAGAAAATTGAGACAAGATCATTATTTCAGTTCGAGTACGTGCCGATTGTCAGATTCTAATGCTAATATGTGCTGACACTTTTTTGGCCGTTGCTTGAAAAATGTGAGAGCTTCATCCAGTCAAGCTGCCAAGTCACAGTTGGGGAAACTCTGTGGTGGGCGGTATTATAAAGATTTGTCGAATCGTGACGCTACAATTTGGCGATCGTCCGATCGGATTGCTCACGGACACATTTTTAGTAATATTTGAGATAACTAAAGATTTCCTTGGTTGTTTGATTTCACACTTGATGGGTGGGCAGGCACTCCAGAGAAGCGGCTATTTGCATACAAGCTATTAAAAAGACAATTTGTGGTTCAATGAAGTTTAGTGATTTTTACCCCATTGCTCCTCGTTGATTTGTGAGTCTTGTCTACGCTGCTGCATTTTAGGTTTATTTAGGATTCTCCTGCAAAGCTTTGTGACCATTGTCTATGAGAAGTGCTCAGAAAATACAGTTTACATTTACACCTTAGTTCTTATATATTGTCTCACTGCTTCCTCCATTGCAGGTGCGTTTGCACTAAATAACAAAACAGGACTAATATCCACAGCCAAGCCGCTGGACTACGAGGCCAACTCCAGCTACGTTCTCAAGGTCGAAGCGGACTCCATGAGGGTGGTGTCCTCCAACCTTCGAGCTCCTTCGAAGAGTAAGTGAGTTAATTTAGGCGAACCTTCCTCCTTTCAGGCAGGATGGGTCATAGCGACCGTGACAATTAACTCCAGGCCGGTGTTTCACTGTCTAATGAGGACATGCGAGCAAACACGTGGATGCATGAAAGCATCCACATAAAGCCTCCATGTCAGGCACTCTTTGCCCTTGCGGCCATTTTCACACATTAGCAGCCTTTTTGGCAATTAACCCTGACATGTTAGCATAGCCTTGTTTCTTGCAATGCACTTGAGTTTGGTACAATGAGAAGGACGGCAGAATTAGAAAGCAGAGTGGGAGTAAGTCATAAGTTGGAAGTTTTAAGTCTTAAACTCCCGAGTTACCGTAGCGAAAATCAAGCAAGTTGAGTCAAGTCATACAATAATGCGCACAGTATAGCCACTTTGCACTCAGTATCTGTACAGTACTTCTATTACACTTTTTTTTTTTACACAGTTACACTTTCACAATACACATTTCTAAAGGTCCCAAACCAGTCTCCGTATTGTCTATTACTTTATTGTCTTCTCAATTAAACACACAACCGGCATGAAGCTTTGTTAGCAGTTAGCTAAACTGTGAGGTTAGCATAGCTTACCTGTCTTTGTGGGTCAAAGTTAGATGTAGTTGTTGTTTCTTACCTTGAGATGCAAAACTTGCTTGTTGCTTTTCTTCCACCCCCCCGATTTTATCAAAGACTTAATCCTTGAATCCAAATGTAATCCTCTTCGGAGCTCCCTTAATAATATTTACTTCGTGAGGCGGCCTCTTGCACTCCGCATCATAGCATACTGGTAGGTTGCCAGGATCGCTTCTGTTAGATTAGAGACTTTTTGGCCCCTGCAGTGAGACGGTACCCACAGGGGGAATCTAGTTACACTGCATTCTGTTAATTGGCAAACAAAGAATGGGCCTTTCTGTGTGACAGAGGCACGAGTGGGAAGAACACAAGCTTGTTGCCATCTTGTAATCGACGTCTACATGCCAGCAGTGTTCCCCTGCTATATCTCGATTCATCGTTTTCTCTCCCGCTGTATC
Organism: Phyllopteryx taeniolatus; assembly: GCF_024500385.1. NCBI lineage: Eukaryota > Metazoa > Chordata > Actinopteri > Syngnathiformes > Syngnathidae > Phyllopteryx > Phyllopteryx taeniolatus. Next base: position 14,479,771 of record NC_084520.1, on the reverse strand, counting down.
ACATTTTTTTTAGAGAATCGTTTTTTGTTTGTTTTTACAAATTTTCATCCCATACTTACTGTAATGCCTTCCCATGTGAGAAAGGAGAGCCGCTGATGCAATTGAACTGTGAACCACAGTGAGCATACTCAGGCAGGCCGAAGCTGCTGTTGGCCACAGCTCTCACCCAGACACTCACACTCAGGTTGGCTGACGTTGCATGGCAACCCATCAGGGCCCGCCCCATAAAGGCACATACATTTACAAAGACACTACAATACAGTTTATATGTTTTTAAAAGTGTGTGGGAGGGGTAAATCTGTTTAACTTTTTTTTTTTTATATATGGTCTCTCTATCTCTCAGAGTTTATCACGATAAAACAACATTGTTGTTTTTGTGTAATGAATGTGACATTCTAATCATCAATCTAAAAATGTTTTGCCGGTGCTTCTTCTTGTTGTTTTTTCATTAAACAAAATGAACCACAATTATGACTCACCTTGCAATGTTTTCCTTTTAACGATCCTCCATCTATGGATTCCTTCTATCTTTTCCCCACGAGTGCAGCTCGACACCTCCCAATTTGCATGCGTCTTTATTGACGCTCGGCTCCTTGGCTTTCTTCTTTAATTATAGTGTTTACCACATGCTGCGCTCGCTTCATTTACACAATTTAATTCTTAAGTATTCTACAAGGAATAAAGCTCTGCATCATTATGTTCATTAGCGACTCTTCAATTCTCATCAGGCCGCGCTCTTAATCAGGCAACAAATCAATAGCATTCTAACGACACGGTGCTCCCATTTTCTAACTTACCGTATTTTCACGACCATAAGGTGCACCGTATTAAAAGGCGCAGTCTCAGTTACGGTGTCTAGTTCTGTATTTAACACATACATAAGGCGCACCGCATTATTGGGCGCAGGCATGGTAAAACATACGCTAGCTTAAAACATACGGTAGCATGCATGCACGCTAAAACATGCTAGCGTATGTTTTTAAAAAGGCAGCGGGAGCAAAACTGAGTTGAGTTGTACTTTATTGAAGTATTTAACAATGTAAACAGTGAGTTCGGTTGTACTTTATTGAAGTATTTAACAATGTAAACCGTGAGTTCGGTTGTACTTTATTGAAGTATTTAACAATGTACTCACGTTATTTTTTGATCAATCCTCATCCACAAATCCATCAAAGTCCTCATTTTCTGTATCTGAAATGAACAGCTGGGCAAGTTGCCATACAAATTAGCATCTATTTGTCAGTGGGGGGTTTGGTTTTAGACATTCAGTGGAGACTTTTGAGAAAGGGAACACCGGCTTGATTTTTCACAGGTTTGAAACTGCATTTTCAGTGGCAGCTTGTCAATACAGGGCGATAGGGTGCCGGCCCACCGCTGCAGAGTCAACTTGAAAAGAGCAAAAGTGGAAAAGTGAAAATATTATGATTAAAACATATCATAAATTGTCTGTGTCTATTTTCAGATGAGTAGGATACATAGTATACAGTTAATGATGAGTAAAATTGCTTTATTTGTCTCATTTTATGACGCAGCCTCCGGTATAGGGTGTTTTGATGTTTTCACGTTGACTCTCATTAAATGTTTGACATGCGCAGTCGGTAATTCCTTGCGTACTGAGCAAAACCTTTGTTTTGTGGGGACTTCCAGCTGCCGTGAGCATGGATAGAAAAGGGAAGGGTTGCAGTGGCATTTTCAGTTTAGACCAAATGTAAACATTTTGGTGTTGTCACCTCCAGCCACAAAAGGTAACAGCTGCCGAGTTCCTTTTTGCCGACGTGATGTTCTTTGCCAGCAGGCATTTAAAGTTTTGAAATTTGTGGGAGCCTCTTTTTTTTCTTTCTCCTGCCGTTGGATGTCAAGTCGCACCGCAGGTCTCAATGGAGGCTTATCTTTTATGGTGACAAGTGAATGGAACGTCAAAGTCGGGCCAGACCGGCTTTCAAATGTATTAATCTGCCACGTTGCACTTGCTTGATACTGTCCTTTGTAGAGCTGTTGTGATGCCTGTCTTTCTTATTCCAAACTGATTCCTCGATACGTTGCGTGTGCGTGTCAGGTAACACGGCCGTGGTGGTGATCGACGTCCAGGACGAGAACGACCACTCGCCTGTGTTCACCACCTCTCTTTACATTGGAGGTGTAGCTGAGGATGCCAAAACATTCACCTCTGTCTTGCAAGTGCAGGTACTCTTTCCACATGTCTGCATGGGTCCATTTTTTTTGGTTGGTGACTGGATTTTAAGTAACTCCACTCTTTTCCCATTCAATTTGAGGGGTTCCTCACATTCCAGACACGGTTGCAAAAAAATAGTCCGATTTTTTTTTTTGCTTTGACATGTGAGCAAGAATTTGAGATACAAGCGCTGCATGGTGGCACTAAATTCAACTCAACTCTCTATCTTTTTATAATGTACAATATTATCGAGTGCTAGTTTCCTTATTAAAAAAACACACCATTCATGTCAATGGGCAAGCAGAGATACCAGTGTTTCAAGTTATGAGTGAGGTCGTGGAACAAATTAAACTTGTATCTCAAAGCACCACAGTAATCGTAATGGGTCTAGTTTTTTTTGTAAGCTACAATCATGTCTGTTCATAGCCAAGTTGATCCAAATTCACCATAGTAGTTTCAGAAACTGCATTGGCTAACCTAGTTTAAACAGAATCAGATCAATTTAACACAGAAAATCCCCATTTAACATATTCAGATGTTTGTATCTCTGTGAAATGTTTATCATATCATGTTGTAATTTGCATCTGGGGGTATATTTACATTCTCTTCCATTGAGTTCTGAAGCAGGATTAAACTTTACCTCCTTTTAGTTATTAATATCCGAGCTGGTGTCTCAAGGGATTTCACCAACTGGATCATCACAGATCTCGCAGAGCTCTTACATTGCCGTGTTTTTATATCCTTTTTTTTTTTTCAAATAATGCGGTTTGCTCACTCAAGTCTCCAAACCACTAGGGCATCCAGCTAAGTTAATTGAAAGTACATAGTGTACAGTGTACTGCGAGTGCCTGACATTTATTTAACCGGCGATAATATTCAGTAACACGATTGCCTGTGAGATGATCTCTCCATGCTATCGACTTCTGCTTATAAACCTAATTGGCGCATCTCTCAGCTGTCTCAGAGACGTTCACATCACAGTAAACAACGACGCCTTTTTTGGTACTAATAAAATAACTTCTAAGATGCAAAATGGGTCGTGCCTCCTCTCTCCTTCAGCCTCCGTTTTGGGAAGTATAGCAGCATGTTTTAATGAGCCCAGATGCCACGTGAGACTTGTGCGTGGTCTGTGGCAGGCAAGCTATGTGCTTCAACGTTGGATTGCAGTTTTGGGCTCATTCTTTGCTATCCTTTGCTGTATTTAATTGCAGCCCCGAGTGAGAGGAAAGATGAAACTCTAATTGCAAATGACATTTTTCTACATGGATATTGAAAGCTCAGACAAACCCTGACTCAACCTGTTTTATGGTAAAAGTCTCCCTGCTATGATGGTGACTTAGTCAATACAGGAGGGGGCAGAATAGGTCAGGAAGTTGATCTAAATCACTCGCATCCTTAATTGAAAAATGTAATTAAAATTTAATTAAGAGTCGATGAAGGGTTGGAGCCAGCCAGGCCACAGTATACAGGTATACCTATTACTGACCTTTTTCAAGTCAAAAGCTGTAAACGATATACCGAAGACCTGACGTTTAGTAGCATTTGACTCTTCTTTCGAGCTTTAATTATTATTTTTTAAATCCCAGCAGGCTGGTGTTACAAGCCCCGATGGAAACCACTCTACATTGGATTTGCAGGGGGAAAAAATATTTATTTATTTTAATGTTAAGGAGGGTTTGATTAAATTGCATTGCTTCAACAAAGAAAACCTAATGTGAATTGTAGAGGCTCGCATAGAGAACCCTGTAGAACCCCACATTTAATTCTCTGCATGGTGACACAATTTTGCATTGCACCCTGAAGTGAGAACAATAACAGTTCAGTGTCATTTGTTTATATACTTTGAAAAAAAGTCATTTTGACAAACTCAAACATAGGCAACTACGTTCTTTACGCCAAAAGCAGAGAAATAAGGGATTTCATTTGAATCAAAGGACTTTAGAGAAACCTTCATAAAGCTTGCATGTGGCATGCTAATCTGCAAAGATTGTTTGTATCTGAGCAAAGAACTCTCTTAAGTGGGCTGCTAGAAAAAGTCCTTAACTAAAGGGCTTAACTAAATTGTATTTCCTAAAGCAAGAAAACCTGATGTGAATTGTAGATTCATCCATTTTAAAGCTTTAAATCTTGTATGTTAGATTTCACAAGCTGCTTCTATGATTCCTGGGAGGGTAGTAATGACTTGTTCACATGTCATGAAAGGTGAACATGTATGGATTAGTGCATAATAAAAAAATAGTTTTAAGTCTATCTTTGTGAACCTGGCTACTGTGCTGAAAAGAAATCTGGGCTCTGTTTTTCCATTTCTTCTATAAAACATGACTCTTGGGCGGGAGTCTCCCAAATCTTGCCAGATTAGACAGATTCTTCCCAGAAAAATCTCTTTTACTGTTACCCCCTAGTACGCACTACCATGTACTACATCCGTCTCTACATAATGACAATGTGTGGCCTGCAATTCGCACACCAGAATCGTTTGATCCAGCTACAATAGCCATGATTTAATTAATTAAGTTCCAAAAGGATGATGATAACCATATTAATGCCGGTAGTGATTATGATAATATTGCTGGTTGAAGTGTGCTCATGCTCATGACAGCATCAACTGATTGTAATCTTGCAGGCCCTGGACAAAGACACCGGCAACTACAGCTCCATGACGTACCGCCTCATCAATGCCCCCTTGGCCGGGAAAGACGCCAAGGAGAGCAAAGACGGCTTTGTCATTGAGCCGCTCAGCGGCGTGGTCAAAACGGCCATCATGTACCGCAACATGCGGCGGTCCTATTTCAGGTTTGAGGTTGTTGCCACGGACGACTATGGAAGAGGACACAGCAGCAAGGCAGAGATAGTGGTGAGTATTGGCGCTAGTGTTAAAAGGGTATCTATACTGTATGTATGATTTAAATATATCAATGAATCTCATTTGTATTTTGTCATGTGAAGGTGTCAGTGGTGAACCAGCTGGACATGCAGGTGGTCGTATCAAATGTCTCACCGACGTATGTGGACAAAAACAAAGACAAACTGCTCAGGTAACTATTATTGTGCAGATTTCACACCATTTCTAATAATTTAACCTTTATCTGTTTTTTTTTCCTCATGCCATTCTAAGTAGATTTAACATTAAGCCATGTGTGTTTAATTAGAGTGCTGTCACTATCATCTTCTTTAACACGACCCCACTGTGGTGATACTAAAATCATGCTCATCAACTCTACATTTCACTAAATCTGTTTAAATCTCCAGCACAATCTGAAACACTTATTTCACGGAAAGACATGAATACAAAGCGCAACATGTGTGCTTATGATGTATTTTTACCATGTACAATCGCACAGCCTGACAGGAGCTTGATAATGGTATTTTTAAGTGCAATACACACAGACATAGAAACACACCTTCCCTGCTGTGAGTAGGTGTTTCACAGGGGCAGGGATCAATGTTCCACAGCAGGTGGTGTGCCCTTGCTGTCAGGATTCAAAATAAGTTGAAAAAAGGCCTGTGTGTCTGTGCGTGTGCATGTACATGGGTGTGTTCCACTTCATTATTCTAAACATGTAGCCTGTATTCAACCAAAAGAGGTCGATTTTTCCTTGCCAGTATTTTGGAGCGCTACGTTCAGGACCAGATTCCGGGAGCTAAGGTGTTCGTGGAAACTATTGGTCCCCATCGCCATGGCGATGGACTGGAGCAAGAGGACTACTCCAAATCGGACCTAATGATATACGCTATCGACCCGCTGACAAATAGAGCCGTCTCCAGACAGGAACTCCACAAGTAAGAACAATGCAAGCTGATAAGTGAGACGTTCACTTTACGTTGGCATCACTTCGAAATGCTCATTTCTATGCATCTTTGGCAAGGTTTCTTGACGGAAAACTCCTGGACATCAACAGAGAGTTCCAGCCCTTCATGCCCCCCGGCGGGCGCATTCTTGAGATCCGAACCCCAGAGGTGGTGACCAGCGTGAAGAAGGCTGTGCAGACTGTCGGCTACACAGAAGGGGCACTGTTGGCCCTGGCGGTCATCATCATCATCTGCTGTGTGCCTGCCATACTTGTTGTCGTCATCACCTACAGGCAGTAAGTGCACATTCTTTTACCTTCGCCGAACAAATTAATATAGGAATCTGCATACCTCAACTCAAATTTATTTATGAATAACTTAATTTATATAACTTCATTAACTGCATTACACTTTTATGTTATTAAGGTGGGCTTAACTAAATTGTGTTGTATAAAGAAAGCAGACCTAACGTAAATTGTAGAGGCCTGCGTACAGAACCCTGTGGAACCCCACTTTTAATTGTCTGTCTTCATTTTTTTATGCACAGTGAACCTCCATTTATTGCAAAGAATATGTTCCAGATCCACCCAAGATAGGTAGAAAATCTGTGATGTAAAGAGACCATGTAAAAAACATTGTATATAGTTTACCCCTCAGACACACCTATTTTAAACAATCAATCAATCCATCCATCCATTTTCTGAGCTGCTTCTCCTCACGAGGGTCACGGGCGTGCTGGAGCCTATCCCAGCTATCATCGGGCAGGAGGCGGGGTACAGGAGGAAACCACAGTGCCCGGAGAAAACCCACACAGGCACGGGGAGAACATGCAAACTCCATACAGGTGGGGGCGGGGATTGAACCCCGGTCCTCAGAACTGTGAGACAGATGCTCTAACCAGTCGACCACCGTGCCTTTGAGACTTGTATAACATCACTTTGATGAAACAAAAAGACTCTTGTCCACAAACTTCAAATAAGAGGGAAAGCATGCTTGGTTCAAGCTGTTTACTTTTCACACCCAGTTGGAGTTTACAGTACAACTCACACATAAAACAAAAGATTCAGACCTTTACATTATACAGTGGTGTAAAACCCCCTAAAAACTACTAAACTTAATATAGTACTGTACATTACCCTCAAGATTTCCGCCACAGTTACAGTGTGTCCATTTTGTATCCCATGTGGCTGTGAGTAGCATACACACACACACACACACACAAAAACAGACACACAAACACACATGTGTTCTGATCCTCTTCACAAGTGAAGATAATTAACTGAGAGTGCGCTCATCAAGCATGTGGCGATCCCTAGACTTTTACCTTATAAAACGTCCAACGTGGAGCATTACCCTCCTGGTTAACAGGTATTTGGGTGATTGACACTTCAAGGATTTACTAATCTGTCTCTCTTTCTGCTCTCTTGTTCTCTCTCCGCTGCACCCGCCTTCATTGGCAGATTTAAAGAGTGAGTACAAGTTTCATATGGAAATTTTTATGCTAAAACTCTTTCCATTGTGTTGGGGTTTTTTTTCTCTCTCTGTTCACTTGAAATTCTATTCACAGGCGATTAAGTGCCCACCTAGGCAACAGTTGCAACTGTAACCCCTAACCATAAGGACATTTTCGCTAATCAGAAACCTGAGGAAGTTCATTTTTTTTTTTATAAACAAACAAAAAATTTCCCAAAATATCTCTATGAAGACTGTGTTCAATAAGAACTGCACAAAATGGCTAAAAAAAAATGTTTTCAGTGATCATAACCATATGTTATGTATAATTGCCGTGCAGAATGCACTGATGCTCCAATTTGCATTAAGTTCTGTATTTTAATTAAGCAACTGTAACAGAATCAGGGCTGTTTTCTTGGCCACTGTAATTGATGACTGATTCCCCCCCCCTCCCCTCGTAGCACATGATGAAGATAATTAGTGGTAGTTGGCATGCGTGTAGCGAGGGATTTTGTGCCACTTTTGAAGGCCGCTCTAACTTCAGATCATTAACTCTCTGTGCTTCCTCTCCGCAGACGGCAGGAAGAGTGTGCCAAGACCGCTCGCATCCAGATGGTGCTGCCGAGCGGCAAACCTGGAGGGGTCACCGCCAACAACCTGTACGAAGAGCTGGGTGACAACGCCATGTAAGTGAAGGGTTAACGTTGCCTGTGTCGAGACGGCAGAATTGGAACTACCCCATTCTGTAAAGCAGTGGTGGGCAAACTTTTTACACCGAGTACCACCTCCAAAAATGCTTGGCTCTCCCACTACCACCATAATGACCAGCATTAAAACACAAAATAACGTCATAGGCCTAAGTGTTCATCAAAAATGTGGTTTTATCCCTAAAGGGTATATTTAGTATTAATGCTACCCTTTGAACATTAACACTGCAATATACAGTAGCAAAAGAAAAAAAAAACATTCCTGAAATAATAATTAAATCAGAACTATTTGCTCATACGTTATTAAATTTCGACTTAAATGTTCTAAAACAAACATTCAAAAAGTCAAATGTATTGTACTGTACTTTAAAGTTAAATACAACTGAAGTGTACTTAAAAATGTACAACTATGCTACGTAGTTTTGGCCATTGTGGAAGGAGTATGGCAGCAAAGTTTGTCATTTTGCTTTATAGCGGACATTTTAGGCTCCTTTATAGCCCGTTTCCAGATTTTTTTTTCCCGATTGTAACCAACAATCAAAAAAATACAACACTTCGGCACATTTGCAGTGCATCTGGAAAGCACAACACTTGACTTTTTCCACATTAAGTTATGTTACAGCCTGATTCCAAAATGTATTTCATTCATTTTATTTCCTCAAATGTCTACAAACAACACTCCATAGTGACAATGAATGGGAATTTTTTTTTTTTTTTAGAAGTTCTGACAGGTGACATGGTCCCACAGCACAGACCAAGCATGAAGTTAAAGGCTTTTTTTTTTTTTTTGCCCCAATAAGTTTTTCACCTTTAATTATGTGCTGACAATTTGTTGTGTCTCCCTTCTATATCTCCCCACCACACTGTTTAATGTAATCTCGGTGCTTTCCTCTGTTTCAACGGGTCAGACGAGATTCGAACAACGGCCGTATGCAGCGAGGCCTTATTAATTTTCATCCACAGATTTTAACAAGCCGGCCGCAGTCTTTGACGCACTCAAGGCGCCGCGCGAGGTAGTTTCATTTAAATTTATTTTCTGAGGCACAAAGATGAAGTTGCAAGGAAGCCTTTATCAGCATTCCACGCATCAATGCTCTCCTGTGTGCTTTGGATACGCTTCCCCACTCCCGTTAACATGAGGGCCACGCGTGTGCTAGATGGGGCCCACTCATTTCGTGCAGGCAGCCTTAACTTGCAAAAAAAAAGAAATACACAGAGATGAGATCATTGAAATAAATACAGCTAATAATCTAGAAGGACCACCACGGGCGATAATTAGTATTTGTAGCTGTGTTTTTGTTTGTAAAGTAAGCATGTTGGTATTTTTATGGAACATCAATGAGTTCAGCGAGGCTGGCATCTCGCAGAGTCCAAACAGTTCTTTCTTTTTCAAAGACTAAAAGCAGGCCAAGTGCAGAAGTTTGCACATTTGTAATTGAGGTCCATTATCAAGCACCTCAGACGACTCTGCTTTTTTTTCCCGTTAGTTGCCCACGGCGCTTGTCTTGCAGTGCTTTGCGTTGAATGTGTATTTTCAGTTTCATGTATTTTGAAGTTAGAAATCTTATTTGGTGTTGGTCCACCGTCAAATTTGGATTTTTGCTGACTATCTTCTCAAATGGCTGGAACTGCACAAAAACAAAAATGTTCCACAAATACCTTATAAAAACAAATGAGGTCGGTATCTTTTTCTTGTCTGACTTTTATCATAAAAGTCTACACCAACAAAAAAAACTTGCATTCTCTGCACGCTATTCATAATGTTGTTGTTCCTATTGCTGCTCTAATAGCACTTGATCTGGCCCAAGAATGAACACTGTGTGCTATAAATGCACAGTACATTACTTTGGTTTGTCTAATGTTCTATAGCTACTCAATGATTAAACTCCATCTCTATCTTCCATAATGCATTTATAACATTCGAAATATGTCTTCTACTAAATGTTAAACATATTTCATCTCTCCATCTTCCTGCCTTTCTGCAAAACTGACAGACAAAAGTGAGTCAAATGTTTAAAGTGCTCTTTTCGTGCCTTAGCTTTTGTGCTTTGGAGTGGTTAGCGCTCCACGTAAAAGCTTGTACGGTGGAAACGTGCGTCGCGCAATGTTGAATAAACCTTTCAAGGTGGAAGCCGGCACTTTGGAAGTCTGCAGAGTTTTGTTTTTGCCCTCCAAGAAGTGATTCAGCAAGTAGCGGAGAGTGCATTCAATCAGTCATTTGTCAAAAGGAAATCTGCAGACTCTCAGAGCACGGCGAAAAACCATTGATCCTTCCTTGCTGTCACTGATAGTTGTGATACAGTGACTTGTTTGTAGTGCACTGCTTTCAGCCGACAGTGTTTGCGGTCATCATCCCTTAGCAATGATGTTAGTCGAACATTATTTTATACCCTTCTCACTCCTCATTGTAACTTACTCCGTTGAACTCCTCCACCAAGGATGTTAAAGTGGATGTTCACCCTTATAGATGCCCACCTCTCCAACACCTTGCATTAATATTCATCCATATTATTTTAGCAACATAATGCCCCATACTTTAGCCTTCACGTCATCTGCAAAAGTTGAATCGAGAACACCCTGACTCTTCTGGGCTGTTGAAGACGTTTCACCATTAATCCTAATGTCTTCAGTTCAAGTTCAATTGATCTCTGGTGGGTATGTCCACAGGGGAGTGGTCACACGAGGACTGTTGTTGGTGCTAGGCGTGGCTGGTGAATGACCGTTTCACAAACCAAGCGGCTGTTCAGCTGGCTGGCGGGAAAATGGCTCGTCATTGGCCATTTTCCCGTGGAGTGAGACAATCCTTGTGGGAGAAATGTGAGGACGTTGTTGTACTAGTTATGGCGTAAGCCTCCTCCTCTGTTTTGGAGGAGTGATCGTCTTCAACAACCTGTTGCCTCGATTCAATTTTTGCTGATTACCATGACCTGGATGACTAAGAATCTACAGACATTTCCTTCATGTCTTTCCTTCTTCCATTTCTACTTTTTCCTCCCCTGCATCGTCGCACCAGCCACTCTGTCCACAGCATCGGAAGTTCGGATGAAAGCGATCGTCAACGCCTGATCTCCGATTTCGCCACCCGTGCGATCGCCGCCCATCGGCAGTGTGTCGCGAACGGAGGAGTGCTCAACAACCTTCCCAAATCCGAGTCCAGCATCACCTTTCTCTCCGATGAAAACCCCCTGACCATCAAGAATCCCATATATCACGAGGATGGCACCTTGAGCAGTCCAGAGACTCTTGGACGAAGCCAGAGGAGGCGAGACCTTCTCGGGCACTTTTCCCCTTCCAGGAAAGGTCTTCGAGAGGCCTGGTTGAGGATCAGCTCTCCTGGAGGCGACGCGGGATTCGGCGGGTACAGCAGCAGTGACAGCGGGAGAGGGTCAGGGGGCGGCCACAGCTGGACTCTCCCATCGAGGTTACATCGCAGAGACATGTATGACGCCTTGAGGAGGCAAGTGGTTATGGATCCTGTGCAGTGGGAACTGGAGCTCCTGAAGGCTGAATTCAAAGAGAGCAAAGACGCCGGCCTCGATTCAGGATTTGAGCACGGGTTGGATTCGGATCAGATGGTGAGCCTGAGCATTGAGCCCAAGCTTACCGTCAAACAACAGGCCCGACAGTTCGAGCAGCAGGCCGTCCAAGAAATGAGGCAAAAGCTAAGCAGAGATTTACGAGCTTCTTTGTCACCCGATATTCTACTTTCCATTTTCCCAGACTCCCCTCAGCATCCCAAGTGCATCTCCGCCCCTAACGTTCCAAATGTCCAGCCTAGAGAGAGTCCCCCGAGTATCATTGTCACCCAAACGGATGGAGGGACGCCTCCACCGAGCCACAAGCCAACCCCACCTGTGTTACGACGCTTCGGGGCAAATCTGACAGAAAAGCAGAGTGCGGAAGACAGACTTAAGGTGCATTTAGACATTATCCCCGATCCTCCTTCCACTCCACCGCCGCCACCACCGTCTGCTCCTGCGCCTTCCCCATCACCTCCTCCCTGCACCCCTCCACCTCCCATCCACCCATCTACTCCTCCTCCTCCTCTCCCTTCAACACCATCTCCCTCCGGCCGACCTCCTCTGCCACCACCTCCCCCTCCGCCACCTCTGCCTCCCCCTCTGTCGCCCTCTCTCGTGAGACCATCCACCTTTGTGCTCCCGTCATTTTCGGAGGCGCCGGCCCTGCGACCCGTGTCCCTCCGACCCACGCCGCCACCCTTACCCGTAGAACCGGAACATCCCCGCAGGGAGCTAAAAGGCATCTTAAAAAATATCCAGAATATCGCAGACATCGAGAAGTCCGTAGCCAACATGTTCAGCCAGATCGATCAGAAACAGATTCCTCTCATAAAAGTCATGAAGAACCGTGCTTCTTCTGATTCTGTGGACTTGCTTGACTCCTCGGACATATTAGCTGGAGGAGGGGAAGTGGAGGGAGGAGAGGGAGGCCAAGTGAACCCTTCACCTCCAGAGATCCAGCCAAACCCAAAATTGAACTCTATCGTGGTAGAGCTCGAGAAAAGATTCCCCCCTCAGTCCACGGTCCTCTAGCCTTCTCCACTCTGATATGGAGCACATACTCTGGAATTTGATTTTACATTCCCAATCTTAACTTGGTTCTTTTGCTCCTTTAAGAAAGAGGATCACATCACATCCTATTGGGCCCTAATGAGCTCACATAGCCAGTAATAATCAGATGTAATGACAGGTTTCACATTAAATAGGAGTGAATAATATCAAGAAAGCCTTTTTTTAATGAACCTAAACTCTAAGGAGGAATTATTACAAAGCTTGCTGCTCACTACAACTCTTGACTGGCTTCAGACTATCATCAGCTAGGAGCCATTATTTTAATCTCAGTTTCTCAGTAAGTTTTTTTTTTTTTTTTTTTTTTAAACTGTGCACTCAATGAGCCTTCAGTATCAACATCTTTCAAACTGAACTGAACAATTTCACATGATCTTCTGTCATTGTACTGAGAGATTTGCTGATTACGTGGCAACCGTTTGTTGTTTTTGTTGGGTTTTTCTACAATTAGATATAAAATGTCAATTGCTCCATGGTTGTGCTTGTGACATTATTTTTTCTGCTTTTTTTTTGTGTCCAATGTCCAAAAGATCTATCGACAATAAGCATCCATTCTTGTTTGCGGTTTCATTTTAGCCAACGCATAAGTGCATTTCAACACTTTTTTTGCGCAATTATGAAGGCAATTAAGATGAATCTCCTTTTTTGTGTCTTAGTTTGTGTTATTCTCATCTTATTTAGTAGTGTTGATTTATGTAAAATGATGTAATGTAGCGTGGCATTTTTTTCATTACAGCCTGTGTGTGAGCCTTTTTACAATCGTTTCCTATCGGGATCAATTGCATGAGATGTTTTTTTTTTTTTTTTGTCAATAAAATTTATGGCCCTCAACTACAAGAACATAATATCTTTTTTTTTTTTTTTTTTCTGGTACATAAGCAGAGTTTGGAACAGCGACACTTTTAATATTAGAATTATAAATCTTATTTAAGCCTGTTTAGCGTCCTGTTAGTTCACCCAATGTGAATTTTCAATATCACTTCACATAAGCGCCAATGGTACAGCAGCCAGCTTCATATCTATCATAGGATATAGCCATATCCTATTTTTCCCACATCATCATATTTCTCCTCAAATGGAGGGAGAGAAGCAGGGATGTTTTCATGTTGTGGTCTTGTAATGTAATGTGCATGACCTTCACTTTTACTATACAATTGACAAAGAAATTAATAAATGAAAAATTGTACCGGCATTACCAGATTACTAGCAACCTTTTATTGCTCAGCGACTATTTTTCTTAACGTCTTCCATCCATCCATTTTCTGAGCCGCTTCTCCTCACTAGGGTCGCGGGGGTGCTGGAGCCAATCCCAGCTGTCATCGGGCAGGAGGCGGGGTACACCCTGAACTGGTTGCCAGCCAATCGCAGGGCACATAGGAACAAACAACCATCCGCACTCACAGTCATGCCTACGGGCAATTTAGAGTCTCCAATTCATGCATGTTTTTTGGGATGTGGGAGGAAACCGGAGTGCCCGGAGAAAACCCACGCAGGCACGGGGAGAACATGCAAACTCCACACAGGCGGGGCCGGGGATTGAACCCGGGTCCTCAGAACTGTGAGGCTGACGCTCTAACCAGTCGGCCACCGTGCCGCCTCTTAATGTCTTTATGTCTCAAAAATGTTCTTTGTCAATTGACTGTCTGTTGTCGTACTAGAGCAGCTCCAACTACCGGAGACAAATTCTTTTTTTTTTTTTTTTTGGACATGCTTGGCAAAATAAAGATGATTCTGATTCTGATAGAATATAAGACTTTGCGTTGTGTACAAGGTCACGTTGCCTCTTGATTGCTTCACTGTCGACCTGTACAGTCGGTGATTGCCTAACACAAAAGTATGTTGAGGTCGCAATAAGTGGATTGAAAAAGTTTTACCCTGTTACCCTTGGAAAGAATATGACAGTTTGGCAACGTGCTGTCGGACTATCAATGATTAATTAAAGCACATGAAAAATCAACATGGTCGAAAATGAAAAATGTATCGCAAATCCATCAAGCCGAGATCCAATCGTCATATTTTCAACCAATTCTCTTTCAGGGATTTTTGTTCCCCGTCAGAGGAAGAATCCTTTTTGATTTGAAAATTTGATTGACAGGTAAAAGGTCAAAAGAATGACTATGTGTATGAAAATGAAAGAAAAGGGCAGAAAGAAAAATGATGACAGACGGAATCGCGCGTTTTAGGGCATTGTAGTCTATGTTTTGAAGAAAATAATAATGTTTGCTCTGTTGTGTTTCTCTGTCACGCACTCACACACACACTCACCTACACACACACACGCTGCGAGACAAGGTGGAGAGGATATAAAAGAGTCAATCATTCCAGGTGTGTTTGCGACAGAACACAGATTGTCTGCAGGGTTTTTGTCTCCAGAGCACTTAATAATGTGTCTGTCAGAGCAATGAGGGCACAAGGATAGACTTATCTTTCTCACACACGCGCGGACGGCGACAGTGGCTGTTTTTGGATGACCTGCGAACCACCTTTTAAAGCAGCCATTCATCTGTTTATCATCCCTTCTTCATGTGCTCCCTGAGCCAGCGTCTCTATTTTTCTTCCAATTGCCTTCCCACTCATTCAGACATCTTCCATCTTGCCTTTCACACTTTTATTCCAACACATAATCCCATCTTTTTTTTCTTTTTTTTTTAAAAAGCCCCATATAGCGCTAAGCCGTCACCTAAACATCCTGTTTGTGCATTTGTGGTCCATGGAACAAAATCTAAAGTGGCAAGTTTTAGGCTTTTTTTATTTTTTATGATGTGTACAGCTTTTACACGGCAGTAGTTCATCCAATCAGCATGTTGGTGGTGCCTTGAGATACTCCCCATCAAAATGAATTGAAATGCCATTCGTCAATTCCAGCCTCCTCCAAAAAACAAAGTAGCACTCAATAAATGTACTTGAAAAAAAACATACAGTACAGTAGTAAGATAAATTAAATGAAATGTAAAGAATTAAACCGTTTTTGCCACATTTTTTGCTCCAATTCAATGGAATCCAACACTGCAACACCGATGCTATTTGATAGCCGATCTATGGCTTTTTTGCATTGTTTTTTTGTTTTAGCATTATCCGAGACTGACTTTATTAAAGGCAAAGTTATGTGGTTGTTTAAAACACACAATGTGTAACTGTCTTTGTATTATGTTTAGTTTGACAGTAAACTTCAGCTGGGAATGGCATTAAACAGTTGGTACCCTCTTTTTTTGAAGAATTGTCTTGCTCGCAAGTCAACGTAAAAAAATTTTTTTCCAAACTATCGCTCATATCTTCAAATAACCTTCAAAAATCTTAAGACACAACTGTACTTGATTTTTTTTTTTTTTGTGGTTTTTGTTAAATTAGGGTCATAATTCTGTATATCTAATGGCAAATAATCACATTTTGTGTACTTCTGCAGCCCTCCCTCGATCCATTTCTCTCAAAACACGCACACACGAGGACGCACACAAAGGCTCTTTAGATGCACTCGCATGCATTTCATCCTCCATCTTCTAAGAAACTGGGTTGAAATCCCACCCAATGTGAAATGTCTGCCACTACATGCTTCGAAGACAATCGGTTGCATATGAGAAATGAGGATTCGCTAACGTCTCCGCTCCTCCTCCTCTTTCTCCCTCCTGTCACCTCGCAGGCGTCGGTACGGACAACACGAGGTAGGTGTCGGCTCGTTGCCTGCTCGCCGACGTTGCACGGGTGTGTTTTTCACTTTCCTCTCTCGCATGCTCAACTCTGTTTTCAGCTCATTTGTATGGAAAAACTCCCAAATTATTGGTATATTGTCACTTCCTTTACATGAATCTGCATCTTGGCCCTCTAACTGACTTGAATGAAGAAACCAATGGCATGTTCCTCAGTGTACAAAGCTGACTTGTGGAAGTTGAGTGTTTCCTACTGCATATTCGCAACTCACAGATTTTTGGGGAATCTCTCCTGAGTTATTCACTGACACCTATTCACTCTTTTGGTGCTCAGGCTGAAGCCGTGTCTATTGAAAGTATTTGTGTCTTTGGCATCTTGGTGCCAAGGAACTATAGTGAAGTGTGTTGAGGAGCTTCTTTTCCGCAACATAAAATCAACTGAAACAGACATGCCATACATGGCGTTGGGGGATTAATGTGGCCACACTAGAGAGAGAGATATTTTCTGTATTTTTTCCCCCAATGTCATGTCTGGGGCTCTGTATTATCCTTCATTACATCACACAGATGTATAAATTAGATTTTGTGAGAGCGCTTAATGTCCTCAATTTGTGTTGCCATCTGCTGCTTCTCTTTTCTTCTGGAAGACGCAACAACTCCTACGACCTTCTCTCCTCAGACCTGAGGTACTCTGTCTCTTTTTTGACCTCTTGTTGACTCACTGAGGGAAGTGATTCATGAGCATGTCTGCCTGCTGTGCTCGGTGTGTGCGTCCATCTTGTATTAACAGTCCATTCCTTCCTACAGGAGTTATCCATGGAGTCTGGCATCGACCCAGGTCAGGACTACTATACACAGGATTACTACAACTATGATCACGGGTCAGTAATGCTGTCTTTATGAGTGTGTGGTTAATTCTGTGAATACATTGCTTGTGTCCCTCAAGGTTCTGACCTGAGGCCCTTCATGTTCTTACTACGTATTCTTTCCTTACCATTTTTAAAGATGTCATACTATTATTATTGCTGACAATAAACGAGATGGCGTGTCTCAATCGCTTAGTGCATGCGCTTGAACAAATGAATGTTTCACCTATAATAGACTCCTCAGTTTCAGTTTACATTAGAAGTCATTACCAAATTGACTCATTGGGGATGGTTTTTTTTTCATTATATCATTATAATATGTATAATAATTGGTATTGTTATTTGAATTGGGTATTTATGGAAAACTATCCTTTACCATTATTATAAAATGGAAGTTGTCCAGATAAAAGGCCTTCACTTTAATAAATGTCTGGTAGGCTCTGCAGTTGGGTAATTAGCATTTTCGCTTTCCAGCCTCTGCGGCCGTGTATATTTCAAATTATTCTCATCCTAAAACTTTTCTTGTTGTTGAGCTATACTGAAAAGCGATATTTTCCATACAGTAATGATGATGATGTGCGTGTGTAAAAACTTTCTTAACTCATCTTCTATTGGAGAAGCATGGCTGATGAATTAAACAACAAAGGGCACGGTCAATTGGACGAGACGATGGATTCCCTCCCCAAAGTGTGCTTTTGTGTGTGTGTGCGTGCGTGTGAGTGTTCTTCCGCACCCCGACTGCCGTCAGTGATGCATTGTATTAGAATTGTATAGAAATTATAATTACAGCTCCAGCTTGTTTTTTTACAGCCACCCACATTAATACACAATGGCACACTTGCGTGTATACGGTATACAGAGTGTAAGTTCACCAACTGCAAGGTTCGCTCATTATTTCTTCAGAACCTTCTTCACACTCACACACACACACACACACACCCAGGCGCAAAGCTAATTCTGTGTAGCTAGTGTAGCAGCACTGCTAATCAGGCAGCCTGCCATGGAAACACACGTACACACAAATGCACTCAGACACAGACAATAGGCCAGATGCTGCTGGCTCGGAGCAAAATCCACAAACTCATTTTGGAATGTGTAAATAAACGGGAGCAGCAGAATCACACGGTGCGACCCCGCGGGATTCATATCTAATCGTCGTGTCTGTTGCATTTTTTTAGTGTTCAAGCTTTGCTGGGATTAAAAAAGCGCAAACAAAGTACACAACAAAACGCTAACAAACAAAAGTTGCCCACAAACAATGCGCTAACAAACAAAGGCTCTGTGTTTTGCTATCGTTGGAATGTGTGATAATTGGACCTAAATATAAATACAGTACACAGTTTGTCACCGGGGGTACATTCCAGACCCACCAACGATACAAAAGAGACCATATAAAAAAACATTTTTACCTGTCCCACGCAATTTTTCAACTTTTTAAGTATTCCTTAGCACCTGCTCTCACTCTGTGGCTCGCACATTTCTCCAAATCAGAGCCCAAGTGTCGTAAAACTGGCACATAAAACAAAAGAGCTATTTAAACGCAAATGTTCAACCAAACCATATAATTTGGTCTAATGAAACTCCACTAGCTTAATGCTAACATATCATGTGAAAGTTAACATAGAAATGGTAATTAAAAACCTTCAAGCAACTTGTGAAGCAGCAACACATACAAGCAGAGCATATAAGACTACTCACAGGCATATATTCGCTGCCATCTGTGGGAACAATGAATATCTAATATCTTAAAAATCTACGCTATAGCAGGTAAATACTTGAAAAAGCAGATTAACTTCCTGTTTTGCGTTTGTAATGAAGTGACTGATCCTGAAATTGTTGCAATAATAACGGAAAGGCTCCAAGGACCAACGTTAGAAACAATGCAGCCTCTTTCTTGCATTTTGATTATGATCATCACTCTTGTCGCCGACAACTACTGACTGCCAATATGTGACTGTCCCCTGGTGGTTATGAGGGGAAGTACAAGCTGCAAATTGACAGCGCATACAGTACTGTATGCGATCCTTTATGGGGGTTAATGGCTAGGAAATCCCTTAAGTAGCTTTTATTGTAAGGTTAAGACTTATTACTTTAGATTTAGTGTCCACGCTGTGAGGATTAGCAGCCTTTACAAGTGAGTTTGTCCTCACTTTCACCCCCAAATCCATCCTCGATTGTTTACTGACAACACCCCCCCGCCCCACACCCCTCCTCACCCACCACCACCATTTTGCTTTCTTAATGTAATGGGATGGCACAGGCTTGACTGTAAGATGACATAAGGCAACTTTTCTGTCTCCGGAAAGCGAGCCAAAGGACTCCTCGCAGATTTGTTACTTTAATCTCACAGGCATCTACTGCAGCCAGGATATCATCTTTTGTGTGTGTGTGTGTGTGTGTGTGTGTGACATCCAGTCTCTGGCTCCAGGGCGCAAGGTCCATAAGCGCTGATACACAACCGCATTTCTTTTGGCCGACGGAAGCGGGCAACTCTCCCGGAAGCAGCGTGGGATAACAGGGAGAAAAATGTATTCCAATGTTTTTTTTTGGGAGGGGCTAACAAAATGCCTGCTGGCTACAAAATGCTCCTTTTGTGATTAAATCGGGTTTAGTCAGACGTCCATGAAGCACACCGCTGCGCCGCCCTGCACGCCGCCGACATAAGTGGCTCTGGATAATCTTTTGTTTGTCAAGATGATTCCTCTGGTCTTCACCTCTGATTGGTTTAAGCTCCCAGAAAAGGCCGACTCGTTTTGGCACAAATCTCCAATATCCTCCGAGTCTTTGCACATTGCTTCTGTTTTTGATGCTTTTGTGTGCGTCTGCAGCTATGGCCTCCCTCAATACGGCAGTCGGCGGAAGTTGATCTCGCCCTCGGGCCTTTATGATGAATACGGAGAGGTTGTTGTGGACGACGACGGCAGCTACTATTACAGCCCACAGGAGTCCGACGGTGAGGTAAGCACAGGAGGCTGGAACGGAATACGAGGTGAAGTGTCCTACTTTCCCACTTAATTAGTTTGATTCAGCCAGTGCTTCCCGTACTCCATGGGCCGAACGATACAAGAGCGCCACCTAATGCCAAGCCTGTTTCGTGCAGTCCGATTTAGGCACGTCATCAGTTACGGTAATCCGCTGCCGAGGCCCTTTCTAAAGAGGAATTGGTCTCAAGGAAGTGTGTTGAAGTGATACATCTCGACTGAGAGACAAACGTTGGATGTTGGGGAGGGGCTAAGTTTAGCCTGGGTTGTTAGTGGAAGTTAGGAGAGTTTTTGCCGCATGTACACTTCAAGTGCATTTTTCAAAAATCAAATAATCTGTACGATACTTATTTTTAAGGGTAATGTTGGACGATGAATTTGTGAATGTGGTCCAAAAAAGAAAGGCTAACTGTATTAATGCAATTGTTCATTTCCTTTTCTAAAATATTTGCTCTGGTTTTTGGGACGATGCCTGTATGACAACAGGTTCGGAGACACTTTCAAGGAGGCACATTACGTCCCTACCGCCAGACTCGTCCCCCACCTCCCCACGCCACCGCCAATAGGACCCCAGCGCCCCTCATTACTGACAAAACGCAGCCTGCTGAGGTTGACACAAAGCTTATGAGTTTGGGCACCGCCGGCAAGTTGAGAGCTCTCGTGAGCTCGCTGCTGTCCGGTAAAAGAGCTGTGCGGCCCCCGGCCATCCACCTGTCACGGAACAGAGCCAGAATCAAACCGGTGCAAGTTGAAGGCGGAGGGAGGTTGGAGGAGACAACGGGAGGTGCGGGGAAGGATTTTCAGAAATGGGAGGCAGAGAAGACAGCTAACGTGGAGGCTGCAAGACGAGAGGAAGACGAAAGGATTGAAGTATGGCGGGCGAGGATCAAGGCAGGTGGAGAAAGATTCAGGCCGGAGCACGGGGGAGCGCTTCCCGGTTTGGTCCCCAACGGCGGTCTCGTCATCAGCAGGAGTTATCGGCGAGGCTCCGCCGAGGCCGGCCTGGGGAAACAAAAGCTGAACGACGCCCTCGGTCTCATCTCCCTTAACAGAAGAGTCCAAGGTCCACCGAGGGTGGGCGACGGAGTGTGGCACAGCGGCAGAGAGGGAGGAGACGGGAGGGCGAGGAAGATGTACGACTCCGTGGGAGATGTTAGCGTCTCTGCTTTAGTGTCAGCTCGTGGCAGTGCGACAGAGGGGGAGGGGCGGGGGAGGCGGGTAAGAGGGCAGGGCAGCTTTTCAGAAGGATGGCGCACGCGGTCAAAACCGTTTCACCACAAACGTGATTCAGAGTCGGAATTCAGCCCCTCCGACTCGAACGTTCCCAGCTCGAGCGTTTCGACCGAGCGCGAAGAGACCGAATCGGACACGGAAAGCCAGTCGAAGAGCGGGAGCCGGGACGGAGACGGAGACGGAGACGGAGACTCCGAGAGGGAGTCGGCATCAGAGAGCGACGGGCGGGAAGACTCCGGTGGCGGGAGGGCCGCATTCTCAAGAGGTGACGGTCGCGAGGGTCACGGGAGAAGAGGCGGAACTAATGAACACTTGGGCCGGAAGAGCGAGACAGAAGGCCGATACTCTTCAGTTTCTAAGCCAAAAACTCATCGAGACTCTTCGAATGACGACCAACAAGTGGAGTCACCCCCGCTGACCGTGGAGCTCTCGGACGCCTTGTCGCCCATTTTGGAAGACACCGAGGAGGAGACGAGCGCCTAGAAACGAATTACTCAGCGGGAAGAGGAAAAGGAGCGAGATGCGCACCTCTTCTCCGTCAAGATTTTGTTCTTTGCCAATAAGTAAGATTTTGGGTGTGCTGCCGTGACCTGCGTGCAACTACTCGAAGCCTCTTTGCTTTGGGTTTTTTTTTTTTTTTTTTTTTGCATGTCGTCTTCTTATCCTCTCACTACAGTTGATCAGTCCAAAAAAAAACTAAAGTTTCAACCAAGCAGTTCAGTATGGCCACAAGATTTGGCTGTGTGGTGTGTTTGCTGTGTGGACGAATTCAAATATTATCAAATGACGAGTTAGGGTTGGGTTAAGAGGTTAGCGTTCTAGACCTTTTTACACCGACTACACAAGTACGTCCAAGCGGCAAGAGCTCAGATGGCACCGCTAGTAAACAAACCCTTCGATGTCATTTGACCAAGGCAGAGTGATTTGGGGGAAAAAAACAAAAACAAAACAAAAAAAAAACCCAGGGGAAATAGCTAGAATGGTGATTTTAGTCTTCTTTTCTACTGCTGTAGTTTGAATGTGAGTCGGAAAGAAGATCCAAGTTACGTGAGGTAAATCGCTCGGAAGGAAAGATGAAATTGCGGCACGGTGGCCGACTGGTTAGAGCGTCAGCCTCACAGTTCTGAGGTGCGGGGTTCAATCCCCGTCCCCGCCTGTGTGGAGTTTGCATGTTCTCCCCGTGCCTGCGTGGGTTTTCTCCGGGCACTCCGGTTTCCTCCCACATCCCAAAAACATGCATGCATGCATTGGGGACTCTAAATTGCCCGTAGGCATGACTGTGAGTGCGAATGGTTGTTTGTTTCTATGTGCCCTGCGATTGGCCGGCAACCAGTTCAGGGTGTACCCCGCCTCCTGCCCGATGACGGCTGGGATAGGCTCCAGCACGCCCGCGAGCGACCCTAGTGAGGAGAAGCGGCTCAGAAAATGGATGGATGGATGGAAAGATGAAATTTACCGCCGTCATTTACATTTCAATAGGTAGGTGGATTCAGAAATCGACATGGTGGAAATTCAGACATAATTAACCATGTCTGAGAGAGCGGCTGATAATTGGACTTTCCGGTAGCTCGGATGCAGTTAACTGGTGCAGACACGATGGAGGTTTTGTTCCCAATCGTTTCCTTTAGTGGCTACTCCTCTCCCAGGCAGTTTTGCGATATTCCCTGTACTACTATTTACCAACCCACAGATTCGGCTGGTGTAATTTAGGGAAAGGTTACAAAAAACCGCAAGATTTTGGTGTATATCTGGCTGCGCAAGTTTTTGTCATCGTTTTCAGTTCAGATCAGCAGAAATCACACATTTTTTTGCCCCCCGGAAGTAGCTTGACCCCTCACATTTACAAATGTCATGAAAAGGTCGACTGACTGGTGTCCGTGTCCCATTTTTCAGCATGGCAATCGAAAGCGCCGGATCAAGTTGGTGTTGGACCGCGAGTACGAGACCAGCTCCACCGGTGACGACAGCGCCCCAGAACCTCCACGCGGTCGCTCCACCTCCACCTTCAACAACCACACCGTCAACGGCGGCCTCTACGTGGGTCAGAACGGCTCCGTAATCCGCACCCGACGTTCCGCAACGCCCGTTAACAACAAGCCCCCGTCGCCCGCCTTCAGCTCACGGCTGGCTAAGCACTTTAAAAAACTGGACAAAATGGCCGCCACGCTGGAAGAGAAATTGCCCTTGAACAGCCCCAGGACTGCGGCAGAGGGCTGCGTCAAAACCCTGCGCACCTTCAAGACCCCGGGGCCTGCCGCCCCGGCGAGTCCCTCTTTCGCCAACTGCGACATCCATAAGACGGTCAACGTGTTCGACACTCGACAGTTCAGCATTTCGTCAGAGTCCGCCAGCAACACTGGCCCCGAGCAGCCCTCCGACGCGAACGAGGGGCCCGACGAGGGACCGCGCCATGGGAAGAGCGAGGACAGAGAACTGGGAGAGTGCGAGAGAGAGTCCAGAGTGGACGGCAGCAACAGCGAGGCTGACGAAGGCCTGGTCATGAGAGATCTTCCCAGGTGTCCGAGTGAGAAGACGCAGTCGGACCAGGAGGAGCTTTGGATGGGGCCGTGGAACAACCTCCACATCCCGATGACCAAACTATGACTGATACCCTCACACGTCACAATAACTTCATTTGTGCTTCAAAATAAACACGTGGAAAGGAAAAGAAAAACACGCTAATCAGCATGTCGAAAGACTTTGAGGCGACAAAATGCAGACAGGACTTAATTTTTTTTCTGAACCTTTCAACTGTGTTACAGCTGAAGAAGTAAAATAAGTCATCAAAAGTTGCCTTCTATTTGATCTTTGTGGAACGCTATTTCTTTCCCGTTCAGTGTCACAGCTCATCTCGAAATTGTCCGACTCTTTGCATCGACTCGTGAAGTCTTGTATGATCTTTGTCGAGGTGCTTGGCAAACGTTAGAAAATAATAAAAATGTCAGCCAATGACACTCGTAAGTATATGCGCATGTTTCATCTTTATGGAATTCAAATTGACGAGACTACACTTTTTAAAGGTACAATGAAATGGTTTTTAACTCGCAACCTGCAAGCTAGCGATATTTTTTTTCCCAAAGTAGTGCAAGGAAGAATTGATAAACAAGATAAGCTTACTTAGCTTAACATTCAAGTTAGCTTTTTAACATGAACACCAATGGAAGTAACACAACGCCAAGTAGCTCAGATGTAGTTAGCATGTTGTATTTTTATTATTCCACTATGCAACAAATCAACAAATATCCCTCCAATGAAGAAATTCAAGTAACAGACAACCTTCGACGTCATCATCATGGCGAATGTTAACGTACGTCGTTACGGAAATGAGCGTGTACTAAGTCAACAGTTGACAAGAGTGTCAGTGGACATATATATAGTGAATACACTACTAAAATATGAAAAATAGTGTTAATTTTGTCCATTTAGCCAACCTATTTAGAAAAAAAAAAAAAGGAATTGGTTGAAACTCCAGAACTGAAATATGAATAGTTTAGAATAGAATTGATAGTTGCCTACTATTTACACCATCAATAAAGACAATCTCCTTTTTCAATGCATTCAAATAAATAAAAACGACACAAACATCTATGAAATAAAATATAACAGTTAAATGCCAACCAGGGCTTTAAATGTCAAATAAATAACATATGTCAAACTTTAAGAAACGATAACAATACATTCAGGGGGGAAATAATAGTTGACAAATAACATAAAATTGAAGCGACCATAGGACAGAATCCCTTCCTGCTTTAGTTAATAGTATTAGTCCAAATACAAGTATTAAAAAAAAAAAAAAAAAAGCCAAAATTATTATGTGGGCCCTACTTAAATTTAATGATCCACTTTTAGGCCCCGGCCCGTGCGACAACAGAATAAGTATTTCATATTTCATGTGAACTAAAGGGTTCTCAATTCTTTTGTCTATTTTTAACCTTGATAAATAAGAAATAATAATCGTACTTTCAACGCATAAAAATGCGTTGCGTTTTGATGTTGAAATACGAATTAATACCAAACTTCCACCCTAAAAAAACAGACCTGTAATAACATTGCAACAGTCTTCCATGATGTTATTTAGTGTTAATATATTGTAGTGTATTTTTCTTTTATTTTGTTAAGCAAACAAGAACATTTATGAACGAAAAATGTAAATTGTGAAAATGCTACATATCAAACACAGGGTAAACTGGCCCCAAATATGTCTAAGACAATTACGAACATACTGTAGTCGTAATCAGTACGGATTCATCAAATGAATTCAAACTCAAAAAGAGAAACCTTATAAAGTCAAACCAAATAAAACATTTCAGGTTTGGGCTCTGGAATAAAAGTTTTCAACTGGGCTGAAATCTAAAGAAATAAATAGGATGATTTGTTTTTGTTTTTTTCAAACCGTCCAATCAAATTCAAGCCTCTCGAAAGCAACGCAAAAAAATACAAAAAAAATGTACAGAAAAATAAAATGTGCAAAATACTGTTTGATGACCTCTACGCTGCATTTCTCTTAAGATTTAGCCCTAAAATTGACCTCTGACTCATTTCTATTTTCTTATTATTCTTGCTATTTGTTTAAAAATACGTACAGTGGCGCCTTGAGATACAAGTGACCCGACTTAAGACTTTTTCGAGATACAAGCCTTCACTCGGCAGATTTTTTTCCCCCACCGAAGAACGACTAACCTTACTGCTGTACTGAGGAGCTCAGAGCGTCTCCATGTACAGTATAGCCGCATGTCTGTTATACTGCCTCCGGGTGGACAAGGCGCGCACACCAGAAGGAGCAGCACAATGTCAAAAAAATGTGACAAAAACAGTTTAACACCTTTACATTCTAATTACGTCATTACTGTATGTTTTTATAACATACAACATCATAAGAGTGCTATATTTCTTATTAAGAAAACATTGAAACATTTTGTTGGTTTTTGCAGGTGGATGGAACGGATGGATTATTGTTATTTTCATTCATTTAAATGAGCGTTGTCATGGGACGAATTAACCTTGTATCTCCAGGCGCCAGTTATTATTGTTAGTATTACTTTGTTTTCTTTCTAAAGGTGAAGTAACAGAACCAAAGTCCGCAAGAAATGAGCTGCAGATCACACAGCCACGAAATTTAAAAACAAAAATAAAAAACGAGTGCTACATTTTGGAGCTTGCCAGTAACTGCAAAATACAATTCATCTAAAAGGACCTTAAAAGCGGATGTCAATATTTAGTGTACTGCTTTGCCTTTAAATGTGCATTTTTTGACACGTTTGTCCCTTTGCTGCCCAAAATGTGCTCTCACGGTACAGTACAGTGACACAGTAAAACAGGAAGTAAACAAGCCAGCTCGTCTTTCTTGTCTCCGAACTTTTCTCCTCCTTCTTCCGTCTCGCTAGCGCGGCCTCCGTCGCCATAAATCGTCTCTGACTCCGAACACGGAACGTCCTGGCTGGACACGGAGCCGCCGCTCATCCGGGTCAGCTCTGCGTACGCTCCTTCAAGCAAGCAAGAAAAACGGCCACGAGGCTGTCACCTAAAACCTTCACGACGACGAGGGGGAGGGGAGGCAAACGATCTCTCTCGCGCTCCGGGTTTCATTTGTGGATCTTCCAGTTTTGGAGGATGCGACGCTTCCACGCCGCTGGGCTGAGAGAGGAGGCGGGGAAGCCGTCGGGTCTTTGCTGACCTCCGGTGGGCGAGGGAGACGAGGCCCGGAGGAGACGTCCTGCCCCGACCCTGCTCTCTGTCATCCACGCCCTCACCCCGCTGCCCGCACACGTGTACCCTGCAAAAGGTGGCAAGTGTTCATCAAACACACACGCACACACACACACACAATACTCACAGGTCGCTTTATTAAGAACGCCAGCACGATCAAATGACATCGGATACAAGAGTTATTTCATCAGGTGATCCACTTGGAACTAGAGTGGGCTAACTCCATTTTGAAGGGTAAAAATGATTCGAAAATGGCATTTCAGATGGATACTGGTCCAAATTAAGGTTGAGTTTCAAATTTAAAATTAAAACACTTGGGCCAACATCCCAGAAAGTGAGAATCACAAATGATTGATGATGACTGAGAAAGTGTTTGTACACGTGCATGTGATTTATCATCTGTGACACATGTGTGGACTTAGATTAAAATCACTACTGCAGTAACCCCCCCCCCCCCCCCCCCCCAAACTGTAATCCTAGTTTCTTTCTTTTCTTTCAGGCAACCTAGATGATACTGACTGATCCAATCTATGAAACTAAAGATGATGATATATTTGGCAAAATGCCCAAATCTGTGGAGAAAAAAAAAGAAGAAGAAAGACTCATTGCCATATAAATCTCCAAGCTATATACCCCCCAGATTTTATTGCACGACATAAAACTTTAAATCACGCACCTGCAAAATGGGAAAAAAATGAGTTATCCACCTTAGTGCTCAGTGGCTCAATTGTGTCTTGACAAAGCAGCTCACGTTTGAAATGTTTTTTCTTTTTTTTTTATATATATAAATACAGTGGACCCCTGCTATTCACAGGGGACCGGGCCAGACCGCAAGTATTGAAAATCTGTAAATGATTGACACCCATACAATTTCCATTTGAAAAAAAACTTTTCTTTTTTTTTTTTTTAGATAATTATTAGTTTTAACCGCGCCCGGGGGGGGGGGGGGGGGGGCAATGGTCCTTTGTTCCTGAAAAACTCACCCATTCAATTTTTGTGCTGAGGCCAGTGCAATAACAGTACTGCTTTGGCGCCATCCAGTGGCATTATGTTACCAAATAACTACATTTACGTGAGTTGAGGAGCTTCGTTTAGACAAAAATAGGTGTTTGCCACCATATTGTGGCATTTCAGGCAATTACAAAACCTTTTGGGGAGGATGTCAACTGTATATTTTCATGAGGGTCCGCTATATTGTTAAAGAAATATCTCTGACAGTGTCAATTCAAGCGAAACGGTTGTTTTTTTTTGTAAAGGCAGAATATTTGACACAGCTCTTGTATGGCTGTCATTATAAAGCACATGTACCTATTGTTGACCACTGATGTCATAAAAGTTACATAGGTCGGTTAGAGTTAGCAGGTCAACTTTGTATGGCATGTACAGTATCGGTAGGAACACACACACAGGTGATTCTTTAAGAAATCCTTAAACACACTTGATTTCAGTTTTCAGGTTGAGGTTGTTAGACGAGGATGCAGGACAATACCTCTGTTGCACTTTCCCATGCACAGACCGGCGTGTGAGGCTCACTCGTGCAGCTCGGTCAACGCCACGCAGCATGCAGCTCTCTCGTCCTTACTGTGGGCGGCGCCGTCCGCCGCCACGCCCGTCGTCATGCCGCGACTGCGGCTTGTCAACTTCTTCAGCTCGCTGGCGAACGACATCACCTTCTTCTTGTCCTCGCGCACCACCTGCACACACACACACACACACACACACACACACAAATATAGATGAGATGTCATTATTTAGTGCAGGTACTGTAGCTGGCCAATTAGAACAAATCATCTTGAATAGATTTTTTAAAATGCCATTAATCCATTCCTGCACCCGAAAAAAAAGTATTTTTTTGGTAATGTTCTTCAATAAAGAAAAAAAGTACTCTATAATATTGCACTTTATAAAAACATACAGTAATGACAGTTAAATAGAATGTCAAGAATTGAACTGTTTTTGCCAAATCTTTGCTTCAATTCAATGGTTATTGTGCTACTCCTAATGTATCCATCCATTTTCCATATACATGAAGGAGATGGTCACAATTGCTCAGTAAGCAGCAGTAATATTTAAAATATTTTCGCAGAGGATAAAGAATATATGCCTGTGAGTATTGTTGCTTCATCATTTTTTCCATCGGTTGCTAAAAAGGTTATAACATTGCGAAATAGATACTATTCTTTAGCCCGTCAATGGCATTTTGCAGCGTTTATTAGCATTAAGCTAGCGAAAGGCGAACCCGTGCGCTTGTTTGAAATACACAACTTGTAATTGTCTTTGTTTTGTTCAGTTTGACAGTAAACTTGATAAATAATAAATACTAAACATCTCAAAGCCTCTTTTTGAAGAATTGTTCACTATGGGCCAAACTGCTGCTTGTTGTGAAGTCTGCTGAGTTGAGTTCACTGGCACCCAAACATTGAAAAACATGCAAAAGTGGAGATGCCTGCAAGCACATACAGTACATTCTGTATATTACTACTTTTTGGGACTGAAGCTCCAGTCACCTGCTCTTTGAGCTTGAGGATGAACTTCCCCGCCCCCCTCCAGCGACTTTGCGCGTGATAGACGCACTCCTGATCCAGAAGCACGCGCTGGACGGGCTTGGCGGCGGACGACTTCTTGGAGCCGGCGTCCTTGGTCACCTCCTCCATGAGGACGTAGTCGCTGGGGTTGGGGTTGGACAGGATGCTGTATGAGTATTTGGCCTTGGACAGAGTCTGAAGGCGGGAAAAACAATAGGAGATGGCAGGTTTAGAACCCTCCGGAACCTTCTGGAAACGGAACTTCGCGTACTCTTCCTAACCTGCTGTATGATGTCCTGTGCGGAACTGTAGCGCGGAGCCTTGATGACGGTGTGAGGCTGCTCGGGAGACACCTCGTGCACCTGAACAAAAAACACGTCCTCCTCGAAGCCGCCTTCTCCTCTTCCTCCTCCTCCTCCTCCTCCCACGGCGATCACATCCTCCTCACCCTCCGCCACCGCATTCTTCTCGTTTAGATTCTAACACAAGCACAGAGATCGCATCAGGAGCTGCCCAGGAGCACGGGACACTTCATTAAGTACACCTGCATGATGAAACCCAATCCAAAATTATGTCCTTATTCCTAATATTGTGATTACTGTACAAAGTGAGGCAAAATATTAGAATCAGCTCTCAGCTTGAAGTGAACGCAACCTATTGGCAATTTCTATTCACCTATTCAAGTAGCAATTGGTGTCAAGGAAGTACTGTGTTTTGAGGTGATACATCTCAACTGAGAAACTAAAATTGTTGTTAGTAGAATTTTGCAAGTCTTCATCTCATATGCAAGTTTTTGCTCTTTTCCCCCAAAAATAAATAAGGGTGGGGGGGGGGGGGGGGGGTGGATCAACAATGACTTGCCGTTTTTCCACAATTCGCAGCACGGCTATGTTGTTATTGATACATTGATATCTCTGACACTGATCATAATGCCGACTATATGAGCTGTGATGATGAGTTACAACCACAAGAGGGAGCTGTGCCCTCAGTTATGTGTGTGTTGTGTACCTCTTCTCTGGTCTGGAGACAGATCCTCCCCACGTAGCCGTCCTCGGCGTCCCAACCGGAGACCACTCGGACCAGCGCCTCGTCAGGCGCGAGGGGCCGACGCTGAGCGCAGCGCTTGGTCTCGCTGCGCTCCTTAGACAGGGGAAGCTTCTCCTCGCACAGGAAGTAGTCGGCCGCGCTTCCCTCGGCGGTGACAAGCTAAGAGGAAATGGGGTAGTTCATTGAGTGTCGCGAGGTCTGAATATGTGAAATTACATGCTATGAAAATGCTACGGACCGTGTCTAACAGTTGTTTGCTCGTTGTGTGCTCTGTGATGGAGAACACGGTGAAAGGTTCTGGTCCAGGTGCTCCGTGTAGCGTCACTCTACGCTGTTGGGACGCGTGCTTCTCCTCCGGGCTGAAGAGCTTAAGCAACAACACGAGGGAAGACAAAACAAATTCACGAGAAACATTCACATTCAAATTACAGCGTACAGTATTCTGACTTAAGATTGCAATCCGAATTTCACAGATCAAGTCATCCATTTTCATCCATGTCGGGGCCGCCACATTGGGCAATATCGCCCTCTGCTGTCGACCAAAATTATCGTCACAACTGCTCCCGCGTTTGCGTTGCGAACGTCACATGACCAAACTTGGAAAACAGGTAGCGGACTTCCTGTGTATGCCACGGTCACTAGCATAACTACGGATTGATGACCTGGTGGTTTGGGTTCAAACGGTTTATTTTTTACGATATCATGCGTCTCACTTGGGACGAGGAACACGTGGCGCCCGTTTCTTCAACTCTTTTGCTGTAGATGAACAAGCTGGACACTTCCATCGGCTCGTTGTGCTGCGTTCTCAACTGCACGTGTCTATAACCTGAAGAAAAAAACAAAACAATATCACGAGACAAGACGTTAGGTGGCGTAGAAGTGCCGTTCCGTCACCTTCGTCTCACGTGGTCCCGACCTGGTTTGAGAGCCCTCAGGGGCAGCGTCCTCTGAGCGGTGGTCTGCGAGCTGTTGTTCTCCACCACGGCGAAGCGCAGGAAGCAGAGCTCCTCGAAGTGCACGCTAAACTGGAAGCGCTCGCTCCACATGGGGTTGAGCGTGTTGCGGTGGATGGGCTTGCTGCGGAAGTGGCAGCTGTCGCCCGGCGTGCCCAGGACGTCCACCTCGACGCAGGGGCTGCCCGAGCCGTTGGCCGGACACACGTTCTGACCGGACACGATCTGAGAGGAGAGCAAGACGCCTGTCATTCTCTTTACTCGACGTGCCACACCCTAGACGGTATACGCGAGGCTCGTAAGTGGTATCGGTGTCGTAGTATCGGAGCATTTTTTTCAAGTACACGTACAGCATCCCTCATCCCGAATGATCAACGATTAGCCCACCGTAATGCATTGAAACTCAATGGACATCTTTACTTTGCATACTGATGAAGAGCTAATGAAACCCTAACCCTGGATTTTATTTACATTATGCAATTATTAATTTTGAATGTCTATTTACATTGTGTGGTCTATAAACTGAGCATATGTGATGGAAACTTGAGCAAAGAGTTGATAATGACTATAATAAAAATAAATAAAAATAAAAGATTTTAAATGTAAATAAATGCAAAAATGGCGACACGGTGACCGACTGGTTAGAACGTCTGCCTCACAGTTCTGGGGATCGGGGTTCAAATCCCGGCCTCGCCTGTGTGGCGTTTGCATGTTCTCCCCGTGCTTGTGTGGGTTTTCTCCCGGCATTCCGGTTTCCTCCCACATCCCAAAAACATGCGTGCGAGGTTAATTGAAGACTCTAAATTGCCCGTAGATGTGAATGGTTGTTTGTTTCTATGTGCCCTGCGATTGGCTGGCGACCGGTTCAGGGTGTACCCCGCCTCCCGCCCCAAGATAGCTGGGATAGGCTCCGGCGCTCCCGCGATAAGCGGCTCAGAGAATGGATGGATGGATAAATGCATAAATGTATATTGTATTTTAAATATTTGTATTAGATTTGTGTATTATGTATTGTGATAATGTCATGATGGGATACATTTCAATTAATTTACCCAGCATATTTAATGGAAACACATAATTTTGACAAATGAGCACTGAGTTCATTTGAACTGTATTTTTCCTTTTTCAAGTTTTAATCAGGATTATCTACTAATTATCGTTTATTCAATGGATGTACAATTGTATTTTGTTTTATTTGAAATCATTGCTACATTATTCACATTTATTTTTAAATAATAAAAAAAAAAAAACATCATGTGGTCAAGTGTTCCAAAGTCCTGAGCTAAAAATGCACTCAAAAGCTTTAGGAGCCTCTGATATTGTTGGCTGTTGTACGAACGTCATTCCGTTTGCTTTCCAGGCTGTCAAATAATGAAACACCAGGTGACCTCATCCTAAAGCTGTCCAAACACCCCTCAATGGAGCCAGTTGGAGTACTTGAAAGGTACTTGTACATGACGGAAGCTTATTTCAAGATGAAATTCATGTCAGTCCAACTCTGGTGCGTTTCATGCGCTCACAGTGAGGGAATAGACGGCCGGGCCGCTTCGCTCCACGTCTCGCTCCGTGGGACAGAACTGCTGGTAGAGGGGACAGCTTCGGTCCCAAAGCACGGCCGGCTTCAGGACGTAGCCGCAGCCGCCGTTGGCCTCGAACAGCGCTGTGTTCAAGTGCATGGGCAGGTCTGCGGACAAAAGAGGATCGCTTCAGTAGCTGACATTTTGTCAGCGTGGAACGTTGACTTCTTCTTTCTGTCTTTTTTGCTGACCGTCGGTCTGGTAGTTGAGCGCCACCAGCTGGATGCCGTGCAGCCAGAAGAGGAGCGGGTTGGGGTTGGCAGAGTCGATGCGCGTGGCGGCCGGGTAGGTGCGGAGAAGCTGGCACGCCGTGTGCTGCATGAGCTTCTGCGAGTAGCGCCGGCACAGGCGCTTGGCGGCGTTCTCGTTGACCGAGGAGATGTGGTAGCACTTGGGCGTGCGGATGATGGCGCTGAGCGACGTCGGAGGGTTGAGCGCCGGCGACGTCGGCTGCTGCTGCTCCTCCCAGCTCAGACGCTCGGCGCCGCCTAGTGGCAGAGAAGATATTGACACATATATATACACACACATATATATATATATATATATATACATA
Organism: Phyllopteryx taeniolatus; assembly: GCF_024500385.1. Taxonomy (NCBI): domain Eukaryota; kingdom Metazoa; phylum Chordata; class Actinopteri; order Syngnathiformes; family Syngnathidae; genus Phyllopteryx; species Phyllopteryx taeniolatus. Next base: position 14,445,973 of record NC_084520.1, on the reverse strand, counting down.
CCCACAGCCCCTTCCTTCCCTGTAAGCAATAAATAAGGCGAGCATTTTGTGACATACTTTTCCCAGGAGTACGGCTCTGCGTGGAGACCTCCCCCGTTGCGGCGGAGCGAGCCGGAGCCGTGCCGAATATGGACTTCCTGGACTTGCCGCGGTCCTTCCCCCTGCCCGAGCCGGACGGAGACAGCGTGGACAAGCCTGTGTGGGGTCCCGAAAATCAGTAGGATATCCCAGAAATAACCCTCTTGTCTATATATAATATATACAGCGATGGAAAAATATTAGGAGAACAAAAACAAAACAATGGACCTTTTTGGGTATTTTGAGATGATGATGATGAGGATGATAGATACATACATAAAGAGGACATACTTCAATATTATGTACAGTGATAAGTTAAGTTTCATTTGCAGACGTCTTTTTATGTTTGTATGACAGCTCAAAAACATGACTTCAAACCCGGCCTGTACAGTTACTAAAAGTTTCACGCTCACCCTTGCTGGTCTTTGTCAGAGCTCGGGTCAACAAAATAAAAAGGCTGAAGTGTGGCGAAAGGAAAGAGGCAAGAAGAAGCAGAAGACATTCAAGGGAAGATAAATGATGACGAGGAATGAAGTTGTTGAATTTATGAGCACATCGCCAGGAAGTTCAACCTGTATAATAGTGCTGTCCAAACGAATATGAATGTCTTTCCCCGTGGAGGAGGAAAGGGATTCATCAAATCAGTGAGTGTGCACATGGATATTGAATGTCTTATTCAAAGGGAAAAACATCCCCGAAAAGTTTCCTCACCTGGGAATTTGACGGCCTGGCAGTAGATGACAAGGTCAGACAGCTCCTGTGCGATCTGCCGACTCTCCTTCTTGTTCTGAGGGAGGTAGAACTCCTCACCCAGCTCCATGTCGAACACCTGCGGGTGCAGGAAGACCACGGGCGGACGTACCATTAGGCACACACAAGCAATTCCCCAACATTTCCAGGGGGCCCTTAAACATCTCCGAATTTTTGTTATTGGATTTAACATTGCTTTAGTTTGAATTCAAGTGCTTGAAAACATCCAAAATGCTAAATTGATCATGATTGTTTTGACTGCCCCCCTTCCTTCTCATGCAATGGACTATTCCATCTCACTGCGCATGTGCAGGCTCGATGAAGGAAAACAAAACAATTCAGCGTTAACCCGACGGTTTCAAGCTTTTTTTCCACGGCGACACCGAATGTGCCTAACCGACAGCGACAACGGCAAGAGGCGGACGCTTGTGCCAGTTGCAGTAGCACTGCTGTCAGTGTCAGCAGAGAAGGATGCAGTAGAGACCAAGTGGAGCGTGACACGAGTGGCGCTTTTCATCACCAACATAGGAGTATTAACACGGCCCTAATGGTAAACCGTCATGATGTGTGTTTTTGTTGACTTGCTTTTGATCAGATTTTGTTTGTTGCACGTTTTCCTGTGTCTCAAGTTCACGTCTTGTACGCTCGTTTGGTTTTCGTCTCCGCCTGCTCTCGTCAGCCCTCGAAGTTCCCGTGCTAACAATCGGCTTTTGTAACCGAGAGAAGCGCTCTTCCTTGAAGGACCTCAAACAGTCACAAGCACAGCAGGGAGTTCCGCTGCTGAGTGCCGCCGAAGTGTTCTGACCTTTCCTTTACTCTGACTGTTGCTGTCAGGCTTCTTCACGCGCTTGGGTGCTTCATCCGCAGGCTGCTCCTCTTTGTCCGCCGAGCTTTTCCCTTCTGCTTTTTCCTCCAGGAGGTTATCTGCGAACACAAGACATGTTTTTCCTATTAAGCTAACAAACAAATGCAAGCTACGGTGCCGCAAGTATCAACGACAGAGTAAAAGCGAGTTTGATTCCGCAACAGATGGGAACAATCAAATGCATACATGCGAAAGCTCAGAATGATCCCCCCACCTCCCCCTCCCCCCAATCAATCCCTCCCTCGCTGATATTTCAAATGATAAAACATAACAGCAACAGTAGTTAGTTCTGCCTTTTCCCTTTTTGTCTTTTAAAGATCGGAGTGTGGAGAAATAAAGACAATTCTCCCGTGTCGCGCTGCTATGATGTCACACGATTTACATCCCGCCTACAGGATGGAACAGGGCCACACTGTCAGGAGTATTTTTCGGGAAATGTCGATGACCGGTCGGATTTTCCGATGTGATGCAAGGATAGGAGGGAGGAACTGAAGCGGGTGGGAGGGCATCAGGAGAGTTCGTGCTGGGAGTGGGATAGGGTAGTTTCCCCCGGTCCGTTGTTTGGCGTGGGGGCAGCGTGGGGCCTGAGAAACCAGATGGTTTTGTTTTGTTTCCCCGACCGGGCGAGGTCACAGACAAAAACAGTGCACAGAGGGGTAGGAAGACGGGAGGTGTTGTGTTTGTGGAAAAAGAAGAAAGCATTCAGACAATGTAACACTTAACAAAATACTGACAGGAAACAATGTGAAAAGTGTTTTGTTTTTTTTTCCCCCTCTCGAGTTATTTGCCATTCATAATCTTTAAGAGGGGGGAGGCCAAATGGTGGCGGGGAATGCAGTGAAGCGGGCAAACACAAGCAGTACACACTTCAAATCACAATGACTATCAATAACTATGTGTTCACAATGAGTCAACATGGAAGCGGTTAGAGTTCATGGCACCACAGCAAGCAATAAATTACAGTAGAACTAAATTCGATTCAAAGTTTTTCCACCCAGCGTTTAAACCTCATTTCAATATCTTTTGTATGTGCATGGCTATACTTTTAATTTGATTTCCAAAGCAAATTTTACTAAAAAAGATGACGACATGAGTAACAGTGAACCAGTCACACCCAAAATTGCACAGGGTAGATTACCAGTGACAATAACAACGATGGCGGCAACAACAACCAACAAAGTGTTAGTTGTAGTAACTGCAGCTACCACTGCAAAGCTAAACGAGAAGGCAATATTGGTGCACATAGAGGTTTACCTTCCAGCCCATAGGAGGCGGTAGAGGCATTGAGGACATCGGCTAAGTCAAAAAAGGACAGACAGGAAGGAAGGGAAAAACAAAATTGACAACTTAAACATTTAAGTGTGATGAGGAGAGCGTAAAACAATAAATAACACAAAACGAGACAAAGGGTCGCACAATAGTGGAATAAAACGTGCGCTTACCATCTGATAAAGACTCGTAGTCGTAGTCGTACTCATCTTCGTCCTCGTCCTCTTCCTCGTTGGCGTGGCTTCCAGTTCCAGGCGGGGTGCCCCCTGGTGAGCCGTTGCTGGCTTGGGCCTGCAAGTGGGCCAGCTGGTGAGCCTAAAATAACAAATACAGTGAAAACAAGATGGACTTAGTTGATATGCAGGCCAGAAAAGTGAGTCGGCCTATACATTGTGTTTACCGGCCCTTTCAAAGAAACGCTTCACCTTCTGCTTCAGTATGTCCACTGGTGCCTGGTGGGCTTTGAGCTTCTTGTTTTTCAGCAGGATCTTCCCGCGAAGCTGGAGCGGCGACGGCAGGTGAGGGTCGTCACCGAAGTCGCCCTCGAAGAGGAAGCGCGTCACTAGACGGTCCCCGAACACCGTCTAGGCAAAAAGACGGTAGCGATGAGAATTGATAGGAATTTAGCGATTCCGATTCCGTTATTGATTGAGTCCTTGTCGATTCTCATTGGTTGAGGTGATGAAATAACAAATGACACAGGATGTCGCTGATGTCATTATAATTCTATTTATTATATTATGTCATAAAACAAAAGCATTTTTATTTTACGGCGACTAATTTTGAGGGGGGCTTGAGAAGTTTTTAGGGGGGCTTTAGCCCCTAAAATAGCCGAGCAACACCCCTGCGCCAACCTTTGGAGTGTTTGCATTTTATGGTTGTATGGTTATGGTTATGCAAAAATTCTTCCCACTACAGTGGACTGTATATTTCTCTGGACAAACACAAAGGAAGAGATCACAAAAACAAAACTACGGTGTGTGTGTGTGTGTGTCAAAGAATTGCGTGAACATGAAAAGAGTTATGTCCATCACGTCGATCCCCAGAGAGGACTAGACTGCTGGGAGGGCTTAGCGAGATGAAAGCGTGTGCACATTCCAGCACATACGCTATCTCTCGTGTGTTCTCGAGTATGAAAAAAAATAATAATAATAATAGGATTGAGGATTACACAAGCAAGCCTCTGACTGGAGCCTTGCCAAATGAAATACCAAGGGAAGAAAAGTGAAAAAGTTTGATGAATCATCAGTTCCAGTGGAAATAAATTGAGCAAGGACTTTTGGTGTCCGTACCTTAAAGATGTCAGCCATCTTGCGTTGCTGCGGAAGGGAGCAGTGGTTCTCAATGGACATTATGACCGGCATGTCCGAGTTGACAAATGCGGAGCGGTTAATTGCTTCCACCACATCCTGAAGAACCGCGGGAGAGAGAGATGCACATTTATGCTTGGGCGTAAATTATTCAGGAATATTACAGTATCCCGGCTGTGATGGTTCTACTACGGAATTGTAATAGCCAACAAATTTCATTCATGACCTTGAAAGGTATTTTGGTGGTGAGTGTGTGCCCGTGATAGATGACTGGCATGCCATCATCTCCGTCCCAACAGTCCAGTTCCACGCTCCTGCAGCCTTGCAGCAGCACCTTCAAAGTAGTCATAAACACTGTTACCTCCAAAATGTAATGTTATATTACAGTATTTCTGTCTTTCAATTGTAATGTGTTACACTACTTCTATGTTTACTCTTGCCAATATCCGAAACTATGACATTTAAATTTAACATTTTAACACAACTTCAGCCAAAACATTGCCAAAAGTACAACATGTTCAACATTTTAACAGACCTAATTTCCCTTGAACTTGTGTCATTCTTCAACAAAATCAAACATGAGCTACAGTTGCGCCTTGACATATATATTTAATTTGTTCTGTGATCTGGTCAGAACTCTAAACACTCTTAACTCAAATCGTCTTTCCCCATTGAAATGAATAGAAATGCCATTAATCTGTTCCAGCTTCACAAAAAAAAAAAAAAGAAAGAAATACCACTATGTAATATTGTACTTTATAATAACATGCACTAATGGCATAATTACATACAATGTAAAGAATTAAACACAAAACAATTGCCACCTTTTTTGCTTCAATACAATGGACATTGTTCTGCTTCAGGTGTGCACATCTTGGCCACACGGGGGCGGTGTAACAGACAAAAATGGAGACTAATGCCTTACATTAGTGCATTAGAGTAAAAAGCGATTCGAGTGAACCCGGCCGGGTGCTTGCAGGGGAGACGGACCGCAAATAGCTAAAATCCACAAATTGATTCGGTCTGTGATTGCCTATAGATGCCACGAGATGGCAACACGCTACTGATTTTGTCTCAATGAAACTCCTCAACTGGAAAATAAATAAATAAATAAACCAGCAAATAGACAATTAATTCACTGTACTGTGAATGAGTTACGCCGTACATTGAACATCAATATGAAAAAATATGCATTGTAAGCAAAATGTTCTCCTCCACTGACCTGACTGTAAAGCTCGACAGAGGACTCTCCTTTGAGCTGGTGTCCCGTCAGGTAAGTGTTGTGAGACGATTCGATGTAGTAGTAGGACAGAGGGTACTGGAGCTCCGCGGGATTCATCTGGGATTCGTCGTTACGGCAGGCGAAGTTCTCCTTGTCCATGAGGTACCTGGTAGAGAAGAGAACTTTGAACTTCCATTGACATGCTATTTATTGGGTTGAAGACGGAGTGTCTTTGCAACAAATGTACCTCGCGAAGCCTTCGAATGACATCCAGCCCATTAGCCTCATGTTTGATGAAGGCTCAAATGTCTGCAATGCAAAACCATTCATCAGCATAATCGATCACCACCTTCCTTCCTTCCGTCTGAGGTTTCTTTCAGCCGCAACCCATTCATTTATCCGTTCCATCTCCTAATCAATACTGGGCTATACCTCGTCCCAGTCACCCGTTCCATGTCTGAACCAATCTGAAAATTGAGCTTGACATCAGAGGATGCATTCACGCAAGCAGTCCTCACCTGTATAATGCTGAGAATGTCGTCGTAGCTCAGGTGCTCCCTCTGACAGTTGACCAGGAAGTCGTTTAACTGAGGGATGGCCAAGCCCAAAACGCCCAGCGACGAGTTCTCCACGCCCGTCCCGTTGGTCACGATGCTGGCGGCGGCGATGGCGTCCGAGATCTGCTTATGGTTGTCCGACATCTGCCGCCTGGTCCGGATGAACAGGTCGAGGTCTGATCCGTTTCGAGTCAGAAGGTCTGCAGAGGAGAAAGGGAGAGTTGTACGAGGGAGCTAAGAAGAGTGTGGGTGGGAATGCTCGCTGTGAGTACCAAGGTCTGGTTGGAGCCCCGCGTCCCTGTCATCAATCTTCAGGCTGGTGTAGAGAGGAGCCGACTCTGGAGCGGAACGACTGCAAGGGACGGCGAATGTGTCGAAAAGCTCCTTCAGGTCCTTCCTGCTCCGGATACTAGCAGAACACACATCACACTGTTTATTCTAAAATTATTATTAAAGTACGTGTGTTTTTAATATGGGGTTATTATAAGGGTTCACTGGGGAATATATATATATATACATATATATATATATATTTATTTTTTTTACACAATTCTTGTATTGAACCTCGTTAGATGTGCATCTATACGTAATAATCGATGCATACCCGGTACAAAGGAGCAACAAGCAAAAATGGCTGACGTGCTTCAAGTGCGGTATGAACGATCCGACTGTAAAAATTCAAGTGTGTACCTGAACGACTTGAAGAGTTCCACAAACTCAACGAAGCTCATGGTGCTGTCAGAGATTATGAGGTTCTGGAAGCCTTTGAAACAGCCTTTGCCGCGACCGTGCCATGACCTGCTGCTCCACGCCCTTCGAGCCAAAAAAAGAGAGAACATAGAATTAGAAAAAGCTTAAAGTTGCTCTGTGACTGACTGCATATCAACGTACCCTGACTGAGCCTTGGTAGTGCCTGAAAGGATTGGAGAGGATTGTGGGCGGGATTGGTTGGAGCTGGCCATACTGGAGGAAGAGGAAGAGGAGGAGGAAGAGGCGAGCAATCCAGGACTTCCTTTGGAGGGGAGGGAGAACGGGCCGGGAAAGCCGTCATCTAAAGACGATGAAAACCATCGAGGTGAAACAAAATTATACATTGTGCTGGGTGAGGCCTTTCAACGTCAAAGGTCAACCTTCAGTTTAAAATTCGGCAGATATGAAGGTCACCTGGATCTTCTTGGTCTATGCTGTCCGACTCTGGTCCGTTCCGATAAAATCCCTCTTTACAGCTTCGTGTTTTCCTGGAAACCATCTCGTCATCAGTGGCATCCCCACTGTCTCCCTGCATTCAAACAAACAAGTAAGAAAAACAAAAAATGCTAAATATCCATCAATAAAGACCTTCAAACATTTGAAACCATACAACCACTATTTGACCATTCGATTTTAAAAACTCACAACAAATGCTCGGTTTTGATCGATACTTAATATTAAAAGAGGAGTGCTGACCCTAACAAGGGCCTTCTTCTTCTTCTTGGTCTTTTCATTGATCCCCAGAGGGCTGCTCTTGGGGGCCCCCGATTTATCCCCTCCGCTCGCGCCCATGTTCCACCTGCGCCCACCAAACAGCTCAATGGCCTGGGCCAGCGTCGGGCCTTCATATCGACCCTCCTCCTGGCACGGGTCAAAAGAAGAACAGAGGTCAAGGCGCCGGAACATATCGAGTCGGTTTGCACGGATACACAAAAATATCATACGTGTACCTGATACAGACTGACGTACTGCCTCCTGAGCCACTGCAAACGCTGGTCCGGAAACTTCTTCAGCTTCCTGGTTGCGTTCACCAACTCTGACAGACCCTTGTAGAGCATTTGCGCAGTGTAGTCGGGGGCCACCAAGTGCAGCAGTCTGTCGGATGCGGTGTGACGGGTGAAAATATCAGTATGCAATATATACGAGGTCACGCAAAAGTCACTGGAACACTTCAAAAAGTGGAGCAGTGTTGCAAAATTGCAAGAATATTTTATTCACCCTGGGGAATATTTGTTGTGTTAAAAAAAAAAAAATCAGTACAAAATGTTTTAAAAGAAAAAGAATCGCACATCAAATATGTCTTTTTCAATATATTAAATAAAATGTAGAGTTATCTAACTAAGCAGGTAGTGGACCTGTTGTCGGTGGTACTGAGGCCGTAGAGGAGGCTGAGGCCGTTCTCCTCGACTGTCAGCTGGCTCAGTTTGTTCTGCAAACAAACCGTGTGGACGTCCACTCCCTGGTGACCCAGGAACACAGCCTGTAAGTGCAGACGCGTACAAATTTAGGATCGCAGTCTTATTTGCCATTAAATATATATATATTTCAAGTCATGCATAAAAAAAAAAAAAAAAAATTAAAATAAAAAGATACAATGATGTGGATTTTCGAGACACAAACCTTCAGCACTCTGATGTCCAGCAGACCTTCTGCCAGTCCCGCAACCGCAGTCTGGCCCAATCCCTGTGGTTGCTCCGTGGGGGAGATCCCTCCACTCTCAGGCTTACCTGCCATACATTTACAACATGTTTTTCCCACAGGAAATTGACACTGGCCACAGTTTCCTATTTACAACCAGTTAAATATGGACCCTAAACAAAATGGGGAAAAGGTCATTGCAGGAATAGAGTTATTTTACACAATGAAATAAAACTTTTATTAAAATGTTGTAGACCATTGCGATGTTGACAAAGCGATACAGCGTTGATCATAATCACCCCAAGTGAGCGTGGTGTTGTCAGGCTGAAGTCTGAGCAGGCAGCGGGCCGTCAGGTGGCTGTCCGGGTCGTAGTGGATGACGGTGGCTCCCTGCAGCAGGAACTGGTGAACATCTGGTTGCAGGGACAACACGTACCTTAAAATAAAAAAGGAAAAATGTTGAATTGTGCGTCATCTTATCCATGCATCTGCGTGCGAGTGTTTGGACAGCAGTCAAGATGATATTTATAGCACTTGTGTGACTGTGAGTACTTTCTATTCGAGATGGGTTTTTTTTTTTTTCTTGATGCATATCTTTTTTTTCCCCCTCCATCCTTTGCTTAATGGAGCTCATCTCTTACCAGGGAATGAGCTCAGTGCCGTGGCAAAAAGCTTTGTGCGTCTCTTCGGTGCCCCGGAACTCCATCTCGTTCGCCGCGGGCTCAGACGACAGATCGCCTTCAGAATCGGACAGGTACCCCACCATTAACCTGAAAATGGGAGTACAGGGAAATGGAGAGACGTTCGGAGAAAACACGGCAAAGTGAATGCGTCGCTCCTAAAAGCACATTTTAGCAGGCGCATTTAAGCGGTTTGACCGACACTGGGGGGATGTTAGTGAAGTGAAGCAAAAAAAGTGAAATCTGTCCCTTTAAATCTAAACTCTGCATTTTTGTAAAGGCGCACTACTGAAACTTATTAGATTGTGCAGGACGGCCAAGACTTGTGGCCGCTGACTTATGGGAATGAAGCACAATGAGCAAAAAAAAAAAAAGGCCCACAAGGGCAACATTAGCCGTCGTCTACGCACTGTTTCCATGTTATTTCATTTTTTCCCAAACAAATTACACATTGTAACAAAAAAAACGATTTTCATCTTGGATTGAAGCGTTCTGTGTCAATGATTGGGAACTGGGATTGTAAGAACAAATGAGATGATTTGAGGAGTGTGTAAAAAAAAAAATAATCATCATCATAACGAGGAACTCTTGATAACACAGGAAAAGAAATAAAACTCGAGCGCACTTGTTATCCTGTGCTCAAATATAAACAATTACTCAGTGTCAAAGAAAACCATCCAGAAGCAGTGAAGATAAAGCAGGCGTCCTTTGCAGAAAGACCACAGGCCACACTCGGGAATTGTGTCCAAATTCCAGCCGGTGTCATCAGCTGCGTGCCATCGGTGCACTGAAAAGTAGCAGAACTCTGCTCCTTCCTGCCCTGACAGGAAACGAACCTGCTGGCTTTATTTTCGTCCACACCAGAACTTCTTCAGCTCTCATAACCAACCTGCTATATTTTTGCCAAAACCATCATCATCATCATTGCGTGTTTTACATTTGGAGACTAACCTGGAGTCACTCACACAAACATCATAACTGACTTGACATTATGTGTAAATACTGCACTTCCTCTAATAGTGGCCAGCGACATTTTCTCAACTGCAAATTGCACCAAGAGCCTCTTAAGGATAAGATATTCTTTAGTTTATTTGTACAAATGCATTTTGAAATCACTCCCTAATTCTGGCCAACACAATTTGAGGAAATGCAGTGTGAAGAATTCAACGAAGATATAAAATACAGTGGTTTCTTTGCGATACGATAATATTGTACTTTACAGAAATAAAATCAAATAGAATGTAAAGAATTAATCATAATTGTGCCTCCTTCTGGTGTGTGTGACATGGCCACCAGGGGTCAGTGTAATACAGTTATGCAGACACTAACAAAGACGAGTTATGTAACTACTGTAAATGACTCCGTAAACTGCAGTAATATTTTTTTGTAGAGAATAAATAATATATGACTTAAATACTCACTATTTGTTATATTGTCTGTCTACAGGTGCTGCTCAACCATGTGTGCTCAAATAGCCGATATAACAACGCCACACATGGAAGCTATTTGTTAGCCCGCCTATGGCATTTCCCATTATGCGTTAGGATTAAACCAGCAGACTTTCAGGCAAAGGTATGTGGTTGTTTTAAACACACAATGTGTAATTCTCTTTGTTTGATCTTTAGTTTGACAAACTTAAACTGGGAGTGGCATGAGACACTTTTTTTTGAAAAAAAATGTTTACTGCCTATGTGTTGTGAAGTGAATTAAGTAGAGTCCACTGCCACCAGGGTTAGGGTCACGGGATAGGCTCGCACTCGTATGGCCGAAATCTTTACAATATGCTTTGATCACATGCTGCTGCTGCTGCTGCAAAAAAAGGATAAAACATCACTCAAATACTGACTGATAGCGGCTGCGGTCCCTGAGGGAGTTGTTTCTGGATGCCGGAGCTGGGCCAGAAGAAGACAGACTGGTGGAGGCCTCGTCGGGATCTTCTGCCTCCAAACTGCGATTGCATGATCTAGGAAATCAAGACGGACGGCTGTTAATAACAATCCAGACCATACAAGAATAAAGTTGAACGATCCATTTCAGGATGTACCTAATAATCTGCAGGATGTTGCTGACGGTGGCTTCTTTCTCCGGGACGTGAAGACCGTCTGTGCCGGCGCGGGACAGGAAGTTGTGTTGGCCGCTGTAGTCGGAGAGAAACTGGAAAAAAAGCTGAGAACTTTAGCGCCGCCAAAATCTAAATGAGACGCGCGTGTGTGTGGTTATCGTGTACCTCCAGTGAGTCGTCGGCGTTATCCACGGGCGTTTTAAGACTGATGATGCTTGCTGTGCCGTCTAACGCGTCACTAAGCTCCTTCAGGAACACGCCGCAGAAAGGCACCACCTGTGTTTAGAGAGGAAACGTTTGCTTGGTGCAAATAAATACAAGTAAACCGAAGCCACTCGCGGGGGATGGGGACAGAGTTGGTGAGTAATGCGCTACATTTGCTAAGTTACATTTAGTTTTTAAGTAACTTTTTAGATAACTTGCACTTGTCAGGGTAGTATAAATACAACATTTTTTTTTTTTTTTACCCGCAAATAGGCAGGGGTTCATCGTACAGAATAAGACAGCAATATAGTCCACTCACTTTGCATCCTGGGATATTGAGTGCTCTGGTGACAACCTTCTTGTACTCTGAGGAGGACTCGTGCTGCGCCATAGCGTCCTTCAGGCTTCTCATGGTCTCGATGTCGGACTGGTCCATGAACTGCCACATCTTCAGCACCTTGCGGGACCTGTATGCGGGAAAAACAGAAGACGTCCGCGTTCGGCGCAACTACTGCGGGTGTGTCTAATGTGTGTGTTGCATCCAACCTGAGTCCTGCCAGGAACTCCATGACGCCGTTGTAGTTGCCCATGTTCCAACAGCACTTCGCCACGTGGACCAAATAGGAGAAAACGTCTCTCTTCTCCTCCATAGAGCTGGCAGTCAGCACCAGCCATGTGACCCATGAACTCACCTGTGTGGAGGTACACCGTAGACACGTGAATACAAGACAGTTGACAACTCGTATTAACAGCTAGTGACATTAAATAAAATCAATCAATAAAAGACAACCGCATCCATGAAGTTGCTCAACAAAACAATCCGGTTGTAATCATAATAATGGCATCTTTGGGGGGAATGTCATAACTTGTAGAAAACGAGCAAAGCGATACCATTTTTGGACAATGCTGAAATCTGTGTCAACAATCACAAACACACAACGTTTGAATGTGATCCAAATAAAACTGTGACATGTGTTACCCGCAAATATTTCATGTGTTGGTTTTATTTTCCGTTATCTATGATTTTAAAAAAAAACAACAACCCAAAAACTTTTAGGCCTGTTAAAGACCAGCGAGAAGGCTTCCCGGGCCCCTAAATTCCAGCCTGGGAACTACGCATACATCACGTATGAAAACATGACATCATATTTATCAGCCGCACCGCACTGACTAACCTCAGGAACTCTCGAAAGACACAATGACAGCACAGCTGTGTATCACACACACACACACACACACACACACACACAGCAAAACTATCAGCTATCAATCTGGCTGGTTCTCGGTCTCTCGTGTCTCAGTGCATTAGAACCTCATGAATGTATGCACACGAACGCACACAAAGAACTTGCTAACCCCCTGACATGCATGGATATCTATTACCCGTTATGTAACACGCCCGTTGGCAGCCTCACTTCAAAGGGGGCAAAATGAAGAGACACAAAAATATGCACACACACACACAGAGATGAGCTCAGATGAGGTTTCTCATCACCAGTCGATATGACACATTGAGCATGAACACAACACTGACCCAGTAACAAACAAAAAGAAATCCACAAATAAATATCCAAGGACGTCAATTCCTAGGCCTTTCTGTTACTCTTCCAGTCTCTCTGTTGGCATTTTAGGTTCATCCTGACATTTGACCCAAAAGCCGAATATTCTATACTTTTTGTAAATAGTGTATTTGAATATATATCTTGCAGGATTGAACGTGGATCATTCAGAATCATGAACGTCATCATTGTTATGTAAAATGCAGACAACCTCCTTGCGATGAAGTCAAATTCCCAAATCACATTTCGGCTTTTCACATTCGCCCCCTTTCCTTTGCCACGGCGGGCGGCACGTGCGGCAGACGCGGAGCGTGCACGGAGCCTTAAAGGCCAGCGATGTTTTTACCGCGAAGATCCTAATCCTTCTCCAAACGGTCCCCTTGAACTCGCTCTCGGCTATATTTACTCCAGCTGACGAATACGCAAACATCAAACTTCAATTAGGTGTCAATTAACTGTGAACTAAATCTACCAACATCAAATGAATTTGGTGGCCTAAACATACACAGTAAAACAGCCACTAAAATGACATACATTTGTGTTAATAATAATTTAAAAAAAATATATATATATAAAAAAAGGCATTGCTTGTCATTATTGAATCCATTGAGCACTGGTGATTTACTCTCAACGACGTTGCAGTATAAAGTACAGCAGCAAGATTCTAGCTGGCATAGAAAGATTAACAAAGATACATTAGAAGTAGGAAATAAGTATTAATTTTAAGAAACGATTAAAAGGAGACGGACATGGCCGGGAATCACTTAACTCAGCAACACTGTACGCATATCGGCTATAATATGCTATGTATGTTTCCTGAGAAGTGGGCGGTACGTCTGCAGCTTCCCGGCATGCGTGACCCGGGGGAGGAGGAGGGCACGGCATCTCAACTCTTCTGACCAACTGCCGACGCCTTTTCTCCAACTGGCAACTCCTCTGTCGTTCCGTATATCGGAAGGGAAGTATACCCGCACCGTGCCAATCAGATCGAGATGACTGGGGGAGTAAGTAAGTAATACAGAGCGGGACACCCGATGTTTGGAAAAGGGACACTTTCCTCACACACACACACACTGATCCCCCGTCACTTTGAAGTTTGTGTGTCTGTCGCCGTCTGTTATTAGTTGAGCTATGAGGGTCGGCCTCTCCTTGATGCGGCGCGTATTGCGTAACCGTTGATGACAAGGCGCTATTACAAACTTGATGCATGAGCACACGCTGAGCCTGTCGGGGCCAAACAGTGCAGACAAAAAAACTACAAATGCTCACAATATAAACGCTGCAGTGGGGGGGACAAAAACAAACAAAAAAACAGCAGATCCTGTTAAGTAGCAGTTTTGTAGGGGAATCAGATTTTTGGAACAATTAGTACCTGTGGAGATGTATTCCCACTCGTACAGGTAACTCGGTTTTTATAGCCCATGCGATTTAAGACTGTTTGACACCGTTTACGACTCGTTTCGTCCTCGCTCACGGCTGTCTGGTTCCGGCTCCGTTTGTCATACGTACGCAATTTAACGAGCCGTTATTCCAAATAGCAGTACGTCCAGCGTGTCGGAACCAAGGCAAAGAAAGGTCACAAGGTTCAACATTCTCTCGAGCAAACTTAATGTCGTCTGACGACAACTACGGCTCTCTCGCTCTCCATTGTCATAACTGGTACTCACAGGTATGCATTATTTATCTTTTGCGGAAAATGACTGCTATTACTGCAACGTAATGAATCAGTTGTGAAATTCCTCTTCCTGTGTGTCTCTATGTCTCTATTATACTGCCCCCAGGTGGCCAAGCGGTGCACACCAGAGCGGCACAATGTACACTGAATTGAAGCAAAATATTTGGCAATTAACCGTTTGAATTCGTTATACGCAAATGTCTGCTGTACATTCAAGTACGATATTATAAAGTGATAAAACACTGCTTTTTTCGGGCGGCGTGAATGGATGAATGGCAATGATAATAATTTCAATGGGAAAGACGATTTGATATGGTCATGTCATTCTTCTCAGAATATGATCCTTGACAACAACACTTATTTGGTTGCATCATTAACGCCATCCCCAGTTTTGCCCATATATGGACGTACACAATGCACATATGGGGGATTGTGTGTTTTTCGTGTGTCTCCTGGAGCCGTAAATGAAAAGCAGCTGATGTCAGAGGCACGCAAGGTGACATCATTGCCTATCAGCCTCTCCCTCACTTCCTCATTTGCGCTTCCCCCCCCCCCCCCCCCCCACACACACACACACACACACACACACACTCCCCAAATCCCCAGTGTTTATTCTAAGAGTCACTCGCCGGACACTGCGAAAGATTGTGCGCCTTAGCCGACTCACACCTCCTCGCTGGTGTACACGGTGTGCGCTTGGGCCACGAGGCTATTAGTTGGGAATGACACACAAACAGGATGAATGCAGGTAAGGGGGAACATCTTTACAAGATCTCAGTCTACGGCAAAACGCTCTTGACTGTCGCAGATGGCTGCCCGGAGAGACGAGCAAATGTTCAGAGTCGGTGCTGAGTCACGCCATGAAACTATTACTCCAAATTTGAAGACTGCTATTAACTCCTCCACTTGTTTATGTTGTATCCTGTACACGTTGGGTGTATCATAATTCAAAAACACGAGCATTTAAAAAAACAAATTTTTTTACTGTTAAAAAAATAAATAAATGGCTTACGAACAATTTGATTTTGGAAGGAAAATACACCCTAAATGCATGTGTACTTGCGGCAAAGACTCTCCATAACAACCCAGGCTAAATCTTGCGACTCCCCGACATACAAAGTGTGTCTCCCAGTTGAGATGTATCACTTAAACATACTGTAATTAGTGTGTGTACATGCACATGGGCAGCATCTCCGTAATTTCCACTGTTGTGTATCACTTCAACATAGTTCCCTTAACACCAATTACTACTTTCCTATTAGCCAAGGCGTTGGCACCAAATCACCACTTCATAGAAACAGCACACACAAAAAAAAAGAAAAAATGCAACTAGGCAAGTTTTCAGCCAATGGTAGTCGATAATTTCCACAGAAAAAAAAAATGAGACCAAAATAAATCATTTCAAAACGTATCCGCCATTAACGTGACCTTTAACCAAATTAGCTTTAAATTTCTTCGCGCTGATGTTTGTTTTGCATCTATCCATTCACGACTCATGAGCAGCTGACCTCATTGAACCGCGCCACTAGGTCCTCCACAGCATTACTGCGCTGCGCCGTCTGGGTGGGCGTGTCGGGGGCCGACAGCGAGGCCTTGAGGTTGGGGTGCCGTCTGGTTTGACTCTCCGGACTGCTTAGGTCTCGCATCAGAAAGCACAGGTAGTCCAAGGGAAACACCTGGACCGGAAAGAACAAAAAAAGACGAGACGATTGTAAGCGTCAGAAATGGTTTTAGTGAGCGCGTCACGTCGTCGCACCCGCTGGTAGAGCTGCTGCTCCTGCTCGGTGAGGATGCAGGCGATCTCCTCGGGGAACTGCATGAGGTGTCGCAGCTCGGCCAGCTCCTTGCTGATGCCGCTCACGCTGGCGGGAAGGGCGCCGCCGCTGGTCATGCTGTTGGCCAGCTGACGCTCTGCGGGGGGGCAGCGGGAAACGCAAGGTAAGACAAGATTGGACATTAAGGAAAGCCAAAAAAAAGCGCTTGTTGGTTGTCTGGAAAAGCTGCTTTGGAAAGAGCGGTGACTGCTTAAACATCATGTCTACGCTTCAAATCCTGCAGGTGACCTCTGCTATAACAAATGCCACGCCCCAATTAAATCGTTTTGCTTTTTAAATGAGAAAAACAGCACTTTATAGTCTTGTACTTTGTAAAAAGATACAGTAATGACATCATTTAAAGAATAGAAACAATTCAACAGTTTTTGCCACATTTTTTTGCTTCCATTCAATGGACATTGTGCTGCTCCAGTCGGCACGTGTGCACCTTGGCCTCCTGAGGGCAGTAGTATAATACAGACATACACATAAAAAAAAATCCTCAGTATGCCGCAGTAATATTAGTCATTCTTCGCAGAGGATTAAGAATATATGCTTAGCTGTCTACATGTGTTGCTCCACCGTTTGTGATTAAAAATCCGTTGCTTGAAGGACTGTGACTTAACTAAAGCAAAGTTATGCTGGTTTTTTTTCGTCCTAATATACAACATCTAATTCTATTTGTTTTGTTTTGTTTGACAGCAACCAACTGAAAGTGTCAATAAACAGCCTGAAGTATTTTTGTTTTGGAAGAACTGTTAATGAAGAACACATTTAAAAATAACTACACACTCTTTTGTATTTTTTTTTTAGATTATCCACTGAATACAGCAAAAAAAAAATTGTTTAGGCTAAGAGAAAATTGGAGAGATGTTTTTAATTCAACAGCAATAAGCAAATGTAATAATAACTGTGATGCAAGTTCAATTCAAATCTATCTTTTGACCCTGCATACACATAGTACATTTGTTCAATTATTATTATTTTTTTTAATCTATGTATGACTTACAATAACACCTCATCATTATAAAAATCAAGTTTCATAATTCAATAACTAAGTCAGGTCCAATAGTCCGCTTACTTATACACACACACGAATGTGCGCCCGCATACACATGCATGTCAGACACACGCATTCACAGCTTATTTCTTCACGGTTTGTGACGTGCACGCCGATGGGATGAGAGCCACATCAACATCAGTCGTCCATTACAAACAGATGATCACAGGATTGTCCCCCAGTGCAAGTTCATTGTTTTTATTCAAATTCGCAAATTTGCCGCTTTCACGGCTAAGCAATGAGATGCGCATCGAAAAGATGGACGGCCAAACAAACGACGCGCACCGCCTTCTGGTCATTGTCAGCGCACAGACGCACACATCAATATAGTATTCATAATCACAATACAGGCACGCTTGCGGATGTGCTCCCGGTAACCCATGATACGACAAGTCGCCATGGCAACGGCAGAGGCGCTGCTCCCAGGGAAACCGAATTTGCCCACTCTCAATATTTGATTTGTGGATGATTAAACACAGGTTTTGCAAGAATGTGTGTGTGTGTTAGAATAAGGTGAGAAAAGCAGGGAACAGTAGCGCAGGAAAGACGTCATGAATGATTACAAACAAAGTAAATGTATAATCCAATTAAAATATGATTTAAAAAACAGCACTTTTTTTTGACCAACTTAATTAAATAATATCACACTTTTGAACGATGTTTGTCATGTCTAAGAAGTTACCACTAGGTAGTAAAATTCTTTTAAAACGTCTGACTTTTCGTTTGACTTTTAAGGTATATTTTTCCGCAAAAATGTCGGTTGAACTCCAAATTGTACCACTTTTAGGGTCCTTCACTGGTTTCACTGTTGAACCAATCATTTGTCTCTCATCCCTTTGTCACACCTCTCACAAACAGCAAGCCTTTTTGATTTGGAGGGGGAAAAAAGAGGCCGCCTTAAAGTAGCAATATGAATTTCATGACCATTCATTCATTTATTCATTCTATGCTTCAGGGGACAATCAAAGGTCTCAGCCAAGACAGTGACAAAACACTCAAGAGGCTCGGCGGAAAGGATGAAACGCACTAATACATACAGTATTGTTGTATTGCGTCAAAGATGTGGCTGTACTTATTACACCTAATGAATAAAAATGCAAGTCAACATTTGTATTTACTCAAAGGCGCACCCTTGACCTTTTCGCACAGGAAGTGCGAGCCCTCCCGCTGTGAAGAACAGAGAATAAACGTGATGTTTATGCATCGCGGCTTGTCACGTGCACACACGCATTAAAATGGACACATCTCGAAATCCGAACATCCTACTTAGTTAACGTGCTCATGTTTAAGAAAATCACCATGTGACCCTTCAACATGCCGCACGCATAATCAACTCGCTGCATCGGAAAAACTGCGACCGCTCGTGTTTTTAATCATGCAACAAGATTTGACATACAGGAGAGTGTGTGAATATTTCAGAGGCTGTTGGTTCCAGTCATCAAACTTGAGCATTTTCGTGACAGAGACTCGCCACGCTTCGCTTTGTCATCCACAGGTCCATATAAAATTCTAAGTATACTTATCTATTATTGTAAAACACACTTTATTTGGCGGCCGGCTGGATGTCGCTTCTACCCAAAAACTTTTTTTTTTGTTGTGAAAGCTCACATGCATTTTGGTGACAGAGACTCTCCCAGCTTTGCTTTTCATAGTTTAGTATTTATTGTAAAACTAACTACTTTTTGGGTACGGCTTGTTTGGAAAACTCATGGCCCAAACGGATTGGCCGCACCACGGAAAATGTCCTGGCTCCGCCCCCGTTTGTCCACATAGTGTATCAAGTAATACCGTCCACTCGATATCAACTAACAATGGACCGTAGTCCATAGACCATAGATCCAGCACACACACAATCAGAGCTGATGACAACCACTTACTTCCACCTAAACAGGTGAAGCACAAAAAACAAAAAAAAAAGGCTGCTGACATATTGATTAGTCTCACTTGGAAGACGCACAAAGGAAATTTGTGTTTTCCCAGAAAAAGGCCACCGCAACCCCCGTTGTAACTCCCGTACCGGGAAATGTCTTTGGAACACCTAGTTCCTTGCGTCACGCGTTCATCTGTCAAAGTATACTGTCGAGTGCTTGGAAGATAACACGCACATGCACATCAAAAGAGTCGACTCGCACATAATGCACACACAAATTCGTGTGAAAAACCTATAAACACATTGTAAACAAAGTTAGAAGACAAACACTCAAATAAATAACGTTTCGTCTTTATTTTTGTGTAGCTTGGAAAAAATTAAAAAGGGGGATATTTTTAGTTGCACTGTTTTAAGCCACGAACTGTGTTACTGTATCCTTGAGGCCGAAATAAAACTGTGACCTTGTGGCCTTGGTTGTGTGGGTCAACATGACACAAATGGCACTCGGCCACCGCAATGCATGGCACGCTGGCACATCTAGCTTTGGTGTCGACAGGTCGAAATGTGCATGGCAACACAGCAAAAAATTTAAAAAATTAAAATATTAATACAAAAAAATATATGTAGTAGAATAAATATTTTAATATGGTTTTTCAATTTTTTTGGATTACAATTTAAATATATAAAAATTGAGTTTAATGGAAATGGAAATACAGGAAGCGCTCCGTTTACCAGTCACGTTCCTACAACAGCAACATAACCCGAATTTGTCAGAATGTGCTGCCGTCTATCACTAGCCTGTGATAACACCGCGGTAAAGTCATAATTACAGTAAATATTTGCATGAAAAACACTTAAAGCGTAAATACAAAAAGAATAAAATGAAAAACAGTAAGGATAGTGAGTAGAGCTGGCTGAATGGAAAATTATTAATTGAATTAAAACTTTTTTATTTATTTATTTATTTATTATTTTTTTTTTTTTACTTCGGACAGTTTCCCAACTGTTCAGTCAAGGCATTTTATGTTAAGAAAATCTCACAGAACACAACATTTTTACAAAAAGTACATGTAGTGAAATAAAGAGGATCACGTCTCAATTTACGCAAAAATGTAATTACTCACTGTACCAACTTGCCCCGTTTAGTTGAACACAAAGCCATTATTTTGTCGTATGAATGGCAACAGTTTGTTACCTTTTATGGAAGAATCTTTTATCTTCTTCCCGTCACTATATGTCACTGGCACAGATAAATGAACAAAAGAAAGATCATGTCGTGAATAAATTATTTCCGGACCAATTTAGTGAAACTGTAAATTCCGCCAGCACACCTGACGGTAATTGGCCACAAAGAGCACACAAATAAGCACCTGTCACAAAACTATGACTAAGGTAGAGAAGGGGGGAAAAAACAAAACAAAAAAACTGAAGGATACGCACTATACCCACATTTCTGACGTTATACAATAAAAGCACCATGCTAAGAAATAGGATCAATATTTCGTTATTTAAGTCACAGATTTAAAGTACAATGACGTTTTCATGCGAGATACTGCAAGCAGTAAAGATGAACATGAGAAGCCACTGCGACAGCGGCTCGACTTACTGAACAGCTTGAAGTCGCTTCTATTTGAGTGCTTCATGACCGCCCGATGCAGCTGACCGCTCCGCCTCCCGCGCTGACACTTCAGCGGCGAGGCGGCCTTGCGAGCTGCGCCCGTGCGCGCTCCAGCCGGCGCTCCGGTTTCTCCCGCAGCTGCTCTCTCGCACTCATCTCCTCCTGTGCAATGCGGCTGTCTCTCGCTCACTCGATCTCGCTCGCCCCTTCCCCTCAGCAGTAAACACTCTTAACATGTTGCCTATATTCACTCTCTCTCTCTCTCTCACTCCCCCCCCCCCCCCCCCCCCACCATAACCCGCCCACACTTTACCCCACACCCGCGCCATACATACTTCACAGCCATGTGCTAGAGTTCCACCAAGCAGATAACCAATCACACTGCGCTGCTGCCAAGAATCAGCGCGCACAAAAGAAAGGTTAGGCAACAGGTACATCTAATGCAAAATAACGCTGCATGTACAGTATACATCTCTATGTCTTTAAAACTTTACTGTTCTAGGGGTTGAACGACTTCACAATTTTTTATATTGTACGCTAAGGTGATGATAGTCAACTTGCTGTGTGCAATTTGGCCTCTAAACACGAGCTCGCTAACTTTCCCCCCCCCCGGCGTCCAGGATTGCACCGGCCCCACCCCTGGCTCGTTCATCCAATCACGTTCAGATACCTGCACGTCCTCGCGCTCGGAACTTGTAAAACTCCCACCAATTCACGTAACACAACTACAGGGTCGCTACTCGCTAAATAATGCCAAAGCACGTGAATGCCGATTAATCGACTTCAAGCTATAATCGTCATTGCGCAGTGGTGAAGTCAGAGCGTCGACTAGTCGGTTCAACCTTTTTTGAAGGACAATTGCGGTGCACAATTGAGTTACTTGTTGTTAAACATGATGTTATAAAACCTTTTTTCATTGGTTGTTTAGCTCCAAACTTTTAGCAGCCCATGTAAGACGACAAGGTGAATCCCTTTAGGTTAAAAAGTCAAACTCGTCACGATAGATATTTTTCAGACAGTTATGTTTTCGCCACCTTGATTTTGTTACTTAGCAGGATTAAGTACGGATCCGAGAACAATTTCTTTTATTTTGGAGCTGATCGGGACTAATGGCTCTGATTATAATCGTTGCACCCGACATGATTTCATTTTTTGACCGTTTCTTTCATTTACCACGCATGTCCACTGAAACACGTGTTTGACTCTTTCTTGGGCTTTGGCACACAAGAAGATTTTAAGAGAAGAAGAACAGGAGAAGAGAATAAGAATATGAATGGAAAGTTATGTGAAGAAAGTGGAAGTACGCATAATATGTGTCTCAAGTTTTACCAGTAACGGTGGTGAACTTCTTTTTAAACTTGTATGGAAGAATATTTAAAACAAAACAAAAAAAAGACACCACTCACCTTCACATGACAAATTTGTTATTGGAATTTAAAAGCCCGGCTGGTTTATGTTGCTTTTAACAGTGGTTAACTCATTCGTATATGTGGAAAATTTTAATTGTTCAAAATACTGCAGACATATCACTATGATAACACAAAGAAATAAATAAGCTGATGCATAACGGAAATTCGTAAGACTTTTCACATGTATATTTTTAGCTATTGTATGGTTGAGTAAACAATATGCAATCCTTGAGACTTCCCTCGACTTTGACTCCCCACCACATCGGCTGTCAGTGGCTCTTAAATGGCTGGCGGGCAACACAATGTACAACGATGACGGAAGGGGGGGACAGAAAAAGTCAGAGGCAAGAAAAGTAAAGAGAGCAATATGGAGCTCGGGGAGGGATAGGAGCCCGACTGACTTCCTTTTCAGCAGCACAGTAAATTGTGTTACCAAGGAAATGAGACTCAAACCACTCCCATTAACAACCCCAATTCCAATGACGTTGGGACGTTGTGTTAACCATAAATAAAAACAGAATGATTTGCAAATCATCTTCCACCTATATTTAATTGAATACGCGACAAAGACAAGATATTGAATGTCCAGACTGATAAACTTGATTGTTTTTAGCAAATAATCATTCACTTTTTTTTTTTAATTTTTTTTTTTAAAGAATTTTATGGCTGCAACACGTTCCAAAAAAGCTGGGACAGGAGGCAAAAAAGACTGAGAAAGTTGAGGAATGCTCATCAAACACCCGTTTGGAACATCCCACCGGTGAACAGGCTCATTGGGAACAGGTGGGTGCCATGATTGGGTAGAAAAAGAGTTTCCCTGAATTGCTCAGTCATTCACAAGCAAAGATGGGGCGAGGGTCGCCTCTTTGTGAACAAGCGCGTGAGAAAATAGTCGAACAGTTTAAGGACGATGTTCCTCAACGTGCAACCCCAATTCCAATTCCACATTGATAGACATCGTGTTGCTCGTTCTGATGTGTGGGCCTTGACCACCTGGGGGCAGTATAATACAGATATATGAATATACATGTAGCCGGTCAAAACCCCTCAGTAAGCTGCAGTAATGCAAGTCACTCTTCGCAGAGCGGACCCTCGCATAGTCGCAGTTTGCGACCCGCAGATTTACTATTGTTGGATTTTTTTTCCTCCAATCTTTTTATTTTTTGTTAAAAAAAAGGAAAAAAAAAATTTTTGGGGGGGGGGGGGGGGGGGCTACCCCAAAACACTTATTAGCTGGATATCCCCCATTATTTTTTTCAGTGCAATTATCATGGGCATAAATTATTAGTGGGTTTTCACAGTCCCTTTCCCCAGCTAATGGCAGGGGTCCGCGGTATCCGCATGTGAGTATTGTTATATAATCTGTCTATACTGTATGTGTTGCGCCACTATTTGTGTTCAAATATCCAAATTGACAAGGGAAATGAACAACTTCCAAAAAGAAAAAAAAGTTTAATCTTAACAACAACTGTATACACAGACCACACACACACAATGCTTGAGGCTCTGTGTTTAAGATGACATTTACTGGGGACACTTTAACCTTTTTATGTTTTAAAAGTCAAAGAAAAGCAACTGTGTTTAATCACGGCAAAGCTGGGCAATGAATTACGTTCTGGCTACATTTCCGAGCTGAAAGCAAGACTTCCAGTATTTTTCTTTGCAGCTGGTCAGTGCAAGCACAATTGCTGCATGATAAACGTCTGACCTGCAAAAAAAGATGCACATTATCATCTTGATTATGCCATAAATTCCCAAGAACAGTTGGAAATGAGGCTCACATAAACTGACTGATTTACTACAAGGGCTCCAAATCACCACTACTCATATACAGTTATTAGCCTCCTAATATAGATCATATATGCATTTATCAGTCCTATGCCAGCATTGTCTTCTATCATTGTTAAGAGGATTGTTTCTACGCTAAGGCAAACTAATTTCAAATGGAAGCATTGGTCACAATGTAAAAAAGCAGAAAATCAATATAAGAAATTCAAGTGTGCATGCTAAAGTTACTCAACAAGTGGAAAGGTTTGGGTTGAGGGATGGCCGTAATGGATTCATTGATTATTAAGAATTCTGTCCAATGATTGGATTGGATTTTAATTGATTAATCAGATTAAGACATAAAAACTCAAACTCATGCAACATTTTGCTGTTGATTGTGTAAGCAAAAGGCGGGGGGAAAGGTGGGGGGGGGGGGGGGGGGCACAATTCCTCCTGAGAGTCTGTTCCGAGCAAGTCGGCATGATCAGGACACTCCGTATACAAAAGACCTAATCAAACAAAGTAGACAAAACGACAAGGCCGTTTAGTTGTGAGAACCAATGGACAACCATTACCAAGTATGGTAAGAAAGAAATTAATGCACTACCCATACCCAAGTCAGAACGGCCAGAACAAATGTCTAGTAACATCCAACGACTTTAACCTTAAAAACTAAGTCCTTGTGGAAATAGCTTAGAATAAAGACAGTAGTCTGCACTGATTTCATCAGCTGGATCCAAGCACAACTTTAGATTCTACTCTTGCCAACAGTTATAAACTCCTTTGTGTCGAGCTTAAGAGAGTTTGAAAAATAGGAAAGCTGCACCAAAGCGTATGTTGACAAGTGCGCGCGCGGGAGCCTCCCGCAGAGAGACGGCATGTCCCGTGGAGCGCCGCCAGCGGACTTTAATGTCCGGCTCAGCTTACATTTGAGTCATCCGTAACATCATTGCGGAGAAGCTGGATGGCCAGCGAGCAGCTGAGTAACTGACTGGACGCTTAGTCATACGGTCAGTTGACTTTGAGGATTACTCGCGTACGGAAGCTTACTGTGATGTCAGGAGGTTAATTCGTTTCTCCTGTATTCATGGGGCCATGGAAGACGACGACGACACAAATGGCCACAGTTTTGCATCCTTTTATTATTAAAAATATCCATAAAGCGTGGTGTAAATATGATAAGAGCCAGCGACCAGCGTGTCGATTCGCCCCTTTCCCGCGTAGACAAACCCACCGCACGTAAGTTGTCAAAGAGGCGAGGCTATCTGTAAATCATGAAGAATTGAGTTTTCCTGAGACTTCATTGCAATCCCTAAAATAGATAAAGCTCACTTTAAATTTGAAAAGGCGTTACATGTTAGGAGGTCCGTCAATCAAAAAAGGTGTTCCTACCATGCTCTAGATTGTTGAAATCAATTATCGTCACAAATGAATACGCCCACACATTCAAGTGATTAAGAACGTGGTGACGTTTTGCTTTTAGTGAAAGTACAGTATCAAAGCGCTCAAATTTGTCAAAGCAATGATGTCGAAAAGGAAGCTGAAGTTTTCCTTGGTTTACTTTCGCCAGTACCGTTTACAGACAAGTTCCAATTCAGAGTTGCGTGCCTTCGGTGTAGGAGTACCATGTTGTGCCAGATCGTGCCGAGCAGCACTGAGATCTACTGAGGGCGATGCAACGTAATTCAGAGAAAGACAAAGAAGATCCCCCGTCAATGTAATACCGTACCACATTTTGCCATTTTAAAATACGCCTTTTGTGCGTTGTCGTATGCGCCAAATGCCGCTGCTCCCTCTATGTTAAAATACAACCAACCAACTGGAATGTACAACCAACGATAAATGGGGTTCACTGCGGTAATAATAATGAAATACATTTTATTTTGGGCACTTTTCATGTCACTGAAGGCCATCTTACAGGATAGAAGAGAGAGAAAAAAAAAAGAAACAAAATGTATACTTTAGGGGGCATGGGAGAAATGCCTTCCTTATGTCTATCGCTCAAATTCCTCTTGAGGAGAAAAGGCAAGTGGGAGAAAGCAGACCACAGGGGAAGAACAGCAAGCTTATCTTTCCCGACTCCAACTCCCACTGACCCTATGTAGCTCGAACACAATTTACACACTTGAAGCTACAAATCAACCTCTCCCTGCAAAACAGTTTGACCCTCACCTTTCAGGACGCCGTGGCTGATGTTGAGGGACTGGCTGAACGGGCAGGGCAAGGCAGAACGAGCCCCGAGAGCGGCCGTGGCTTCCAGGAGCGCTCCGGTCAACAGGGAGCAAACAGATGTCCTCCGACCACACGCGAGATAAAACCTAAAAAGACAACCAAAAAAAAAAAAAAAAAAAAAAAGGTGGAACTCAGAAAGGTGACTCATTAAAAGGGAGTTTTCACTCATAGGGAAACGGGTATGCACAGTGCTTACATGTTTTAGCTCACCTGCCATAAAAACGAGGAGAGCGTCAAACATAATAACATCGTGCTTTATATAAACTTCAGTGACTTTGATCATTTTGAAACAGGAGTGAGGAATTGCAAACGGAATTCACGGGTTTAAAAAACAACATTCAATCACGCCATTTAAGATGTTGTCTGCAAGTAACATGAGATTGTCCGTAATACTGCGCAAGGAACTCATTAACTGCAATAATTACATACAATAGTGTCTTTAGTTACTACCCGATTTGTCTTCTGGCTGAACGGAGGGATTTTATTTGGGGTGAGGCGTTTATTTGTTCAAGTGGATGGTGCACATGACAGTAAAATTCATATAAAAACGCATTTAAAGGCTATCGAGTACATGCCAAAGCAACAGGTGGTACTACAACTTCTAACTCCTAATGAGAAGCCGAAAGAAGGTCATTTTCAAAGGGGAACAATAGTTAGGGCGACCTCATCCTATATATAAATAAAGTTTGGCAACAAACAATTAAACAGAATTTAAAACATTAAAAAAAACTTTTTTTTTTTTTTTTTTGCTTCAGTTCAATCGACATTGTGCTGCTGCTTCTGGTGTGTGCACCATGGCCACCTGGGAGCAATATAATACAGACAGAGAGATATACATGGAGATGGTCACAGATTGTGCGTAAGCCGTAGTAATATTAGTTGTTCTTCGCAGAGGATAAATAATATATGCCATTGACCATTCTAATATTATTTGTCTACATGTGTCGCTCCACGGTCTGTTCCGTTTTGCTTAAAGGGTTATAACGCTGCGACACCGACGCCATCCTTTAGCTTGTTACTCTTATCTCAAGGCCCCACTGACTGTAATATCTATTTCTGCACAGGGACTGTTTGCGTAGAAAAGTACAAACCTGGGTGGGTAAGAAGATCCCCGGGTGGGATGAGGAAGGGTGATGCGAGCCGGTCCAGGTGGACGACCGCTGACAGGGGGCAGCGGCCAGGAAGAAAGTCGGACGCTGATGCATCCAGGCCGAGGCAGCAGCAGCTTCTTGGCGGGGTGAGTCAGGTTAGGTACGGCCTCAGCCTGAACATTGTGTGCTACCTGTAGAGGATGACAAGCGTGTCACCTCTTATAAGAACCTGTTATAAAATGCTGTGTGGGGAGCACGGACGTACAGGTAAGTAGAAACGAATGAGCATCATAGATGGAAAAGTGAGAGGCAGCAGACAAAAGTAAAAAGGACAGAAACGCACAGCAGAACATTTGGACCCTTTTGAAGACTCATCCATTTTGAGCAATTTTATGCTTCCAACTATGCTGGATTAGTTTGGCTCTATAAAGTTTCAGTGCACAAAGGAAGGTCCACCACGACTGTATTTCCTAACCTTTATTCAGTCAAGCCCCATATTTTAAATTCGAAAAACGCCATCAAATAAAAATGCCACAAAAAGGTTAGATGGTCGAAAAATTATCTCGAAATCTGGACCTGTTCAGTTGAAGGCAAAGCTATTATTCTGTTAAAGACACAGCTTAATTGTACCTTCTGCCATCTAGTGGAGGAGCATTAATTGTTCTGCCTGTCACTATACATAGCTGGCATAGAGAGATGAACAAAGCTGTGGTGAATCATTTTCGGGCAAATTACGTTAAACGTCATACTCTCACCTGATTATCTCACAGTGGTTGGGAATCACTGCATTAAGATATATTTGGATGTGACAAAGAGACAGACAGATCATCTTGAAGGAAAAGTCCTCCAAAAGACTGAAAGCTGTTACAGCTGCAAAGAGGAAACTATATTTGTTTCCATTTTCAGTTCCTGTAGGTCTATTGGATGTGTCCCAATACATTTGCCTTCATAGTGTTCAACGGCACTAGCCAAATAAGAGTCCAACTCTTCTCATACTTTCTGCCCGTATTAAACAAACATAATAGGTCCAACTAGAGGGATGGGTTTCCTGCGAGGGGAGTCGCTTGTACGATCAGATCTGGACCGTCCCATGGGGGCATGGGAGCTACCAGGTTGCACGTTTCCAGAGGGCGAGTGCCAAAAACGTCAGCCACAGTGAGTCTAATATGCCTGTCACATCCAAAAAAAAAAAAAACATAACATTCAGACAAATAGCTTCCATTAGGATGTTTTTCTTATGACCATCGGAGCGTTGACCTCCAGTCCTCAAGAGACTATTCAATGCCCAATAGGCAGACAAAAAGTCCAAAAGCTTAACAATAAATTTTTCAGCATTCAACTGATAAGTCTTGAAGCATAATAATGGACTTGGCCTGGATCTTGCATAGCCCGCATGCCTTTCTTAGTGACTGAACTTTTCAGATAGGCCAGTTAGCTGCTCATGATGGTCTGGACTTTCTATATTTCTGGTAAGTAATACAAACAGAAGAGGCAAAGAGATTCAGTAAGAGGCACTTTTATGCTTTGCTTCTGTGTCGTGGAGGTGACAAATACAGCATGTGTAGAAAGGCTCTTATGAAACTTCCATTCCACACCGATTAACTCACTTCAAGCTAAACAGTTCGCTCACCTAGTGTAAGCTACGAGTGACACAACTCAATGACGGATGAACTGGAACGGAACCGGATCAAATATGATGACTCAAGCGCTGCCGCAGTTGGCCAAGCCACACCCCAGAAACGCAGACTGGCCAATCACAGCACGGAATTGGATGACACGTTTTAGCAATTATATTTTTTTTGGCCCCGATCGATTATGCTTTCCATCCATCCATGTTCTTTAGCGCTCTTTAAGCGACTATCGTAAGGGATGGATATTCTCACTGGCTTTCACCTCAGCCTGTGAATAGCTTTCAAGATGGGACCCGCCGAGTGTGAGAGTGCGCATGTAAGGGGAGAGGCCGACAACAAAGGACACCGCGGGGAGCGTGTCGCTGCCTCTGACCGACGCCAGGCAGCTGCCTTCACACTCACGCACAAACATTTTTGTCCTCCAATCCCATGCAAACGCATGACATACAGACCTGCTTCCAATCAAAATGGCACACCTGGTGTGCAGCGTTATTGAGTGCAATTACAGTCAACCACCTAATGAAAGTCCCCGACATGACATGGGGGAAACAAAACACACTGTGGCCACGATACAGATATAACGTGCACGGAATGAACATTTGTGGTCACGAATTAGGTAACATAGCAATAACATAATTACATAGAATGTAAAGTTGTTTATATGTACCGCGCCCCTCGCCTAGCGTCAGCTGCGATAGGCTCCAGCACGCTCGCGACGCTAGTGAGGATAAGTGGTGTGGAAAATGAATGGATGGACCGAAAGAATTCACAAGCTTGTGCGTCCTGATTTTACACATTCGCTATGCGGCTCCTTCTGGTGTGCGCGCCTCGGCTTATATCTGAAGTAGACGGTCGCAACTGTTTAGTAAGCCGCAGTAATATTAGTCGTTGAGGGTAAATATACGTGATATC
The DNA here is from genome assembly GCF_024500385.1 of Phyllopteryx taeniolatus. Taxonomy (NCBI): domain Eukaryota; kingdom Metazoa; phylum Chordata; class Actinopteri; order Syngnathiformes; family Syngnathidae; genus Phyllopteryx; species Phyllopteryx taeniolatus. Next base: position 14,415,950 of record NC_084520.1, on the reverse strand, counting down.
GTCTGTCTACATGTGTTGCTCCACACATTGTGGTTTCTAGCTAAAGTGGGCTCCATTTGTCCCAGCTTGTTGATTGGAATTACATCAAACCCACAAATTAGGATTTCCTTCACACGTTCTACCCATTTCGTGGCCACAATTTAACAAAAGCTATCCCCATGTCATATCTGGGGCTCTATAGAAAGTTGAGGATTTTAAGTAAAACATTGGATTGTGCGTCAAGTGAGTCCATAAATAGTATTGACAGAATGGAAAAGGACTTATTCCAAGTTTTAACATCAGTCACAGTAGATGAAACTGTCCGCATATTGCTAATGTGCATGCAAACCGACGTGCTATGTTAGCCCTTGTAGCTCTTACTCCGAGTGGACGGGAAACACTAATGGCCAGTGAAAGTAAATTAGAGGCCGCTAGTGGCAGCTGCTCCCTGCCAAAATCCCAAATTTGGCTTGTGATGAAGAGTAAAGGTTATTTCTGTACGAGCAAAACTCATCGGATAAGTGTGTTTTTATGTTTCTATGTCTCAAAAGTATTCTCTGTCAATTGACTGTCTGCTGTCGTACTAGAGCAGCTCCAACTACCAGAGACAAATTCCTTGCGTGTTTTTGACATACTTGGCAAATAAAGATGATTCAGATTCTGATAACTCTATATTCAAGGTTTCTACTGATTTTTTTTTTTTTTTAAAGGTAATAAAAAAAATACATTTGAGCCAGCTACTTTATAAAGCCATTACATGCCAATTTACACAGCTGGGGCTACATAAGTGTGTAAGTGTTACACTTGTGTAATGTTAAAAAACAAGTGCCCTTATTTCTAGTGTGTTAAGAGTGCTACAACGTATCCATACCACAGTGTACCTAAACATACAGTGGTTGAGTTATTTTTACAATGTTAAAATTTTACTTAAAACTAATCCCCGTTTGGTTTTATGATGGTGACAGTTTGATTAGGATGGATCATTTCCATTTCAATGATTTCTTATTGTAAAAATTTGAAATCCACACACAAAAAAGAAATGAATAAATAAATAAAAATAGAGGAACGAACTGTGCTCAACCTTTTTTTTTTTTTTTTTTTTTTTTGTGATGTGTTCGGCCACTTAAACTGACAACTGTCCAGCGTGGTCAGATCAAATGTCCTATTTGGAAACTGAGACATGTTCAGAAAGTCGGTGCTTCTCAAAGACGGTGCCTCTAACTACTGCTCCCAAATGCCATTCATAAAGCCATCAATTAAAAATAATCATTTATGCACTCACCACTTCATTAGTAGCCTACTGACAGTCCGACTGCGGAACTTTCACTTTTGGGTGTGGGTGAAGTGTCCATTAAGATGCTTTAGAAACCCGTTGGGTTAAATTCTCTGCCCGGCAACAGCCATTCTGGGAAGGGATTAGCAGAGGGCACAGTGGGGCATCGTGCAGATCTACTGAACTTTGAGCTGGAATGTGCACATGCGAAGATGACTGCATACACTTACACTCACGCCCGTACCGATGTGCACCTCATAGCAGACGTACGCAAGAGCGCTCGGAAGTGTCCTCACTGAAACGCAACCACCTACATCTTGACCTCTTGGCTAGGATGAATTGCGGCCCCCCACAAACACTCCCATACTCCCTCTCCGTGACACACACACAGACAAAACACTCCCTATACAAATTTGTTTATGGTATTATCCATATTTATACCTCTCAATTTGTTCAGATGTAACTCCAGAATGTGACTACCAGTACATTATTCGCACGTTTACATGAATCTATCCATCAATCCATCCAAAAACCAGCTATCTGTTTCTTACGTAGCCTGGCAATGTAATTAATGTAGTGCAGCACATACAAGCCATCATACGGGAATAGATAAAACACTCCTTCGGAGACCCGTCGACCCCGGTGTACTCTCCCACAAAGCGTACGTTCAAAGCGCTTGGAGAGACATCACTTCTCCCAATAACTACTTTTAGACATGTCATGAAAGGAAGGGTGAAGGTTAGGCCAGCCTGGCGGGAGAGGGGTCGCCATTAAAAGAACTGTTATTCTGGTCAGTGGTCTCAGAGCTGAGGTCATTGCAGAGACGTCAGTCGTAACCTTTTGCTTCTCAGAGGAGGCCATGTACAGTATATGTACATTTCGGCTTTTAACAACACACACTGAACATGGTTATACACTTTTGAAAGGTATTTCATTAAGTTGTGCCGTTGCAACTGTGGCGTAGTGGATTTCATGACTAATGCAAGTAATACAGACCCAACTAGCTTACCACCTAAACATGGATGGATGGATGGATGAATGAACACATTATTTGTCGTAAATAAATAATTTTCAGAAAAATTTAGTGAAATTGGATCATTTCCCACGGCACAGCTGATAATCTTTCGTGGGCACATTTGGTTGGGCATCAGTCAGAGGGAGAGATATTCCTGCCAATGTGCCCACCCAAGGTGGCTTTAAATCAGCAGCAGCTTGTCAATTTCAAAGGGCGCCCGGTATGTTCAGCAGCTTTGGTATTTCAGGATCCAGACGCTTTTAAGCCCACGTTCCTTGGACTGCGTGCGAACTGGGTTAGGAGACATAAACCGAGCGCATGCACCCAAGCAAGTGGCGCAGACATAGCAGTGAAAATGTATTGCATGCGCCGCAGTCTTACATTCGCATGCATGTGCTTTGACCTCGTCTGCTGTTTTGTGTGTGTGTGTGTGTGTGTGTGTGTGTGTGTGTGTGTGTGTGTGTGTACAAGCGAGGTAATGTTTGCCCGTTGCAGACAGAGCCTGGACTTTCTCATCTTGATTAAAGTTCCACGCTCATGCAAAAAAATAATAATTAAAGTAAATTCAGTATGGGGCTGCAAAACATGCACGTGTATGTTGTGCTGAATAAACTAAATGCTAAGTAGGATTTGGTTTATTTATTGCTTGTACTGATTCATCCAAAGGCAACTCATCATCCAGTAATTTACTGGCACAGGATAAAAAATAAAAATACATGTACAGTACAGCTTTTTGTCACATAATTATTCTGCATTAAAATTATATGCTCAAATAGCTTTTGTGAAAATTAACCTGCTAGTCTTAATCATGCTGATTGATTTTTGTGAAAGCAAAAGAAACAACAGGAAAACCTTCCTGTTACCAGAATGTCTGTTGAATGAGCACCGCATTCTAACCTGTGAAGCGAGACATTCATCATGATGTGAAAACAGTCGAAAAATATGGTATGATCGTTGGCTCCCAGTTGCAGAGGGACGTCTGCTGGGCCTCAATTCACAATGCTCTGCTGAATTGCACGAGGAGTTGCTTCTGAAGAGTGAAGCCCCCCCCCCCCACACACACACACACACACACACACACACGCTCACAGCCTGACACCTTTTACCGAGCTTGCAGCATCACACTGTGTACACAGTGCGCTGTGCATTTGGGGACACATGCTACGAGCAGTGGTAAACAATGAGGGGGAAACTAAAAACTAATAAACAATAGCAAATACTGTTACATCATGCGTAGTTTAAAAACAAACAAAAAAACAGCTTCAGGCTGCAAAGAGAGCGACTGGATACATTAGTTAGTTTAATTAGAGACAATCCCTGCCTTTTTTTATTCGGTACATTTAATGGCACTGAGCGGTCAATTGGTACAAAGGTTATTATGGGAGATGAGGCCGGCGTACGGAGCTTGAAAAAAACGATCCTCAAAGTTAACGCAATCAGCGTCTCGGATTTCTAAGACAGTGGTGCACTTGATGGATCTCGTTTGCCCTGGGGGAATAGGAGAAAACTGTTTAGCTTTAATAAAGGGAGAGGCAAGTAACACTTGGAGGAAGAACAATGGGGGGAAAAAAAAAAGTGTTATTTCAGATTTTTTTTAAAGTGGTATTATTAGGAGATTCATAATTTTACGAGAAGAAAAAAGTCAAAACAAACTGCGAGACACCGCATTATTCATTGTCATAATATTATTGTACTGCTATGATTAAAAGAATTAAGTACATTTTACGCGACTACATTTTTACTATGACGTAATTGTAATTTTACGAGTAATGATTTATGGGGCTAAAAAGTGGCGCACTTTAGAAATAAGTAGTAACATTAGACGAAACTAAATTGTGATTGAAAGAGAGTATTAGCAATACTATTATACCATGTGCACAGAGAGGGATTTTCACACACATGCGCACACACACACAAATCACTTTTTGCAATAATTTCAAAACTGTCTCTATGACCTGACAGTAGTACAGGCATAAAATGGTATGTGTGTGTGGGGAGGGTGGGGGTGAGGGGGGGGGGGGGGGGGGGGGGGCAATCAGCCCTCTGTGGCGCCATCTAGTCATCCAACCACCACACCCAAGGAAAAACAACCGATCAGACAGAAGGCGTGACTAGCCAAGTGTCAATCATTTTAATTCTGACCTGTTACCGTTACCCCAGAAAATTGAAAACTCACCCTTTTGTGATTAATAAATGGCAGGTCTCCTACATTTCTCAAAATTAACACTATATTCTAATACAATTAAAACTTTCTTGTATATTATTGGAGTATTACCATTTCTTTAATGCTAACCAAGGAGTGACCAGAAAGTGTTACCAGAAGGCCACGTTAAGGCCCAAAACAAGCTGGAAGTTATTACCCACATGAGCAGCCAGTGGGATCCTTTCACACCACACTCCACCGCATTTGCATTTCTCATGATGTCATATTACGCAGGGCTGTGATGTCATCACACAGGACGCCGCTATGACTGTCCCACACTAGCAGGACGGATGTTCTTCCATTCTTCATGTAAGAAGGTTCGAGAAAATGTAAAGTCGTGTGTACAAAATACTCCTAATGACATCACAATGTCCGGCGACTTATCATAGATCTACATCCATCATTTTTCATTCAAAAGCAGACCCGTTCAGATTCATACTCAACCATTTCGCTAAATAAATCTTTGCGACAACAATGAGCTCAATAGGGAGGTCACATTAAAAACTCATGAATGAAAAGATGAGACTGCGAGAACTAGTAGAAAACTATTACTTACAGTTCCGTAGAAACTACCGATACGTTTGAGGACTACTCCATCCGAAATCCCGCGTTGTCTGCGAGAGCTTGCAAAAGGGAGAAAGTAGCAGAGGGGGGGAGGAGAAAAAAAAAGGGGGGCACAGGATAGCGGGAGTGACAGAGAAAGAGTGGGAGTGAGGGCTCTCTACATCAACAGAGCAAGCGAAAGGAGAGAGAGAAGAGAGAGACAGAAAGAGGAGGGAATCAAATGAATGTGAGGGACAACACGAGGGGAGAGAGAGAAAGAAAAAGAGAGGCAGATATGTGTGCCTAAGAGAGGGTAACCCCCATATTAGGTTATAAGGCAACGCGCAGGCAAGATGCTATCGGTCAGCGCACTCTAAACACACCAAGACGGGGGGGGGGGGGGGGGGGGGGGGGGGACGCTGGTACTGCACGTCGTGTCTCAATCGATCCTCCTCCTGCGTCTGTACACGATGTGTCCGACAAAACTCATCAGTAACCTTGCCGTGTTGTCATAGCGACGGACGGGGACCCCGACTCCAAGGCGACTGTCTGTCATCCAAAACGGGAAAAAGTGCAATTCCCCTTGAAAATGTGACGACGTTACGATCCAGACGTTTGGGGATATTGATTGCTTTTGTGAGGGGAAAATTATTTGATGGGGATACACAGTAGCCTGAACGACCTTAAAACCTGGCGTACATTTTGTTAACCTCATCATAGCAAGTCATTTTGAAATTACTGTTTGTACATCAATAAAAACAAAAAAATACCAACGTCCTTGCTAAATAGTGTTTTTTTTCTTTATGTGTAGATTCTTAGTCATCTGCAAAAGTTGAATCGAGGCAACTGTAAGATTCTTGTTTGGTGAATTTTGTTTTGTTTTGTGTTTTTTAGCGGTTTTGCAAAAACGTTCAAATATGATTTAGGCAAGTACACTAATAATTCACAACCTAAAATCTCATTTTTGTTCCACGAAACTACCAACCTAATTAATTCTCTTCATTTCATAGCGTTTTCTGTGCTTACTCATTTATGTCAAGATTTTTTATTTTTTTTTTGCCCAATCAAATGTCAGCCCTTACAATATGTCTTTATCTAATCTGCCCAGAAACAGTAGTGCTGCTTGATGTAACTTCAACTACATTACCAACGGGACTACTACTTTAACCAGTCAGATTTCAAATTCGTCCTCACAGGGCCAGAGTGCCGGCCCTCGATGACATCAACATTAATCAGTCCTCTGATTGGTTGGTCAGAGCAAAACTTGTGACAGCCAATTTTGACGAGCAAAACACATTTGGTGCTCACCGCGGACAGGTTTCTCATTTTTCTGTGCACTTCTGAAGTGTCTCCAGTAGGTGGCACCATAGGATTCCTTTCCATTTGTCACTTCCTCAGCCCAAGCAGGCTCAATTATGTTTTATGTCACATTATGCAGCAGGATTTCAGGAAAATACACTTGATGGAAAAAAACTTTTGCATGGCATCCTGAAATGATTGCACAGTCTAATGAGATCCAATAAAAGAGTTGCATCAAAAATTGTATCTTTGCAACGATAGTAAAGCTCAGTTTTGACTAACACAACATTCCAGAACGTGTGACACAGCACTTGTATTGGATACATGGCGCCCTAATTCCTCACGATCCAATAAGCCCTGTTTCAAATCTGCATGCTGTACAAAACCCTGACGTCACACTCTGAACATTTTGCTTCAATTTGGTTTAAACCCTCACTGGCTGACCTCTCGCGTCACAGGTGCAAGTGTTAGCAAGGGGACAGGCTATTTTTACATCAATTGTGCGATTCATCGAGCGCACCTGGAATAGCAACAGTTACATGTGCTTATTTAATCCATTTCTGTGTGGGCCCCCGGTAATCCAAATTGAGCCGGCAGGTGTTCGCGGAGGTGGCGGGATACCCTCAGAATCAGCCCCGCTGCTAAAATACGTTTATCGGCACATCACTGGGGGTGAGAGGAAACCTTGACTGTTTTTAAGTATAAAATGTGTCAGAGTTGATCAATTTCGGTGTGCGGACGGAACGGAAAGACTGCATTTTCTGTTTCGATAAGATTCCATTTAACTCTGTGCTTTTGTATACTGATCAAAGTACATCGCCGTGGTAATTATCCAATGTCACTTGGCCGTAACGTAGGAATTTTGACCATTTTTAATCATTGTATTCAAGTCTTGCTAAGCTTCCTCTTGATAGGCCCAGATTTGTCACAAAGTAATATATTGAGTAGATTTAGACGAGATCCTCATTTTTTTTTTTTTCAGTGCATAAACCATCTGTGGCCTTTTTTGCCTGGTGGTGTGCCGTGACATTTTGCCAAATATCAAATTGAAATCACTGCGCGAGACAAACTAAGAAAGTGTCACCGAGATGCGAGACGCCTGACTTAACAGCGCATGCACACATTTCCACCCAATGAAACGGGAAAAACACACCCACATGCAGTTTTGACACCCCGATGTCACCCCATGTGCTTCAACCAACACAAACTCCACATACCGTTTGAGAGCATAGCAACAGTTAACGGCGCAGCGCTCCCTGCAAATGCCACTTAATTCTGTGTTAAGTCGACATCTGATGAAACAAGAGTGTGTTTTGCACACAAATACTGTATAAACCCCATCATCACACAAACACACACACGCACGCTAATCTGCGGCTAAGCCACAACACGCAGCCGAGTGAGAAAGCGGCCTGCTCGGCACATTCCTTTGTAGTGGAACAACACAGTGAGAGAATAAAGGAATGATAACGGTCACGAGGCATGCCCCTAAACTCCTATCAATTTTACGGAAATAGCCAAGTGGTTTTTGCATAGTTATTTTTGCTAACTAACAAAATCTTATTTGCAATTAAGCAATGTTTTTATGAGCTCTCTTTACGAGTAAACCTTTTGCAGGCCCGTGGGTGTGAATGGAACATATTCAGACAAACAACAATTAGTCGCTGAGTCAATATTTACTGACAATATCCCAAAGCAAGTCAAGCACCATTTGTCAATAAAGAGCTGGCTGTCATAACGCTTTCAGTAATAAGGAAACGGACACTTGAGATTTGTAAAGCAGTGTAAACTTGTCAAAGTTACTAATATTCATACCAATCACAGACAGGAGGGGAAATCTGAAATGGGTTTTGATACTGAAACAATTTATAGCAACATCCTAAAACGCTATGAGAGTGACTGCGTGATAACAAAAAAAAATAAATAAATAGAGTTGCACTGTGACAATACTGATAAACTCCTCCACTATATCTTCCCTTCCGACAGGAAATGATGTAAACAGTTTGGACTGCATGTCAAACTCTATTTACTTAGCTTGTATGTATTTGCACAACAACAAAAAAAATTTAAAAGCATCTTGTGCACGTGCACATAAAAACTGAACTGCACTCCCAGGCATGGTTATTTTGTCAAGGAAACTCAATGAAAATGTCATGAATGCCTGTTTCTGTGTATCAACATTTATTCCTATTTCTTGATAATAATAATAATCTCAGCGTGATCTTAATATGCTCCAAAATTCTGTGACATTAGTCGTCCGTGAGAAAGCACACGTTTTATTGACTTTCCCAGGACACAGATTGGTAGCAACGCGGCAACATTACGGCCCGAGTCCGCTTGCGATGAGACGCGCTGAGGAGTAAACAAGTGTCCCTCGAGGACACGCTCTATTCCTGTATCTCCGACCTTGTGTCATCTGTAATAAGGCAAGCGTAATTACACAGACGTCTCCCTGCTATGCCTCACCGCCACGCAACGTGCGCGGTCACTTACCGCTCATCCAGACGCACTTTGGTTTAAATCGAAAGGATTCAACAGGGCTCTAATCGGTAGAATCCGCAAGTGAAAGCAAAAAAAAAAAAAGAAAAATCCTGCACCAGGTTTGTGTCTGTGTCTGTGTCTGTGTGTGTGTGTGTGTCTGAGTGCTTCGCTGCAACAACACAGTGGTGGAATACTTCCCCTTTGTCCGTTTGACTTCCCTGGCACTTGACAGAAAAAGCTATTTGAGAACTAAAGGTGCAGTGAATGCAGATAATGACCATGTATAGTACAATAGAACTTACAGTCAAATGAGGTTTGATAAATCCTTTCAAGATAAATCCGCCTGTAAAGTCTCATCAAAAAAAAAAAAAAAACCAGCATCATCCATGAATGGAAACCTTGCATACTTTATATCAGCAGTAAATGACATGTACTCTATGGCAACAGTGAAAGGGTTGTAATAAACACGGTGTCACATACAAGCAAGCTAAAAAGGTCTTAGATGGTCCTCTCTGAGGCTTGGGCAACAGGAGCTTCTAATGTCATTTTATTTTTGGTCGCCATTCCTTCATTCACGGTTCAATCTTTGAATCTTGGGTACAGAAAGAAGAAACTAAGCGCCCCCGGGCAAGGTAACTTCCTTGTACTTGTAAAAGCGATTGTCGCATGCTTCACTGTAATTTGTTTTGATCTCGGAACTGATTGTGTTCCTTTGTACTTTTCACAGAATTAAGTAACTGCACAAGGTGTTGCATAATTTGCTAATGAAGTGACGCACACGTCTGGAAATATCTTGCCTGTTGATTGAGCTGCAATGACAGCAATTTGTCACCAAAGTTAAAAAGAAAAGAAGAAGAAAAAAAAAGCGTGGGCACAAATACTTCACAGTGGTTGACTTCCTTTCACACTTGCATGACAAACGTGAAATGCGTCGCGTCTTCAGGCAAACTCCCAAGCTCTCAAACTCTTCGTCTCCGCTTCCCCATGCGCGTCATCAAAGTTCAACAGTGTTTATAAGTTTTCTTTTTAAAGGAGGGTTCAAACTTATTTTTACACTTGTTGACAGTTAAGATGTTAAAAATGTTACTTAAAACATTGCCTGTGCGGTTTAATAAAGGTTTGGCCTGAAAACAGATTCAATTCCTGTTATTTCCCATGGAGCAAAAATCTATTCCAAATAAAAAAACAAATATAGATATTTATGATTTTCCAACACGACTTTTGCAACTTATGTTAGTTAGGCTTACACGTCCTGTTTTCCCTCAAACTGCCCTCATCTCTTGACTTTTATTCCAGTAAGGGCTTTCTTGCTACTTTTTCCACCACTCAGATGTAATTTTCTTTCTCTCACTTCAGTGTCGCTCCTCTCGGTCTTGCTCCCTGCTCATATCCCCCCCCCCCCCCCCCATATAATTCTGTATTCTTTGGCTGGCATCATTAGTTGTAGCAATAAACACGCAGGGTCTTGCGGGATAGCCCAGAAAAAGTGCGCGACAGAGCCGTACGTGCTTTCGCACAGGGAAACAGTGTACTAACTGTGCTCGAGTGCGAGTGAAAATGTAGAGTTCAGTGAAGCTAAGTATTAATTACCCTCAATTAGAGGTTGCTTCTTTAAAGAATTGGGCAATATGGGTGTTATACTGCTTCATTTCTGATATGATGATGATAATACCACACGCACATGTTTTAAAAACGACAGCACTCCCATCATTGACTGCTGCTCATTGTGAGTAAGTGGTGATGACTAGCAGGAGTAGCTCATCTGGTGTTTTGACAAGGGGGAAGTGCTGGCAACTCCCACTTATTTGAAAGGGTGCATTAAAGCCGCTCCGTATTCCTGCAACTGCAAAGGCCTCGTAAAAAACACTCGGCCAAAGTCAGAAACCGCACTCCAGGCGACGCGCGAGCGTCCCGCCCCGCCCCGAGCCCCTCACCTCCCAACGCGAGTAACCTTAGACAGTGTCGGCCTCTGTTGCGGTAGTCCGCCGCGTGTACGCACAAAGCCGCAGAAATAAAAATGCAAAAGGCAAGAGGCGCATGCAAAGCTGTCATACACCGCCTCTTTGTGTTTGAGGACCGGCAGAGATGTGGAGGAGAAATACAGAAAAGAGCGTGACTGTGCCTTCTAAATTTGACGTGGCAGAGAAGAGTGTTGTTCAAATTCATCAAGCATCTCAATTATACCTACACATAATTACATTTGAGCCATGCAAATATATTTCTTGAAATTCTTCAGTGGCTTTGCCACGCCGCCGCAGTGAGGCGCTCACGCTAAAGCGCGAAGCTTCTGTCCACACGCTGACAGTCAAGTCTGACCTTTTTTTTAAAAATAAATTATCACCCCCTCCTTCCGTTTCTTTTTTTGCGCGATGTACACGCACTCACGGTCGACAACGAAGGGCTCTAAATGAAGGAAGATGCGTTTTGGGGGTGTAGGCAAGGCTTGCTGGCTCGCTAGCTTACTGCATGTCGCAACTGCGCCAGATAACCGCTGATACAAATGAAGGCACTCAAGTTGCTGTGTAGTGGGAAAGGGTGGACTCATGCCGGACTCCAAAGTGCGTCCAGGGGGAAAATAAATACATAAATAAATAAATAAAAATCAGGACAATTGAAATGAAGAAAACCAGTTTCACGCACAATTGAGTATGACATAATTCTCAGTCTTTGCTCATGTTTTCATCAGTTATCTTCAAACATGTGTAATGCATTTGGAAACAAATCTCAGAAATCACTTGACATGGTCTATAAACCGAATTGGCACATTCAAGTTTGACTAGATGGCTAAAAAATGGTGGTTGGTTACACACGAGCAGTCGTGAAAATATGTGCGCCACAGTTTGGGAATCCCTGACCTAGAACATTAAAGTTCCCTTCATTTTTTGTGGCTTTTCCATCATGCCAACTCTGCTCAGTGCAATTGCACACGCGCACATACGCTTAGACGCGGACAGAGGACTCAGTCATTGGGCCTGTCAGTAATATGGGGAGCAGAACTAACCAGGGAATAAATCACTTTTCCGCAGCCTGAACAAAGAGCCAGTGTGTGCGCGCGTGTTGGTCTATTAACATACTTCTACAAAACATTATTCATCTTTAATGCATCACAGGCTTCACTTTTCAATCCAAATAGGAGAAAGCAGGAGGGCTTAAAAATCAACCGAGAGGTAAATAAGTGGAACCGCAGCCATCGAGAGAGAAATGCGGAGAAATGAGAAATTTGAGAGGAAAACCTCTTCCAAACCGACGCCTTATCGTCAGTGGAAATTTCACATCACTTCGAAAACACGTCAAGGATAAGCCCTTCATAAGTCCAAGAAAAGTGGCGGTGATGCAACACCATGAAGGCCGAGGAGTTCTCACGGAAACGTACTTCCGAGTCTCATTAATAGGCAACTTAATGAACCTTGGGTGCATGCTTTTTGATGCACCGTCATAAAGTTGCAGGGGGTGTCAGTGTCAAATGTCTGTACTTTGCACCGTTGGGTGATTTTCCAGCCTGAGCATCAAAAGTATGACTGCAAAACACATGAACGATACACGTGCCAGGACCAACAAGCTTTATGAGCAGTTGCTGCAACAACAGAGCCTCTGTTTCTTTCCCAATCATCCTTTGCTTTACCAAAACATCAACGAGTGCTGTATCTCGGCTTTACCTTGTGCATCTTGGCCCAGACAAAGCGCAGCACCCCCTTGCAGACTTGGAGTTCTTCTCCCACACGGCGCGTCAGGATCGGCAGGATATCTTTCTTGCTAGGTTGCCATGTCAGACAGCAGACCACCTCCTCCCGGGCCTCCTCCGAGATGCGTCCCGAGGGCAGCGTCCGGACGATCGCTCTGGTTCCAGTGCACACCGACTTGGTCACCTTACAGAACGACAAATGATTCTTCTGAGCAACGTCTGTGGAGATTCAAAGTAGTCCAGGTCATGGTAATCCACAAAGGTTGAATCGAGGCACCCTACTGATGACTACACCTCAGGAGACACACCCACCGAGGCTCCACACCTTCAAATTTAGAACTGAAGAAACCTTTTGGATTAAAGGTGAAACGTCTTCAACAAACAAGAACACTAGAGTTGCCTCGAATCAACTATTACGGATTCTTCTCAGAGTTTAGCAGAAACTAGAAATTGCATTTCCCAAATTGTGTGTGAATGCTGGAGAAACGCAGTAAATAATAATAAATGACACTATTACTTGTGGTTAGAAGCAAAAGCAAAAACTGCAGCTTCTCAAGAAAAGCATTCAAGCAAAAGCAAAAACTGCAGCTTCTCAAGAAAAGCATTCAAGCAAAAGCAAAAACTGCAGCTTCTCAAGAAAAGCATTCAAAACCATTTGGCCGAAAACAACCAAATTGGGACTCATGCTGGTTCTGATGTCATACCATAGCAATCCTCAGATACTACTCAAATACGGTCTTTATGATTACGCTTAACGCTTGTCTCCCAGAATTCATGCGATACTCATAACACACAAGAGCAAAAATGTGACAGCTCATCTCCCAGAAGACATGCAATTCACGTGAAAGGACATTCCAAAAGTCAAGCCAGTACCTTTTGATTATTCTTAAAGAACCGTCTCACCAGGACCGTGGAACGCTCTTTACGGTTCCTGACAAATTCTGAGTTATCCAAGAGGTCGTCTTCGGCCCCCTCATTGGCGCTGCTGCCCCCACTGCAGCTGCCCCTTCTCCCTTCTGAGGACAACCTCTCGTCACGCATCAGGGCCGGCGTCATGGATTCGAAGAATTTCTCCACGGAACAAGTGTTTCTGTCGAGCCGCTCTAAGCTGGAGAAGCCGTCTTTGAGATGGTGATGGTGGACGTGTCCATTGCGCCGATGCTGCCGGTGGGTGGGCACGGGGGAGCTGTAGGGGGAGGACACCAGCGAGTTGGGTACACTGGAGGGACTGCGCCAGGAGGAGCAGCATGGTGATGTCTGGAGGTAGAAAACATTCAAACGGATAGATCAGAAGCGCCGTGTTTCATTGTCACTGAAGCTTTCCACCATACAGATCCAAATCGATCGGCTTAGTATGATAAGCATTTCTTTTTTTAAATTTGAATCATCAAAAGGAGGTTTCTCGTCACACTTCCTTTGGGATACTACCCACGATGGTACGTTACAGTACAGGTGGAACTAAACTAGGGATGATCATTTGACTACACTTCCCTGTTCCACTATGGAGGAAATTAATAAATTATTAGTTAGAATCTCAGAATATTGTGAACTTTTCAGTGACAGAGCTGTATCGAGAAGACTGAATACCGCTCGGGGAAATGTTTTTAATCATTAAATCTTTGCCTCTGTAAAACACTTTCGATTTTCCTTGCGTATGAATGGATCTCGCTCAGCTCAGGGTTTGCTGTTCCTAACCATGCAGCTTGGTGTAAGTAGCCTTTGCTACCTTGGGGAAATCCAGCGTCGACACGGGTAGGCTGGAGCGCCGGAGATGCCGGCGGTTCCGCCAGTAGACGCGACTGAGCGACGGACTGTGAGCGGGGCTTGCGCAGAGGCTCGAGCTTGGGCAGGACGGGGAACTGTGGCAAGAGTCGAGGCGGGTGAAGCAACGGGTGCCGCCACTTCTGCCTTCATTCACACCCTCGCTTATTAAGTCCAGCTGGCTGAAAGATCCTTCAGAACCTCTCGCAGGCTTTGAGGTTATTCCTTCGATTTTTTTGCCAAGCAGTCGCTCTGGATAAAGCTTCATCTCTGGGCTGTACTCAAAAGAGCGATATTCTGTGTCCAAATTGGTCTCATTCTCACTGTCACACGACAACGTCTTGTAATAAAGGCGAGCCGGGTTACTCCGCCGCTTTGGCAGCCACAAGTGGTCCGGGTGCTGGCGGACTTCCTGGCTGTCGTTTGAGCATCTAGTTTCTCTGCTGGGCCTGACCGCGGAGGATGGAGGTGTAGCGTGCTTGTCCGAGACGATCTGATTCTCTTCGGTGGCCATTGTGTCTGCGGACGGGTCGCACCTCTTTGCCTCCTGTTTTAGTCCTGAAAAGACAAAACAATTTAGTGACGATGGCAATCGACACATCTAATCAGTCAGATTCAGAAGTCAGCTTGTTGTCAGTTATTTATCTGAAATATTTCCACTCTATAACTCATATTTGTTCCTCCAAAATATGTGCACAACTCTATTGCCAAAACTGCAGAAGCAATGAGTTCCATTCCAATTATTGACTCCATAAAGCAGCAAAAGGAAATTAACTCTGCAGGTTTATTATGTACGGATGGAGCATGCTTGTATGCACTGATCTTGGTGGGCTTAGTGAGAAATGAACTCTTCATAAAAAAGTGATAGAGCTAATATGTCACTGATTACATTTAATACTCACACAGATAATCAGATGAATCCAAACCAGGTCATAACACACAAAAGTCGTCCTTCTTCCTTTACATTTGACAGTGCGCCATAGTGGGGATAATTCATTCCTGGTCCAATAATAACCCAATGAAGTGTCCGATGTCCTCCTGAATGGCTAACTAAGACTGCTCCAAGTGTGCGTTGTTGTGGAAACAGAAGCTTGTGCAGCTGCACAAGCCGCCTGATAGCGAAAAGCGGAGGTGACCCGGGAGGCCTGAGGAATTTCCTTGACAGTACAGTTCACAGTCGCAGCTTACAAGGCCAAGCGTGCGCTCGGTCCCGACATGTAGCTCTGGAGCAGTTATTCATTGCAGGTCCTGAGGGGGAAACAAAAGGAGCACAAAATCAGCAGTTATCAATCATGATAGTATTTGTAGAATAAGCTAGTTGACATATGGAGTCAACTCTCTTGGCTATAAACAGTCTCCTGTTATTTTTGTGTCTATGAGAGAGAAAAGCCTCAAAAAAGATCATTCTTCATCATACCGGGATCATTTTCGACAAGTCAATGCATTGTGAGAGCACTTCCTGACAAAGTTGGAAGCACAGACTGCCCACATGCATTTGAGATGTGTACTAAGATGAAGAATTAAGATTCATGTACTAATTGTTTAGGAATGTTCCTTGTGTATCCAAACTCCACCATGTGACAGTGACACCTTTGTTGTCTGTCAATTATGACATCTAAGGCTCAATGAAAAATGCATGTAGGAGGATGTGTCTGAAGTCTGTTGTATGATACTTGACATTCCCCTAATCACTATTTGGATACGGTCCAGCCTTTTGATGTTTAAAAAAAAAAAAAAAAAGAGACAAGAGGAAACACAAACGAGCAGTCGAATCAAAGCAGGCATGCGGAGTTCGGAGAGGAAGTAAATATCTCAAATGTGGGATATTTTCGAAGCCACATCCACCAGGCACAAGTGCACCATTCACAACAGGGCAGTGAACTCTACTTTACTGAGTCTCTTGAACTGACTTGACAACCTCTGATGATTTAAGACAAGCAAAAAAGTCCTCTGAAACAAATTAACACCTAATGAAAAAAAAAAGTTTGGATTGACTGTTTCAGTTTCATCATCTGGAAAGGAAGCGTAACACGTGGGAGTGTCTTTTTGCCTGCGGCGACACTTCCAGTCAACCGATCAACCCACTACAACAGGAATTTTGGACTGACTGGAATGACAGACTGACGAAGACCTTTAACTCTGACAGGCTTGTCCCCTTAAGCTACTTAAAATTACTTCGATCCAGCTCGTCAGCAAGGACTCACTCAGGATACATGTGATCCATATCATGCATCACGGTGAACAGGTCCGACCAGATCTGGTGGTTATGAAAGGCGTATGTGGCTATGAGAACAGAGATTTCAAATACTGGTACCGCACTAGCTTTTGACATAACTGAACCTGTGTGTGCATAGCTCATATTCTCACTGGAAGTGAGTTCATGCAGCCTGAGCACAGGCAAGCCTGAGCAAAGTGTGCCAAACCAGGAATTAGCGAAGCTCCGGCTTCAGTTTATGGCTTTTCGAGAGTTGTCACATCAGCGGCGAAGTCCTTCGAGGGCACAAAACATGTTTAGGTATAAACAAGTTCAAATATGGGTTAGAGCGCCAGCATTAAAAGAACCTCTAAATGATTGACAGGTATGTTTGCTGTCAGGCTAAAGACCAAGTTGCAAAGGTCAAAGGTTAGTACTTTGAAGATGAGTTTTGACGCATTTCTACCACCTTACAGCTATTGTAAATTCGAGTAAAGAAAAATTACAGAATGTTTTGCGTACAGAAGTGTGGCTAATATCTCACGTAGCTGAATGATGTCACCCAAATATTAAAGTAACCTGTCAGAATGATGATCCTAATTTTTGGCCGTTCAGTCTGTAGCCAACGTCAACTATAAAGACACACTGTAGTCACAATTTCTCTAAGAAGTGAATAAATCACAATAGTTAAGACGTTAACAGAACATAGTAGAGTTATACCTCTAGCTAAAACCACCACAGCAAAGAATTGGTCTCCCTTTTGTTATCAGCTCAACGGTGACCTAAAGCAAACAAAGCAAACGCCTCCTTCCAGGAAAAATCTCCACCTCGAGCCAAGAGTGCAGACAAACACACAGAAAACACACAAAATCAGGTCACATGATGTGATAGGTGAACTGACCAAGAAACCGCTACAATCCGTTCTGCTTAATGTGATGTATTTAAATGCAACTTTTGTGCCTATTGACGACGATGGGATAACTAGTCCTCCACTTAACTAACGGTAGATCAAGGTTACGTTACTTGCGTCCCTACGTGGACAGGGATTGAGATGGTTCAGCTGGACTAAAAGGATGATTTGCTAACAAATGGGCCTGAAACGATTAATCGAGTAACTAGAATAATTCGATTACAAAAAAAAAGTCGAAGCAGAATCTCTGCCTCAAAGCCCACAGTGATTATTTTCCGACTGTTACTGCCAACTCACGCATCACTTCATGTAGCAATACGCTGGCGCGACGGGAGGAAACGGTGTATAAAAGACAGATTGTGCAAAGGTTGGGATCTTTTAAAAAAAAAAAGGAGATCAAGTGCAAAAGCAGAACTAACATATCACAACAGCACATGTACGATGGCTATCGCAAGATATCGATGTTAGCTAATTGAATATATCTTCACCTCGCATGCACATTTTGTCAATTAAATTTTTACCCATTAATCAATGGGAGTAATAATACCCTAAATATATTCGATAGCTGCAGCCCGACTATCAAAGCACACAGTGCAACATCTCTAGTGTTACATCCATCCAAGTCTTATGTTACCACATAGAGAGATACATATAAACGTAGCGACCACGCCACATAACGTCACTGATGCAATAAAGCTAATATATATAACGCAGTTCCACAGAGTGTACGTGAGTTCATTGGGCTGCGAGCTGACATAGTGCTTGGAAGCGGTCCGAAATCATTGTTTTTCTCTACAAGAGAAGGCCTTCACGCTCACATAAAAAGCCTTTTTTCTCGTGTTCATTCATGTGCAACATCTCCCAATTCATCCAAATGATGAGTCACCCACCGCCTGGTATGTTGTGATTAGGCGTGACCTTGTATCCAGCAGGGGAAGTAATACCCTACAAGTGGAATAAAAATTTTTTTTAAATAAAAACTGCACAGATGGGGGTTAGCCTGCACGGCCTCATAAAACAAGACTAAATACTTCAGGTCGGAAAGAGCGGGATTCCACTTGTCTATTGTGTAATGGGAGGGGGGCGGGGGGGGGGGGGGGGGGGGGGGGGGGTCAGGGACCAAAAAAAAAAAGAACAAAAAGGCTTGAAGGGCGACAAAAGAGGGACGCTTCAACTTGTATCGCATAAACTGAACAGTAAACATAAAAATAAAAAGGTCAATAGATCATCAAATATGCATTTTAAGCAGTAAGCAGAAAGTGTCCGTTGCAAGATTTTAGGGAAAACAGTGGGTCGGCTTCATTTCAAACAAAGATCGGATTAGTTTTGATGAATCCACCACCTTTGTCTGTGCCACTGGAGGAGGCAAGAGGGGTCCGTCAAGAAAAAAAACAAAAACAAAAAAAAGAGAGGCATCATATGACCACAATAGGATCACATTCCGTACCACTGGTTTCTGTTACTATTCAAATGTTAGCATTACCTGTTACGATTGCATATAGCCCTCAATCACTGCTCAATGCTTTTTTTTTTTTTTTCAAAATAGTGAAGTTAAAGTAAAAATTGATCGGCATATTAATTTAAGGCTTAATAACAACAACAACAAATCAACAACAAACTGAAAGAAATAAGATATGATCCGCTGATACATTGAGTCAAATTAGATAGTATTTTCTCAAATCGTGGTCCGGTTTAAAATGGCCAATGAGAGCGTAGGCTTGAATCCTTGAACACTAGCGAGGGCATTACAGCTCATTCTAACTAGCGGTGGTAGGCTGCATTAAGTTAGCGAACATTGATATCTTGTGTTGGCTATCATAGACGTTATGTTGCGGTACGTTAATGAGTTCACTTTATCATCTTTTTTAGGTGTGAAATGATCACAAAACACGGACATTGCCTTTTCCCGACGCCAACCTATTTCTACACGGAATGGTGCTTGAGTCCGCAGTAACATTCATGGAAAAATAATCACTGCGAAGCTTCGAGGGAGAGATTTTGCTTTGACTTATTTTTTGTAATCGAATTATTCCAGCTATTTGATTAATCGTTTCAGCCCAGTTTATTCAAAGTAGGGACAGTCATTTGCCGAGAGTTCCTTTGATCGGCTGTAGATAAAACTACCAATCGATTAATCAATTCACTGTTAGTCTCTGAAAGTTCTGAACTACTGTTTTAATGCTAGTGCAGTATTCTGCAACAATAACGCTGCCAGAAGGAGTTACCATAGTGGAGATTCGCGTGGATGGAGCTCAAGTTCCCATAGCTGACGTCACGTTCTTCTTTAGACCGCAAATTAGTTGAGACTTGTTTCAATGGACAATGCACCTGCGGCACGGCATCTATTAGAGCGGAGGCCATTACCAGAGGAAATACGGTTATTGGCATTTATTGCTGAATTTGCATGAGAGAAATGTCATTCGCATTTAGATGCCGCCCCTTCTGGTCTCTGGAGCTTTTTACTTCATCACGGTTGTTGTTGTTTTTTTTTTTTTTTTCAGTCAGTAAATTCCTTCAGACCCATAGGACTCGGCAGGATACTTATTCATTTCAATTACCGGACTTTGCTTATCAAGGAACTGGTCACGAGGCAAGCTTGTAAAGACACGAGTCTTTGCAATCAGCAAAAAAAAGTTTTAAGAATTAACAATGATACAACAACAGAGGAAGAGGAGGGCGGCGGGGGGGGGGGGGAAGAGATGAAACAACAACCTGTAATGTGCTGCAGGTTGTCTTCCACTGTCAACGGCGAGCGCTGCAAACACAGGCGACTTTTCATGGGAACAGCGCATATGGCTTGGATTAGCGGGCAGGGCAGAAAGAGACGCCAGTGGAAAGAGAGCGAGGCGCTGTGCGTGTGTACAGTGACAAAGGGAAAAGGCTGACTGCGGTTTCACTGCGATTGAAGGCTAGTGTGTGAACATGTTTGCAAGAGCTGAGTAAAAGAAGAAGACCAAGGGATGGGAGGGTGTCACAACTTATGTGGATTTCATCATCTACGGTCCATAAGATCATCAAAAGGTTCAGAGAATCTGGAGAAATCACTGCATGTAAGCGGCAAGGACCGTAGATGATGAACTCCCTAAATTCCTTGCAATTGTACGTTGAGGAACATTGTCCTTAAACTGTTCGACTATTTTCTCACGCACTTGTTCACAAGGAGGCGAACCTCGCCCCATCTTTGCTTGTGACTGACTGAGCAATTCAGGGGAGCTCCTTTTCTACCCAATCATGGCGCCCACCTGTTCCCAATGAGCCTGTTCACCGGTGCGATGTTCCAAACGGGTGTTTGATGAGCATTCCTCAACTTTTTTGCCACCTGCCCCAGCTTTTTGGGAGCGTGTTGCAGTCATACAATTCTAAGCGAATGATTATTTGCTAAAAACAATCAAGTTTATCAGTTTGAACATTAAATATCATGTCTTTGTAGTGTATTCAATTAAATATAGGTTGAACGTGATTTGCAAATCATTGTATTATGTTATTATTTATGTTTAACGCAACGTCCCAATTTCATTGGAATTGGTGTTGTAAAAGCTTTCATCACATCAAGAGACAACATTTCTGCTTACTCTACCAGCTAAAGTCGCACAAATCGTCAGTGTTTGCACGAGGGATGCGGTTATTGAATATTTTTAGAATCGACTATTCCACCAAATACGCCATCGATTTAACTGACTAAAAATGCATTTTGCATTCTTAAAAAAAATAATTAGTCATTTTGTCCATTTGGGCTTGCCGTCCTCAAATTCTACTATAGAATCAGTGACCGAATGTATATAACTTTAAAAGGCGGGGTCTGGTCAGGTGAGTGACATGGGCGTCAGCGAATGAGAGGCATCACATATGAATGTGCAGATTGTCCAGATATTTTGCTTCATCAAGGGGTAAAGAAATTAGAAATGGACTCCAGCATCATCGCTAGTCATCAAAGTTATGGTACAGTGGGAATTTTTGTTTTGTTTTTACATTTTGTTACCCTAATAGCATCATTGCCCAAGTTATTTTTATCTGACTGTCACAATATCAATAAAACATACCAAGGTGCTCGCTGAAAATTAGCAGTGGGCTAGTACCGATACCAGGTATAGGTATTGGGCCGATACCGACCTTATTTCACGGCATAGGGTACTTGTGAAGTCTGCCGATACGAGCCACTGATACTTAAGGCAAAAAAAATCTGACATCGAGTGGGTCCTCCTTGCCAGTTGTTGCCGCTACACTGCGCCGATTTGACATGTCAGCGAATAATCATGTGTGTCAGAACGAAAGAATTCACAATTATCTGTCATTGTGTTAAATGAAATTTTATGTATCAAAAAAAGTACCAGTCGTATCGGTACTCGGTATTGGTATCGGTGCGTGTTCAAGAATGAACACGCATAGTGTTATCGGTCTGAAAAAAAAACCAATAAAAAGTGGTATACACCATCCAAAAATAGACTGTCTGTGTAGATTGAGTCTCGGTCATCCAGGTCATAGTAATCTGCAAAAGTTAAATCCAGGCAACTTGATTCTTCTTTTATATTGAATTTGTTATGTTGTTTCTTTTTTTCCCAAAAGATTTTGAAAAATGACTTAGGCAACTATGCTATTAGGCTAAAAAAAATATAGCGGTTGACTTCTTTTTGTACATATGAAAAGGAAAAATGTATTAAAAATGGGGATACACAAAGCCTAAGACCAAGTGTTTTTTGTTTTATGTTTAAACTTCGTAAACATCTTTTTACACTTGTCTGGCTGTTAAAAATGTTACATTGCAACTTAAAACACTCCCTGCATCTTTAATAATGAAGGCTACAGCTCGTGACCTTACACTGTGACACTACAGAACAAGTGGTAGAAAAATGGATGGTGACAGTTTGACCCTGTAACAGATTATTTCTATTATTTTGTTCATTTCTACCTCAAATCCTCACCAAAAAAAATATAATAATAACAATAAGTGAAGTGAATCTCTTATTGTTTTCTCCCTGAGATGAATTCTCTGCCCGAGCACATTTCTGACAATTATTCCAATCGTCACATTCATCCCATATTAAACTGAATTTCAAAGCCATTCACAAACTGCAATAAATGTTGAGCTTGTTATAAAGTCCAACCAAGCTCTCATCCCAGTCTGTTTCCTGACTCTGTTGACAGGCTAATGTTTTTGATGTCAATGAACACAAAACATTGGACGTAGCCGCCCACACACGTCAAGACTAAAAGTGACAATAAAATAAAATAAAAATAATAATATATATATATATATTTTTTTTTTAAGTGCTATTAACACAAACAAACGAAGCTGCCTTGAAGTGTCCAAAACGTGCTCGGTGATAGCTGAAAGATGTCGCAGCTCAAACTTACCAGCTGGTGAAGATCTACCCGGCTCGAATCCACACGAGTTGTTCAAAGTGTCCACCGAGTGAATGAAAAATGAAAGAGGAGCTTCTCGTCCTCGTCTCGATGGCGGCCGACAGTTGAGTGAACAACTTGACTTCAACCATGCTAAGCACTTGCTTGCCACGATGCCTTCAGGTACACCAAGGGAATCTGTGCTCCGCCATTGCACCCGCGTCTTCGTGAATATCTGACAGGGTCCACGTTTCGATGAGTTGAACCGGTATCCTATTCTATACATTTATAGACAAAACAGTGACATATTTTGCTTGTTGTAATCCTTCCATTATTTGTATCATTGTATCGTTTGAATGCGAGTTTATTCCCTGTCAGATTTTTTGGGGGGTCAGTAAAGGCTCCTTCATTCATAATCATGTCGTGCATACAGTACAGTAGTGTTGAAATGTGATATATTTAAGGTCTCCAGTTTGTTTTACTGCGAGTCTTTCAATAAATTTTATTTTGCATCATAATCTGTTGGTTCTGCGAAAGTGAACTGGCACTCCATTCTATACATTTATGAAACACTACATGATAATTATTACATTATTTGTATTAATTTGAATGCGAGTGTTTTGCTTATCATATATATATATATATATATATATATATATATATATATATATATATATATATATATATATATATATATATATGTTATTTTATTTGTTTTTTTTTTAACAGTCATTAAAATACCTTACATTAAAAATGACATTTTTCTTCCGGTCTTCAGTCAGAGTTCGAAACATCCGACTGTATTCGAATGCAGCACTCTGTGGACAGGAAGACAATAAGTGAGTCTGGTCTGAATGGGCGTGCGCGTGCGCGTCCGCGTGCGCGTGTGTCACCCCTTTGGAATGTCTGGCAAATGCAATTTACCAACTCACCGTAGCCAGATGTCCATTTAATGCAGTCCTATACATTCGGTGGCGTTTACACTACTGACCTTGCCACTTTTTTTTTTTTTTTGCTTATTGTTTGTATCCAATATACAGCATGCATGTCTAAAGTGTATTTTATTTTTTTATTAATTCTCCTGAATGGACTGCTTCATATGAGAGTCCCTTCAACCTCACAGCTAATAACGGCGCACATTTCAACTTTGGAAAAACGAAGGATTATTTTCCCTCCCCTTCTCACGAGTGGGAAGCATGATGCCATCCTGCAGGAATGTGTAATCCCCCCCTTAAAAAAAAAAAAGAACAAAAAAGTCCTCAAACATTCCTCCCCACCCAGGAGTGTGTGCATAAATTCTTTGGGATTCCCCCGCTTTTTTAACAAAAGGAAGAAAAAAAGGCAGGTGTTTTTATTGTTCCCTGAGCATTATCTAGCTTTATTATACTCCAAAATTGAGCTCACACGGTGACTTATAGGACTTAAGTGACAGTACAAATAAATAAGTAAATAAATAAGATCCGATACAAAAGCTGACACTGAAAATTAGGACTTTTTTGAAGTGAAGTTTTTCATTGATGCACTGTAGTTCCACTACTGCACATTAAACAGAAAAATGTTTTACTAGAATTGACATTGCCTCGAATGTGGCAGAAGGGTCCGGCAGTGGTTGGCAAGTCTGTCTCACAGTCGAGAACTCTCAGGTTCGAAGCTTGGACTGCACCCTTGACTCATATATAGAAAATTCATGGCTGGATTTCATGAAATTGGCCTGTGAGTGTTATGTGAAACAAAGTCTGATGATGTTAGTGAGTTAAAATACTAAAAGGGAGTGATGCTGCGAGGTTTTCAAGTCGCGAGGCAAGTGAGGATGCTGCTGAGGTTTGTGAGGACAGATTTGTCTATTTCACCCTCTAGTGTCAGAAATAATACATTACACTCAGGTAGCACCACTTCACATTAGTTTGAGAAAAATCCTAACAGTCAAACAGTGTCTGAAAGAAAAACCACACACACACACACACACACACATTTAAAAAAAACATTAGGTGCAAGACCCTATTTGTAAGAAAAGCAGCTAACAACTAAATTAAATCCCTTTGAGCACAGGTGTCAAACTCAAGGCCCGCATGCCACATCCGGCCAGCCAAATTTTATGTAGCCCGTGAAAGCAAATCATGTACGTCAAATTCCATGATTATTGCTGAAATCTGTGCCAAAATTTGAAATTTTCGCATGTAATGAATAATAACGTTGAGTGTTCCATTCAAGCCGTTTATTTTATAAGTCTCAGTACAAAAAGGGTATGAAAGTACTGTGCAACAGGCTTGTGCAAATGTGTGCCGTTTACAGCTACAAGGCGGAATAAACAAAGAAGCATGTGTGCACATGTACACACAATGACAACAATCCATCCCTCTCTCACCTGACTCAGTGGTTTATTTTTATTTTATTCTTTTTACCTTGTGATCTTTTGGAGGCTCTAGTATTGGGGAACTGTTTTGTCTTTCGTCATGTTTCGTAACAGGAGAGTGTAAAAGCAAACCACAGCAACACACATTAGGTATGAATGAATGAGGTCATCTGGATTTTATTACTGAATCAGGTTGGAGTTAACAGAATCCATGTGCAGAACTCTACAGAATGTCATAAATTATAATACATTGTAAAGCACTATTGACCTCAATTGATATCAGGCTGCTACAGTAAGGCCTGAAACAAAATAATTCATCATTTACTTCTTCATGGAAAAAGAGCTCCTTGTGCAGTCAAGTCAGCAGAACTACTCAAAAGTAATCAAATAAAAATCAAGCAAGCAGTAGAAAAAAAATAAGTTTTCTATTGGGAAATATTTTTTTCAATTGTGCATATTATTGGAGCGCCAAAAAGCAAAAATATATATTTGGTTGAAAAGTAATGCCTTACTCTCAGCACGCTCATTTTGTGCGAATAAAGCTATAATTGATACTTAATTGTGTATAAATAAATATTGTGAACCCATGTTTCACAAGGTGAATATATTCCCATCGGAATAGCACACTCAGTTTTGACTTCTTGAAGAAGAGAACACGCAACAACAGAGTATACAGTACAGCGCTGCCATTTAAGTGACGTGTTGACGCCCACCTTGAATAAGCGAGAGTTGAGACCCGCAGGACGTCTGAAGATGCAAACTTTTACATCTAACATGTTTTTTTTTATTTTTTATTTTTTATAAATAGCAAAGTACAGTGGTGCCTTGAGGAACGAGTGACCCGAGTTCGGCCGACTTCTTTGCTTTGAGTTGCGAGCCAAAATATTTGAGAGACTTTACAACAAGCAGAAGTTTGGCAGATAGTTCAAAGTGTTTATTGCCAACCCAAGTTGGAGTTTATCGTCAAACGAAACATGAAACAGAATTACACGTTGAGTATTTAAAACACATAACTTTGCCTGACTAAAGCCTGCTAGCTTAATGCTACAACATAATGCAAAATACCATAGACGGGCTAATAGCATTTATGTCGTGGTGTTATAACTCTCAGCAACGGATATTTGAACACAAACGGTGGAGCCACACGTGTAGAGAGCTAACAATACTCACAGGGATATTTTCTTCATCCTCTGCAAAAAACAAGTTATTACTGCAACTTACTGAAGAGCTGTGACAAGTCTCCATGTACAGTATGTCTGTATTATACTGCCCTGAGGTGGCCAAGGCACACACTCCAGAAGGAGCAGCACAGTGTCCATCGAATCGAAGCAGAAAAATGTGTCAGTGTTTAACTCTTGACATTATATTTCAATCAAATCATTCTGTTTTTATCAAATATAATATCATAGAGTGCTATTTTTCTTCTTTAAAAAAAATCAAAACTAAACTCGTATCTCAAGGCACCACTGTATCGATTACAGCATTTAAGTCAATAACATTTCTCCCAAGGAGGTTTTACAAAGCTTCAGTTTGGCAAATACACCCGAGGGTAAAAGTATTGGGACACACGTCTTACATAATCAATCAGCGTTTGGGTGGCACCCCTTCGATAGCGAACTTTAGAAAGGTTCATAAAGGCGTGCATGGATGAATTTGGTAAGGGCGAAAAAAACAGATAACACTTTTCTCAGGTCCAATATTGATGATTTTTGGAAGGGGGAAAAAACAAAAAAAAAACAAAAGGGACAAAAATCCCCCCAGGTTGCTTGGCCATGTGTCCCAATACTCTCACCCCACCCCCTCCCCAACCCCCGAGAGCTGCCTCAAGGTGAGTTCAGTCAAGGCACATTTAAATTATTTACATTTAAGCATCGTTTTGTGATGAAATAAATTCTTCCAGTAATTAACTAAAGTGATCCCTGAGAGAATCCTACTTCACTTAAACCAAGTAATGTAACAAACAAAACAAACAAAAAGCTTCATACTTGGGGGGGGGGGACTTCATGATGTTTAAGGTTGGGATGGGCATAATAATCATCCGTCATTGTTAATTTTGATTGTGTATTGTTTTCAATGGCATCTTGAAGTGATTGAAACAGAATGGAGTGCGTGACTTTTTGTTGTTTAAAATAACGACTACACAGTCCATGCCGACCTGAAATGCCCACCCCTCGTTTCAGCGCTAAAATTGCTGGTGCATCAACATGCTGGGTTTATTATCCATGAGTGATCTCTCAGCATCATGAGTCTTTTAAGACGTGTTTTATCATCATTCTATGAGGTTGTTTTTTTGGTCACAGTGTCAATTGTCATAATGCTGGCTTTGCTTACTTCATTTAGGCTCAACTAAAAAAAAATAGGGGGCAGAGGACGACAAGCTAAGATCGTCCTGAATCGAGCCGTTTCATTGCGGTGATGTTCACACTTTCACCACATTTTTGTATTGCACATAAGAACAGAGATAAACTAGGAAGTGTAATGCAGGTTTAGCAGTGGCTGTCTTCCTCACTAGTGCACAAGAGTAAAATCATTCAGCTTCATTAGAAATGTCAAGAAAATGTTTAACTAAAGCTCAACTACCTTTGTGTTACTCTCATTTGCTAAACAAGGTCCAGTGGAACTCCCAAAGTCAAACACAATCTGGTCAGCGCGCTGTTTGGATTCCACAGTCGTCTTTTCAAAATTAGGGATCATAAAGCCTGACCTTTTTTTTTTTTTTTTTTTTTTAAATAGGGATGCACCTATCGGCACTCGTAAAAATTCTCAGACGCTGTACGCACCGATACCACATCACCAGCCCGATATATACTTTCTGCGTAGGAGCCATGTCAACTGTGTTCATCACAATCACAAGACGTAATGCCATTATCAAGTATCGGTACTGGCAAACACTCAAATGTAAGCACTTGTACTCGCTCCGGATAAAACGGTAACGGCGCATCCGTGTGTAAAAATCACACTTGATGGTTTGAATTTTGTGTTACTCCAGAGTGTTACGGTTGGACTCGACTTTGGAGGCTCCACTATAAACCTCCTTGCAGCTTTGCATGTTCATAACAAATAAAGTACAGAAAAAAAATCAAAAACAGTAGGGCGTGAAAACAGTATCAATAAATAGCGATGATACCCAACTATCTGCTTTCAGCTCTTGCGTGAGTTGCTGTACCACTTTCTCAAGGCAACGCCGCTGGTGCTCAACACGATGCACAGCGCCCCCCCGAGGCTCCACCAGCTGGGCGCACGGCCCAAGAAAATGAACTGGAAGAAGAAGGCGAGCACCACGTCCACGGTCCTCGTCAGGGCCACGGGGCCGGCCTTCTCCACCTGCAGGGCTTTGGTCAGGAAGGTCTGGCCCGCGATGCCCAGGACAGCGATCAGCATCAGCATCCAACGGTCTTGGCCACAGGCGGGGATTTTCCATTCCCCGAGGATGCTGACCGTGATGACGCACTCGATGAAACCGATGACGGCGTAATACCACACGGAGAGGTAGTAGTGGACGCTCTTTCCGATCTTGCGCAGGACAACCATGGTACACGCGGCCCCGATCGCTCCTATGAAAAAATATGTCAAGATTATTAAATAAAGAAATAGTTTCCCCCTCTCTGGTACTGTAGCTACATAATGTAAACAAAATGTTATCCGTGTAAAACAGACATCAGAATGTTGTCGTTGTCACTGTCTAGTCAAGAACATTTACAGTAATCCCTTGTTTATTGCGGGGGTTAGGTTCCAGACCACCCCTCGCCGTATCTGTAATCTGCGAAGTAGCGACCACGTCTAGCTTGCCTCCTTGTAGAGTTA
Organism: Phyllopteryx taeniolatus; assembly: GCF_024500385.1. Classification (NCBI taxonomy): domain Eukaryota; kingdom Metazoa; phylum Chordata; class Actinopteri; order Syngnathiformes; family Syngnathidae; genus Phyllopteryx; species Phyllopteryx taeniolatus. The sequence continues at coordinate 14,387,113 of NC_084520.1, read as the reverse complement.
CGCCAGGCGCAGCGCTGGATTTGCACTAGTCGTGAGAATAGAGCCCCTAGATTAAAATCCATCCATCAGCTTCTATGCCACTTATCCTTACAAGTGTCCCAGGTTTGCCGGAGCCTAGGCGGGGGTGCACCCTGGACTCGTCACCAGCCAATCAGAGCTAGATTACAACAACATTTTGGTAACACAGATCCTGTCACGTTCCTAATATATTTAAGGAATCAGGTGACTCGAGTGTTAAAAATGTTGACGGTTATTGGTTAAATCACCTGCAAAGGCAGCGATGGTCCCTTTGATGTGGTTTGCGTAGTTGCCCTCGATGCCCTGGATATGTTCTCCGAAGAGAAATGGCGGCCGGGCGATGAGGATGACCCCGGTTAAGGTGAAGACAGTAAAGATGCAGTCCCAGATTGTACACCTCTCCTTCAGGAACACCCAGGCCAGTAGCGAGGTAAACACTGGATTACTGTTAAGAAAAATGTATGTTCATATAGTCACCCAACTCTAGTGCGTCGAGATGGGAGCGGTTCACCTCGCACCTGAACATGATGACGGTGGCATCGGCCAGCGGCATCTGCTGTACGGCGTAGAAAAGCAGGATCATGGCGTTGGAGCCAAGGAAGCCCCGCAGCATCAGATACAGACGTTTATCCCGAGGACCCAGGAACCCTGTCCTGCAGGAGCACAGATATGAAGGCGACGGATGAATGGAAAACAAAATGGATGGCGGGAGGGGGGTGGGTTTGGAAGAATGGATGGTTGACCAGGCTGTGACAGTGGAGGTTGCAAATTACATTTTGGGTAAAGGGAGATGACAAGGATGGATGCATGGGCTGAAAAGTAGTCCAGATGTAATTTTGTTGAGGGTGGATTCATGGAAAAAAAAAAAAAAAAAAAGCATAGATGGAAGGTGAGTCTTCATCTATATTAAACCACAAATAACACCAAAATGTTCCAGTTTTGATTATTAAAAGGTAACTTTGGGGAACATATTATTACTATACGTCGAAAGTATTTCCATTCAGTGCATTTCTGAAAAACATTTTGATCGCATTATTTTCTGAGGTAATCAAACATCTTTTCTTAGCTGCACATCATTTCATTTGCTTTGGGTGACGATAAACCTAAATAAAAGTGTAAATATTTTACAAATGTGTTACTTTTCCAACATGGAGTCGAATGATAGAATTTATTCACCATTTATTAAATTAATTATTAAAACACAAATCACTAAAAATAATTCTGTATTTTCAGGTGAAGCTAAAAAAATTCAAAATATTTTACAAATAGTCACTTTTCCATCTTGAGTGGAATGATATAATTCATTCACAATATTTTATTTAACCATTTATGGTTAACTGGTAAATGTCAAAAATATAACTGAAAAAAACCAATTAAATATTATGTCAAGTATTTTTATTTTACTAGGTATTATAAAAATAATTCGTGTGCAATGAGTATATTGCATTTTGTTAAATTATACTAATTGTCTAAAACAAAACAAAGCAAACATTAAATTCTGTGAGATAATGTAACTATGTCATTGCCCTCTTCATATTCATCCATTCATATTGGAAAAGTGAGCAATTCCAAGCAAATGTACCATTTTTTTATATTTGACCGCCACAAATATAAATGTTTGGGGAAAAAATGTCATAATTAAAGACACTGTCGATAGAAGTATTGCATCTATATATAATGGCATGTTAATAAAATTCCATTCATTCATTTATATACAGTAAATGTCATTCTATAGTCCTCTCATAGATAAATAGCACATTTCAATTTCACACCGGTGATTCAAAGTACGCATGTGAATCTCCATTTGACAGTTTCCCAATCATGCTTACTTGTGGTAAATGAGTAAGGGCACAATGAAGAGCATCTGGAAGAAGCAGCGGATGCCGCTGATCTCGATAGCGTGCACTCCCTGGATGGTCTTCACCAAGAGGGAGATGATGGAAAAGAAGACTGTGGACAGGAAGGCGTAGAACAAACCAATACCTGGACATCTTTTTGGTTTCCCTGTGGGAGAAAAAACCAAACAGTCAAAGTAAATGTGACGAAACAAAACAGCTCAAGAGTATGCTAGTACATTTCAAAAAGATAACCTTGCCGGCGGGGCACAGCACACGCTGATTGTCGAGATTGTATTTCCACTGGGCTTTGTGATTGTACACAACGTGGCATCTCGTCGCTATCCCATACTGTATATCAAATTGCTTATTCTAACCTTTGTTCCAGAAGTCCCGATTGTTCATGTAGGCGTAGGTGTAAGTCATAAGAATTACAGAGTACAATGCTTTTAGTATCCAATTGCCTTGTACCGCTCCAAAAAGAACTTTAATACTATCGTACTCATTGCAAACGTTATTGTCATTTTCTCACCTTTCACCTTTTCCCAGCTTTGTTAGGAACTAATATCGCACACCTGCAAATCTATCCATCCATGAATTTTCAACGCTACTTGTCCTCGAGAGTGGGAGGTGAGCCTATCCCAGCTGAGTTTGCGTGGGAGGCGTGGGGGGTGCGCCAAGACAAAACAAGCATTTATCAATCCTAACACGCATGTTTTGGGGATGTGGGAGGAAGCGGGAGTACCCGGCGAAAAAAAATAAAATAAAAAGTAACACGCAAGCACGGGAAGAACATGCAAACTCGACACAGGAAGGCCGCAGCCCAGATTCGAGCTCTGAACCTCAGAAATGTGACGCACATATGCTATCCACTCAAACACGGTACTACCTGGTCAATGAGATAAGATACAAAAAAAAAAAAAACATTTTCTGACATTTCCCAAAATATATAGATGACAAACACCCCCTCCAAAACATCAAAATTGAGTCAAATCATTTTTGTAATCCATATAATAATCTGTATTATATATGTTTCTATGCTTCTGCCAAATGTGATGTGAACTGATCTATTCGCACATATTTTTTTGGAGCTGCTGTTGGCCAGGTTTCTTGTGACATCGCCTGACCTGTCCTGATGCATGACTCATATTTTCTTGTTGCTTCCCATGCTAATTTTGTGAATTTAAGCAACTACAAATGCCTTTTAACTGCTATATATATATATATATATATATATATATATATGTCACTATGTATTTTAACAACTCTTATAGTTCTAGGGCATTCTTTGCTCTCAATTTGTTTGCTTTCTATGCATGTTTTGAATGACAAATTTTCAATTTTAACTTTGGAATTAATTAATGGAGGTTTGGAACTAGGGTGGAACAAAAATCTCACAGCTACGATTTTGAGCCCCATTGTCTTAGTACTAATAATTTGGCCAAAAATTTATGCGTTTTCACATTTTAGAGGTTTATAACTTTCTTAATATAAAATCACAGGAAAATTATACATTACTGAAATCAAAAGATCTGACATATAAATCAATTATTTGACATATTTCATATATACTTACATTAAGTACCCAAACTAGCTAAAATTATGACATCAACATGTTATTACATTTATGACTAACACAATATGATCATTGTATGCTAAATAAAGTCGTGAACTCACAACTTTATCACTAGCTGTGAGGTGTGTTAATATATTATATAAAACACTTTGTGTGTGAGAATATCTGATGCTAAACGACTGCAATTCATGTCATGTAGAGTGGTGATTAGCTGACAGCCCTCACGTGACATTAGCGCCGTTATCGTTGATGCGTGACGTCACGTAGCAGGAAATCCATTTAAATAAAAATTAAAAATATATATTTTTTTTAACGCTTCTTAAAATATACAAAATAGAAATGTCGTGAGAGGGGCACACGCTGAAATCAAGTGCACCTCGGCTCGCGATCTCGCCGGTGGATGCTGCCCTCCTGGTGACGCACGACGCCGCCGGCGGGCACAGCGTTTCCCTCTCGCCGCCCTCCGGCAACTTCGAAGCGGCCGTCTCCTCCTCAGCATCCCCGTCGTGCTCACACCATGCCCGCAAGTGGGTCCTCGCCTCTGGCGGCTCGGTGTCGCCGCACCAGCGGCCGTCGTCGCTGCCGCCACATTCGCCATGACTGGCAACTTTGTGGAAGACTACCGTGAGGTGGTCGGCCCCGGCTAAAGCGCTCTCCGGTGGGCTGTGGTCGCGGTCAGCCATGGTAAGATGTGCGGACCGGGCGGCAGCATGCCTCGACACGGTGACTGCCCGGCTCTTGGTTCCCCAGAAGTGACTGGAAAGGCTAAGTTAATAACTAACCTTGGTTGGCCCGGCCGCCAACTCGCATGCAGTGATTATTTTTGGCCACAGGGGGCAGCAGAAATGAAGACTCCACCCACTTTTCTGGACAACCAAAACACGACACAACGTTGACGCCCACTGTTTGCTAAGATGTCCAAAAGTCACGTTTCCACTGTATAACATGACGTGCATTACGTCATTTAGGCCCATAAACGTAAGCTTTGGTCACAATTTTGACCTTTAATTCAGAGGTGGCAAAAGTACTCACATACTGTTCATTTTCAAGGCGACAATTTAGACCAGGGCCAAGAATACTTAAATAATAATTTTGAATGTCACATTATGTACTACACGTCTTTTAAAACTGTATTAATAGCCAGTCTGACAGAATGGGATGATTACACCACTTTTTTTTCTGGATAACAATATATATCAAAGGAGGTGGTGTCCTATTGTACCTAAGACATGAAAATAAATAATGATTTCAACAACAAACAATTCTCTTAAATAAGGCCATGGATGGGGAATATCTTGCTTGACTGCTTTACTTGTTTTTTGTTGTTGTTGTTGTTTTGTTTGTTTTTGGGGCCTGTAAAGTCCCCAACATCTCCAATCAATCAGTCAAGATTTTACCTCTCTCTAGCTACATCTTTTTTACATCGTGTCGTCGACTTCTGTGGCCGTTGAATAAACTAACGAGTAGACAGCAAATATATCCGTTTTCAAATGTATTGAGTAATACTAAAGTCATTTAGGGTTTAGCAAACAGCTGCTCGCAGTTTTATGGGAGGGGACGTGAAAAATTATTTTACAAAACTTACAGTAAGAAATGGAAAATAGTTATTTTGACACAGTAAACAGAGGGTTGGCATAAAAGCACATGGTTGGTTCATAAAAAATAAATTGTCACATTACCGTGGAATATTTCTGATACATACATTTTCAACATCCAGCTGCCTCATCAAATTCACTACAAAACAATTGTTTATTCTTTAATGACATTTAACATTGTACTTAACATTGAGTGACACAAAAATGAACACACCATTTAAAAATTAAAACACTTGAGTGTGGTCATTTCTACCTACAAAAGCTGTATCATATAAATTTCTTTACATAGCATCATAAAAAAAGGAGCAAAAATCATATATGGCAAATTGTCAATAAAGTTGTTAATTGTTTTCAGAATTCCATTGTGATTCCCAATAAGAGGACTGTGTGAAAGCACAGGGACTGTACATACAAACAATGCTTTTGTCAATGAGGGCGAAAAAGGGGCAAGAGTGCAGTGAAAGGGAAGAGAGGTGGGGCCACACAGTGGGACGCTTCTAGCGAGTCATTCATCCGAAAAGCAACACTGTGAGTGTTTGCATCATGCATAGAGTCTTGTGTAACCGATGAGCACAGAGTAGATGGAGAAGAGCTGAGTGGATTCTTCAATCCGTGCTCTGTAAGTGATGAGTGATGACAACAGCTGCGCAGAACACAATGAATGTGATTCTCACTATGGAGAGTGTTTTTGGTTGCGCTCAATTACAGCCGAGTCACAGTCATACACTCACAAAATCAAGCTACTCGGGACTTCACGATAGGGAATGAGCTATTTCAGTGGAACATCATCGATTCTGAGACGCTTGTCGACCTCCAGTTTGTTCACCCGACCACTTTCTATACCGCTCGTCCTGTTCAGGGTCAAGGGTGAGCTGGAGCCTGTCTCAGCTGAACTCAGGCAAGAGTCATTCACATCCATGGGCAATTTAGAGTCTTCAATGACATTAGTATACATGTTTTTGAGATGTGGGAGGAAGCCCGAGTACCCAGATAAATTCTGAACACCAAGCAAAAAGGCCCAAGAATTGAAACCAGAACCTCTTGACTGTAAAACCCTCAGACAAAAATAAGTGAACCACTATTGACGATGTAAAAAAGCCAAAGAACTGAGGCCTGGTGAGGTACGCGGCGGGCTCTCCTGAGGTCATGCATATTGAGGGTTTGAACTCTGAAGTTTTGTCACAATTCCTCTGAGGCTCGACCCCAGCTCCAGTCCACTCAGGTCATATTCTTTTCTTTAGGTCTGCTATCCTTAAGGAGATCAGCTGCCCCCCTTAACTTCCTTTCCGTTCTCCATCTTCTCATCTGCACCATATTCCCCTATCAACTCCCTTGCGTGTGCACTGCCCGCATTCTCAAAGATTTGAAACAAATATCAGATAAACAATGACAGTGAAGACAGGTAGTCCAAACTGTATGGTGGATTTAATCGCTCAGATCTATCATGAGATGCTCGTATATCTGAGACTTCCCCTTAAAGCTGGATGCAATCAGGAAGTCTCGCCCGTCGACTGATACCAGGGAAAACCCTCGTGGCGCTTGAATGCTGAGCTCCTGGGACGGGACAAACTGGCCTCTCTTGGTGTCCCACTGGTAGACCTGCGTCAGCGAATAATCACTGCCCAGGATGGCATACTGCCAGTTGCCAATGGAGACGGGCTGGAAAACCATAGATCCACGGGAGGGAAACGTCTGGACCTCCTTGAACATGGCTCCGTCCCAACGCATCACCTTGGAGTCCCCGATAAATCTCGTCAAGCATATAAACAGCTCACCTTTGGAAAAGGACAACCTTTAAAAGATCGTTTAGCTCAATACTTACAGCGGTGAATCTGTTTTAGTCTTGTGTCTGTGAATACTAACACATCATTATCAGAAATAGGGGTACAGTAGGTATCAGTTTCTGTCCTTAACTCATTCATTGCCGTGGACGTTTATATTCATCAACTGGAACCAGAGGCGGTCCTGGACCGAATGGTGCGCTGTGCGACGGCCTTCCATTGTGCCCCCTTGATCGATTGTGAACGGGGGATGCTAGTGCCGCCGGCTGCCCATGTCACCCATATCAGAAACCACCCCTGACTGGAACCCAACCGTTTATTGCCACTGATGGATATATTCGTCAAGTATGTTTTTCAATGGGTAGGCATGGAACAGGGACTCAGCTAGTTTGCCTGTGAAATTCAGATGTATAAGCCACTGTAATGACTAACAGATGTCTGAAGATGGCGGCATTGCATCGCTTTGGTTTTGAGACCAGCACAGATTTTGAGTGGAAGATCAAGATTAGGCGGCGAATTTCAGCTTATCGCATCGATTGAGGGACAGAAATGCCAAAAAGTTGGAAGTTGGACAAGTTTAGGCAACACACATTCGAAAAGAATATATATATCCTATATAAAGTAAAGAAGAGTCTACACTTTCTTTTGGTGGGTTTGGTGCTTATATTGTCACAGAACACACTATTGTGTGATTCTTGAAAGATCGGTCAAAATGTTCTAAAACCGGTGGCCACATGGAGAACTCTGCTTTGAAAGTGGCTGAAAGTGAATGCGTTAAGGTACAATCTACATTCTACACTAACGTACCCCACTGAGCAAATTATTGGACACGAGTCAACAAACTTGTATGTCCCAAATTGGAAAACTCAAATGGAAGTATTATCAACACTCGAGCTCTTACTTTTGACCCGGAAGTGTTGGACTGATAAGACATCCTCCATCTCTGGTAGGTCGGTCCTGCGATCAAACAGCTTCTGGCCCCTGTTCCACTGATAAA